>NC_046383.1:34017133-34351225 GCF_011125445.2 Fundulus heteroclitus | reverse complement strand
AGGGGAGGTTTCGGGTTTGTGTCGCTCTGAGGTGATTTGCGAAAAATCTATAAATGCCACACCAATGAGGGTTACATTTCCCGAATCCTGACAAAAATACCTACGTTTTGATGTATAATTTGTCTACGTAGAGTGAAAATTGAGCGAGTAAGGTCAAGTTGTTCGGAGTTTTGAAATCTTTTAAAAAGCTAGAGTGGGCCACTCTAGCAGTTGGAGAATTCCGTCATTGACTTTCATTGTAAACGATGATTTCGCTGATTTTTGGACATGAGCTTGAGGAGGTAACTGTGAAGAGACGATAAAAGATATCCACATCCCGTTTTCACTTCTGAGTAGGTCACAGATATATCTACAAACTGGAAGTTAACGGTGTTCATAGGTGAAAGCATGGCGACACAGTACAGCTTTGAAAATGGTCATTTTAAGGCTTTTTTGAGGCTTTCTTTCTAACCCCGACTCCATTGATTATCATGGGTTTTTTGGGGGTTGGTTTTTCGCTAATTTTGTTGCCATGGTAACTCGAAATCCCAATAAAAGTAGTAGCACACATCTCGAGATCGAGCCACAGGTTTTGATGCCTATATTTTGGGGGTGCACGCTAAGTTTTGGGCCGTATTAATCGTGAAGGAAGAAAAATAAAGAATAACTAGAAAAATTTCTGAAGAAATTTAGCAAGGCGCCTGCCACTTGGTGCGTACCGTACCGACAGAAATAGCAACAGGAAGAAACACTGCGAATTTCAGCTTCTTACGGTCTTCACAGCCCCCACAGCGGCCGTCGAAAGGTGCCATGTTAAGTCCAATGGACCTCCTAGGAGCCCATTGTTAGCAGCGTTGTCATGGAGACTCACTGACAGCTGCAGCCCTCTCTTTGTCTGTAAAGGCAGAAGAACCCTGGCTAAGCAGAAGTTGGTAGGACCTTCCTAAAGCTACTTCTGGTTAGCAACATGCTAACGGTTAGCCGCTAGCATGGTTGTGTTCAGTATCAGCGGGTGATGTTACTCTGTTAGTTTGGTTGAAATCCTGTTCTGAGAAGTGCCTAAAAAGGGAGAAAATCCTAAAATTCACCAAATCTGTCAAGCAGAAGTTTGTATAGGCTTCCTAGAGCTACTTCCGGTTAGCAACATGCTAAATGTTAGCCGCTAACATGGTTGTTTTTGGTATCACTGGGTGAGTGTACTCTGTTAGTTTGGTCCAAATCCTGTACTGGGATGAGCCTCAAATAGGGAGAAAAAACGTTGCCATGGTAACTCAAAATGGCGGGTGGTACAAAAAATACTTCATGGGATGAGCACACATGTTTTAATATACACAATGTGAGGATTATAACACAGAAATCTTAGTCACCTACGCCAGGTTTCGAACCCACGACCTCTTGCATGCAAAGCCTGCACTTTCCATCTGAGCTATACTGTAGCGCCATATATGGACATGCAGTATTGGGACCATAAGGGGTTTGGTCCCCCATTGGAAAACATTGGATGTTTGACACCTCATAGCTTGGAGATGCTTTATGCAACGTAGCCCAAATTTCTTGTGGAGCTTTCTCTCTAAAGGAAGAACAGACTCTGTGAAGCAGAAGTTGGTGAGACCTTCCTAGAGCTACTTCCGGTTAGCAACATGCTAACTGTTAGCCGCTAACATGGTTGTGTTCAGTATCACCAGGTGATTGTACTCTCTCAGTTTGGTCCAAATCCTGTACTGGGAAGTGCCTCAAATAGGGGTGCCAATACTTAATGTCACCAAACGTGACCAAAGTTCATTGGTCAGATTGGCCTCCTTTAGCAACTCAGCCTCACCACATCTGGGCCCAGAACTCAACATTTGACCAAAATGGTGTGTAGTGCCATTTCCCACATGTGGGTGGTGCTGTATTGGCCAATTGGGTCGTGTCTAGGCATCATGCCAGGTCCTGTTGGAAGCAAAGACCCAATAGGAAAGCATGTAAAATCCAAAATGGGACAGTAAACTGACACATGGCTGAAAGTCACATGAAAATTTTAAAATGTTAAGAGGAAGTGACTGTGCGAATTTCAGATTTCTACATTAATCACAGCTGCTGCAGCTGGCGTCGAAAGTTGCCATTCTATCTCAATGGAACGTCTCCCACTGGCCCTCAGAGTTCCGTCGTCATGGAAACTCACTGACACAGCTGCAGCGGGCCAGTCTAAAAAAGTGCAGACACTTGGTGTCCAAGTCTGCCTATTGGATTATAATGGAGAACTTTGCCTCGAACAACGAACGATTTCTCCGGAACCGTAAATGGTAGAGACATAATTTTTTCTGTGTTTATTTCGTAAAGGATAGGGGAAGAAGACTTGCTATCGGTTTTTGCTGGAAAAAGTTTAATAAAGGCGTAAAAAATTATGATCTAAAGGACATTTTTATGAAATTTCAGAAATCCTCTGAAAATGATCCCGAACAAATCGCTCTGGCTAAAAAAGTATAAGAGATATCAAAATAATTCTTTCACTGTGAGTATCAGCAGGCTTTTGATGACCATGTAGCTCATTTTCATATTTTTACAAAAATCGGTGTAGGCACAGCGACGATGTAAAAAAGTGGATGATGTGGGAAAATGCAGCTCCAAAGCGATTTCAGGATTTTGCACATTCGCTACTCCCGAACAAATTGTTCCTGTGGAAAAACCGTAACAGTTATCCACAAAATTCATTGTTCTTGAGTGCCAGAAGGGTTGGGACATTCATGTGTGAAAGTCTCATGTTTGTACATAAAACGGTTTAGGAGTAGCGACGATGCGAAAACATGTGATGTTTTGGATTTTTAGACGTCATTTTTCAAAACCGCTCCATAGGAATGAATGGGGGAGGTTTCGGGTTTGTGTTGGTCTGAGGTGATTTGCGAAAAATCTATAAATGCCACACCAATGAGGGTTACATTTCCCGAATCCTGACAAAAATTCCTACGTTTTGATGTATAATTTGTCTACATAGAGTGAAAATTGAGCGAGTAAGGTCAAGTTGTTCGGAGTTTTGAAATCTTTAAAAAAGCTAGAGTGGCCCACTCTAGCGGTTGGAGAATTCCGTCATTGACTTTCATTGTAAACGATGATTTCGCTGATTTTTGGACATGAGCTTTGAGGAGTAACTGTGAAGAGACGATAAAAGATATCCACATCCCGTTTTTACTTCTGAGTAGGTCACAGATATATCTACAAACTGGAAGTTAAACGGTGTTTTGTAGGTGAAAGCATGACGACACAGTACAGCGTTGAAAATGGTCATTTGGAGGCTTTTTTGAGGCTTTCTTTCTACCCGACTCCATTGATTATTATGGGTTTTTTGGGGGGTGGTTTTTCGCTAATTTTGTTGCCATGGTAACTCGAAATCCCAATAAAAGTAGTAGCACACTATTCCCGACCGAGCCGCAAGTTTTGGTACCTATATTGTGGGGGTGCACGCTACGGTTCGGGCTGCATTAATCGTGGAATAATAAAGAATATTAATAAAGAGTCCGTTTAGAGGTGAATAGTAATAGGTGCCTCCATGCATTTGCATTGGGAGGCAGTGCTGTGCTTCGCACAGCACTGCCTCCTCATTGCAAATGCTATGGCAGGCGCCTAACTAGAAAAATTTCTGAAGAAATTTAGCAAGGCGCCTGCCACTTGGTGCATACCGTACCGTCAGAAATAGCAACAGGAAGCCACACTGCAAATTTCAGCTTCCTACGGTCTTCACAGCCCCCGCAACGGCCGTTGAAAGGTGCCATGTTAAGTCAATGGACCTCCTAGGAGCCTCTTGCTAGCAGCGTTGTCATGGAGACTCACTGACAGCTGCAGCCCTCAATGTCTGTAAAGGCAGACGAACTCTGGCTAAGCAGAAGTTGATAGGAGCTTCCTAAAGCTACTTCTGGTTAGCAACATGCTAACAGTTAGCCGCTAGCATGGTTGTGTTCAGTATCAGCGGGTGATGTTACTCTGTTAGTTTTGTTGAAATCCTGTACTGAGAAGTGCCTAAAAAGGGAGAAAATCCTAAAATTCACCAAATCTGTCAAGCAGAAGTTTGTACAGGCTTCCTAGAGCTACTTCCGGTTAGCAACATGCTAACCGTTAGCCGCTAACATGGTTGTGTTTGGTATCACTGGGTGAGTGTACTCTGTTAGTTTGGTCCAAATCCTGTACTGGGATGAGCCTTAAATAGGGAGAAAAAACGTCGTTTATAACGTTGCCATGGTAACTGAAAATGGCGGGTGGTACAAAAAAATACTTCATGGGATCAGCACATATGTTTTAATATACACACTGTGGGGATTATAATACAAAAATCTTGGTCTGCCACGCCGGGTTTCGATCCCACGACCTCTTGCATGCAAAGCCTGCACTTTCCATCTGAGCTATACTGTAGCGCCATATATGGGCATGCAGTATTGGGACCATAAGGGGTTTGGTCCCCCATTGAAAAGCATTGGATGTTTGACACCTGATAGCTTGGAGATGCTTTATGCCACGTAGCCCAAATTTCTTGTGGAGCTTTCTCTCTAAAGTAAGAACAGACTCTGTGAAGCAGAAGATGGTGAGACCTTTCTAGAGCTACTTCCGGTTAGAAACATGCTAACAGTTAGCCGCTAAAATGGTTGTGTTCAGTATCACCGGGTGATTGTACTCTGTCAGTTTGGTCCAAATCCTGTACTGGGAAGTGCCTCAAAAAGGGGTGCCAATACTTAATGTCACCAAACGTGACCAAAGTTCATGGGTCAGATTGGCCTCCTTTAGCAACTCAGCCTCACCACATCTGGGCCCAGAACTCAACATTTGACCAAAATGGTGTGTAGTGCCATTTCCCACAGGTGGGTGGTGCTGTATTGGCCAAGTGGGTCGTGTCTAGGCATCATGCCAGGTCCTGTTGGAAGCAAAGACCCAATAGGAAAGCATGTAAAATCCAAAATGGGACAGTAAACTGACACATGACTGAAAGTCACATGAAAATTTTAAAATGTTAAGAGGAAGTGACTGTGCGAATTTCAGATTTCTACATTAATCACAGCCGCTGCAGCTGGCGTCGAAAGTTGCCATTCTATCTCAATGGAACGTCTCCCACTGGCCCTCAGAGTTCCGTCGTCATGGAAACTCACTGACACAGCTGCAGCGGGCCAGTCTAAAAAAGTGCAGACACTTGGTGTCCAAGTCTGCCTATTGGATTATAATGGAGAACTTTGCCTCGAACAACGCACGATTTCTCCGGAACCGTAAATGGTAGAGACATAATTTTTTCTGTGTTTATTTCGTAAAGGATAGGGGAAGAAGACTTGCTATCGGTTTTGCTGGAAAAAGTTTAATAAAGGCGTAAAAAATTATGATCTAAAGGACATTTTTATGAAATTTCAGAAATCCTCTGAAAATGGTCCCGAACAAATCGCTCTGGCTAAAAAAGTATAAGAGATATCAAAATAATTCTTTCACTGTGAGTATCAGCAGGCTTTTGATGACCATGTAGCTCATTTTCATGTTTTTACAAAAATCGGTGTAGGCACAGCGACGATGTAAAAAAGTGGATGATGTGGGAAAATGCAGCTCCAAAGCGATTTCAGGATTTTGCACATTCGCTACTCCCGAACGAATTGTTCCTGCGGAAAAACCGTAACAGTTATCCACAAAATTCCTTTTTCTTGAGTGCCAGAAGGGTTGGGACATTCATGTGTGAAAGTCTCATGTCTGTACATAAAACGGTTTAGGAGTAGCGACGATGCGAAAACATGTGATGTTTTGGATTTTTAGACGTCATTTTTCAAAACCGCTCCATAGGAAATGAATGAGGGAGGTTTCGGGTTTGTGTCGCTCTGAGGTGATTTGCGAAAAATCTATAAATGCCACACCAATGAGGGTTACATTTCCCGAATCCTGACAAAAATACCTACGTTTTGATGTATAATTTGTCTACGTAGAGTGAAAATTGAGCGAGTAAGGTCAAGTTGATCGGAGTTTTGAAATCTTTAAAAAAGCTAGAGTGGGCCACTCTAGCGGTTGGAGAATTCCGTCATTGACTTTCATTGTAAACGATGATTTCGCTGATTTTTGGACATGAGCTTTGAGGAGTAACTGTGAGGAGACGATAAAAGATATCCACATCCCGTTTTCACTTCTGAGTAGGTCACAGATATATCTACAAACTGGAAGTTAAACGGTGTTCGTAGGTGAAAGCATGACGACACAGTACAGCGTTGAAAATGGTCATTTTGAGGCTTTTTTTTCCCCCGACTCCATTCATTCCTATGGGTTTTTTAGGGGTGGGTTTTCGTTAATTTGGTCGCCATGGTAACTCGAAACCCCAATAAAAGTAGTAGCACACTATTGCCGACCGAACCGCACGTTTTGATACCTATATTGTGGGGGTGCAAGCTACGGTTCGGGCTGCATTGACGCACAAATAATTAAGAATATTAATAATAAAGAAGCCGTTTAGAGGTGCATAGTAATAGGCCCTGCCCATGCATTTGCATTGGGAGGCAGTGCTGTGCTTCGCACAGCACTGCCTCCTCATTGCACATGCAAGGCAGGCGCCTAACTAGAAAAATTTCTGAAGAAATTTAGCAAGGCGCCTGCCACTTGGTGCGTACCGTACCGTCAGAAATAGCAACAGGAAGCCACACTGCGAATTTCAGGTTCCTACGGTCTTCACAGCCCCCGCAACGGCCGTTGAAAGGTGCCATGTTAAGTCAATGGACCTCCTAGGAGCCTCTTGCTAGCAGCGTTGTCATGGAGACTCACTGACAGCTGCAGCCCTCTCTCTGTCTGTAAAGGCAGAAGAACTCTGGCTAAGCAGCAGTTGGTAGGACCCTCCTAAAGCTATTTCCGTTAGCAACATGCTAACGGTTAGCCGCTAGCATGGCTGTGTTCAGTATCACCGGGTGATGTTACTCTGTTAGTTTGGTTGAAATCCTGTACTGAGAAGTGCCTAAAAAGGGAGAAAATGCTAAAATTCACCAAATCTGTCAAGCAGAAGTTTGTACAGGCTTCCTAGAGCTACTTCCGGTTAGCAACATGCTAACCGTTAGCCGCTAACATGGTTGTGTTTGGTATCACTGGGTGATTGTACTCTGTCAGTTTGGTCAAAATCCTGTACTGGGATGTGCCTCAAATAGGGAGAAAATATGTAGTTTATAATGTTGCCATGGTAACTCAAAATGGCGGGTGGTACAAAAAAATACTTCATGTGATCAGCACACATGTTTTGATATACACAATGTGGGGATTATAATACAAAACTCTAGGTCTCCCACAACGGGTTTCGATCCCACGACCTCTTGCATGCAAAGCCTGCACTCTCCCTCTGAGCTATACTGTAGCGCCATACATGGGCATGCATTATTGGGACCATAAGGGGTTTGGTCTCCCATTGAAAAGCATTGGATGTTTGACACCTCGTAGCTTGGAGATGCTTTATGCCACGTAGCCCAAATTTCTTGTGGAGCTTTCTCTCTAAAGTAAGAACAGACTCTGTGAAGCAGAAGATGGTGAGACCTTTCTAGAGCTACTTCCGGTTAGCAACATGCTAACAGTTAGCCGCTAACATGGTTGTATTCAGTATCACCGGGTGATTGTACTCTGTCAGTTTGGTCCAAATCCTGTACTGGGAAGTGCCTCAAATAGGGGTGCCAATACTTAATGTCACCAAACGTGACCAAAGTTCATTGGTCAGATTGGCCTCCTTTAGCAACTCAGCCTCACCACATCTGGGCCCAGAACTCAACATTTGACCAAAATGGTGTGTAGTGCCATTTCCCACATGTGGGTGGTGCTGTATTGGCCAAGTGGGTCGTGTCTAGGCATCATGC
Source organism: Fundulus heteroclitus (assembly GCF_011125445.2). NCBI lineage: Eukaryota > Metazoa > Chordata > Actinopteri > Cyprinodontiformes > Fundulidae > Fundulus > Fundulus heteroclitus. Next base: position 34,343,435 of record NC_046383.1, on the reverse strand, counting down.
CAGGTCCTGTTGGAAGCAAAGACCCAATAGGAAAGCATGTAAAATCCAAAATGGGACAGTAAACTGACACATGGCTGAAAGTCACATGAAAATTTTAAAATGTTAAGAGGAAGTGACTGTGCGAATTTCAGATTTCTACATTAATCACAGCCGCTGCAGCTGGCGTCGAAAGTTGCCATTCTATCTCAATGGAACGTCTCCCACTAGCCCTCAGAGTTCCGTCGTCATGGAAACTCACTGACACAGCTGCAGCGGGCCAGTCTAAAAAAAGTGCAGACACTTGGTGTCCAAGTCTGCCTATTGGATTATAATGGAGAACTTTGCCTCGAACAACGCACGATTTCTCCGGAACCGTAAATGGTAGAGACGTAATTTTTTCTGTGTTTATTTCGTAACGGATAGGGGAAGAAGACTTGCTATCGGTTTTTGCTGGAAAAAGTTTAATAAAGGCGTAAAAAATTATGATCTAAAGGACATTTTTATGAAATTTCAGAAATCCTCTGAAAATGATCCAGAACAAATCGCTCTGGCTAAAAAAGTATAAGAGATATCAAAATAATTCTTTCACTGTGAGTATCAGCAGGCTTTTGATGACCATGTAGCTCATTTTCATGTTTTTACAAAAATCGGTGTAGGCACAGCGACGATGTAAAAAAGTGGATGATGTGGGAAAATGCAGCTCCAAAGCGATTTCAGGATTTTGCACATTCGCTACTCCCGAACAAATTGTTCCTGTGGAAAAACCGTAACAGTTATCCACAAAATTCATTTTTCTTGAGTGCCAGAAGGGTTGGGACATTCATGTGTGAAAGTCTCATGTCTGTACATAAAACGGTTTAGGAGTAGCGACGATGCGAAAACATGTGATGTTTTGGATTTTTAGACGTCATTTTTCAAAACCGCTCCATAGGAAATGAATGGGGGAGGTTTCGGGTTTGTGTCGGTCTGAGGTGATTTGCGAAAAATCTATAAATGCCACATGAATGAGGGTTACATTTCCCAAATCCTGACAAAAATACCTACGTTTTGATGTATAATTTGTCTACGTAGAGTGAAAATTGAGCGAGTAAGGTCAAGTTGTTCGGAGTTTTGAAATCTTTAAAAAAGCTAGAGTGGGCCACTCTAGCGGTTGGAGAATTCCGTCATTGACTTTCATTGTAAACGATGATTTCGCTGATTTTTGGACATGAGCTTTGAGGAGTACCTGTGAGGAGACGATAAAAGATTTCCACATCCCGTTTTCACTTCTGAATAGTTCACAGATATATCTACAAACTGGAAGTTAAACGGTGTCCGTAGGTGAAAGCATGACGACACAGTACAGCGTTGAAATTGGTCATTTGGAGGCTTTTTTGAGGCTTTCTTTCTACCCGACTCCATTCATTCCTATGGGGGTTTTTGGGGGGTGTTTTCGCTAATTTTGTCGCCATGGTAACTCGAAACCCCAATAAACGTAGTAGCACACATCTCGAGACCGAGCCGGACGTTTTGATGTATATATTGTGGGGGTGCACGCTACGGTTCGGGCCGCATTAATCGTGAAGGAAGAAAAATAAAGAATAAGAATAAAGAGTCCGTTTAGAGGTGAATAGTAATAGGTGCCTCCATGCATTTGCATTGGAGGCAGTGCTGTGCTTCGCACAGCACTGCCTCCTCATTGCAAATGCTATGGCAGGCGCCTAATAAAGAAGTCGTTTAGAGGTGAATAGTAATAGGTGCCTCCATGCATTTGCATGGGAGGCAGTGCTGTGCTTCGCACAGCACTGCCTCCTCATTGCAAATGCTATGGCAGGCGCCTAATAAGATAGAGACGCGTTTAGAGGTGCATAGTAATAGGTGCCTCCATGCATTTGCATGGGAGGCAGTGCTGTGCTTCGCACAGCACTGCCTCCTCATTGCAAATGCTATGGCAGGCGCCTAATAAATAGTCCGTTTAGAGGTGAATAGTAATAGGTGCCTCCATGCACCGCATGGGAGGCAGTGCTGTGCTTCGCACAGCACTGCCTCCTCATTGCAAATGCTATGGCAGGCGCCTAATAAATAGTCCGTTTAGAGGTGAATAGTAATAGGTGCCTCCATGCATTTGCATGGGAGGCAGTGCTGTGCGAAGCACAGCACTGCCTCCCATGCAAATGCTATGGCAGGCGCCTAATAATAAATAAGCCGTTTAGAGGTGAATAGTAATAGGCCCTGCCCATGCATTTGCATTGGGAGGCAGTGCTGTGCTTCGCACAGCACTGCCTCCTCATTGCACATGCAAGGCAGGCGCCTAACTATATATATATATATATATATATATATATATATATATTTATATGTATATACACGCACATTTAAATATATATATATATGTAAGTTACCTTTTAAGCTACGTTTTATATTTTTGTATTTTGCTGTTTTTTAATTTATATTACTGAATACTGTTATTATATTATCTCTGTTATAATAGTATTTATATTATATTGTTTATAAATGGAAGTGTGTTGTGTCTTGCACTTTGTTTTGTGAATAAATGCTGTTCACAGATTCTGATTAGTTGTGTTGCTTTTAATTGCCTTTCACTGTGGTGTGAAATGTTTCTGCCAGAGCTGCTGTCAATCACAGCAGCTTGTCTTTGAACAAAAGGCTCCTGCTGAGGGTCACAGGGGTGTCAGGGCAGGTGGCTGCTCATCACAGCAACTTTGATGTCCCCTGGGTGAATTTATGACTGCTGCAATTTAAAGGTACTGGGCTTAAACAGTCAAAACAAGTTTACAGTATTATATAGATGTTTTTTGTCAAACAAAAATTATGTCTCTTTATTAAATTATTTTGATTTTATTTACATATACCTGGATTTATATTATTACTAATTTAAAAGGGGCCTTTTTTTACCTCATTTGAGCTCAACTGCCCTTGCTATATGTTATATACAATAAACCATAACTATTAACTCCTATGAGGGACTATATTAACCGGCGGAGGAACTGAAAAGTGGCAGATAAAACCAAGGTCGCCGGATCGACTCCACCTTGGGTTGCATCTCATAAATAAACAATTTTAAACCTGGTAACTACGATATGCTAAAATGTCACCCGAGATTCCTCGGTTCACTACCCCGCAAAAACTCGCTCCGTTTTGCGCGATTAGCGTCTCTTTTCTCTGTGCGCAGGGGCGCAAAGATTGGGCCCCAGCTTATGCTAAGCGAGCGCTCTACCATTTGAGCTACTTCCCCATGGTCTGAGGTGCAAAGTGACTACATATGCCCGGATCAAGTGGAAAATATGTATTGTGCAGAACATTGAAAGAATATTTTGAACAGATTTTTTTTTCATTTTACATCTTTTTTTAGTGCACAGGGACGAGGTGGCTGAGTGGTTAAGGCGATGGAGGCCACACTCCTCTGAACACGCCCACTTTGTCAGTGTGTTTGTTTGGAGCACGGAGGAAGGAGCAGCATTTTTCTTTGTTTTTTCCCCTTCTTTCTTATTTCTATCATCTTGAGCTTACATTTTTTGTTTGTGGGGATCGAGTTTTTTCCCTCCCCACAGTATTTTTACTGTTGGGGGGGCATTTTTGAGTTTCCTTTCTTAATGGAAAAAAGTTCTAATGACAGTCGGACGGACCACCAGGTTATCTCAAATATGGATCAACAAACTGACAAGGGAAAAGCTGACGGACTCGTTAAGATAACAGAGAAATATGAGAAGGAAAACACAGTTCAGATAGAAATTGAAGGAGAAGAAAAAATTTCATCTTTGGAGTTGATGAAAAATATCCGATTATTGTGTGGAGGATTGCTGGCCTGTCGGCTGATCACGGAGAAGAAATATGAAGTGACGATGAGCAGCGCAGCGGGGAAGAAACGTCTGATGGATGGATTTAAGATTGGCTCTACAAACATCATGGCTAAAGAACTGGTAAATGATGAACTGGTGGTCTCTTTTCTTGGACTCCCAGCTTATATCACCGACAAGGAGATACTGGAGAAGCTTCATGGTTGGGGAGTGTCTGCGGTGTCGGCGATCAGACGGCGGTTCTGGCCGGGAACGAAGGTGGCGGATGGAACCAGGTTTGCAAAAGTTAAGTTCACGGAAACGGTGCAGTCTCTGCCTTATTCTGTTAAGTTCATTACAGCTCTTGGGCCTGAATATTTTAGAGTCATCCATGACAGACAGGTAAAAGTTTGTAGAATATGCATTCAGCCTGGGCACATCCTCAGAGAATGTCCTGAGTTTTTTGTCACTCCTGCGGAGTCCAGGGGCATTACGCGAGAGAATGCTCCGTTAAAAAGCAGAATAACAAGTGTCAAGTTTGTTTTAATAATCACAATGAATGTATTTGTAACAAAAGTGAGTCGGAAGATCAGGATCAGGGCTCTGTTCAGTCAAACACAGAGGATGAATATGTGAGTGAAGGTGAGATGGAGGAGGAGCTGGAGATGGGTGAGACAGGTGAAGAAGGAGAAGACAAACAGGCAAAAGTTTAGAAAATGAACTCGAGGCTGTTTACTGAGGCAACTGATGAAGGGGACTCTCAGGCAGACGTTCCGCCTGGTTATGTTTCGCAGAAAGAGGGAGAGGAGGAGCAGGGAGTAGTCGCTGCTCCTCCTCCCAGAGTAGAAGCACAAAACCCCCCAGAATCTCAGTTTTTGTCCCCAAACCACCTGCCGTCTTTTCAGACTCCAATTAAAACCTTGCCACAGAAATTTAAATTAGTCCCGGACATGGAAACAGATCCTGGTCTTGTCCTCTCGACCATTATAGAAACCAGGAAACGGCTTAATGCATTGAGTGGGAAAAGGCCGAAAAGGAAAACCAAGAAATGATTCATTTATTAAATTTCATATATCTCAACTTGTTGCTTCTCTCGCTTAATGCCCGTGGGCTCCGCAGAGAGGGAGAGAAGATTGAGGCTATAATTTATCAACGTAACTATGACATATTGTGTTTACAAGAAACAAAATGGGATGACATGAAAGTAAGTGAAAATTTAAAAAAATGGGAAGGGGCAATGTATTCATCCATATCTGTAAACTGTTATGGGGGGGTGGCTGTCTTTTTTAAAGAAAATGTGGTGCAACATAGTGCTTTAGTTTATAAAGATAATGATGGAAAAGTAATTGTCATAGACTTTAGATATAATAATGTTAATTATACATTGATCAATGTTCATGCACCTAATCTAGAAACACAAAGAAAGAGGTTTTTCGAAAACATAAGGAAGTGGATCACACATACTACCATATTAATAGGAGATTTTAATGTTGCACTAACCACTTCTGACATTTTAAACAATTGTGTCTTTTTTGAAGACTCTTGCAGAAATGAACTGTTTAAACTCATAAGAAATAATGGTTTGATAGATTTGTGGCGACTATTTAACCCAAGGAAAAAACAATATACAAGAAAACAAATTGTACTCAGTAAACTGAAACAATCCAGGATTGATCTTTGCCTGATCTCGTCTTCTCTTATCCCCGAGGTGTCGTCCTGTCTCATCAGGGAGACTGTCTGGAGCGATCACTCCTTCCTGGAGGTGGAGATGGGACGAGGCACCAGAAATGGGGGTCTGTGGTGTCTGAATGCTGCTCTTCTTCAGGACATGAGGTATAGAGATAAGATCGGTGTCCTCCTGCAGACCTTGGGTGAGGAAGTGGATCACATTGACAACTTGCTGGACTGGTGGGATCAAGCAAAACAGAGAATTAAAAATATTACAGTAAAATATAGTAAACAAAGGAAATGGAAGGAAAGGCAGACAGAACATAATCTAAGAAAACTACTAAATGAAGAATTAGACCAACTAGAAAATGATAAAACTAGAGACATTTCAAATTATATTCTATTGAAAAAACAACTAGATCAGATTGAAGTTAACAAATGCAAAGGAGCAATAATTTGTAGTAAAGCTAGATTTCTGGCAGAAGGAGAAAAGTCGACAGCTTTCTTTTTAGGTCAAGAAAAGCAGAAACAAATAAATGCAACCATAACTGAATTAATAGATCATGAAGGGAAAAAAGTAACAGACATAATAGACATTTTAGAAACAATACAGCAGTTTTATTCAAAACGTTTTACTAGTGATAACATTTCCTTAGATAAAATAGAAAAAGTTGTCAGTGTGATCCAATCCTCACTCTCTGAAGAGGATTGTCTCAGCTGTGATGCTCCAATCACAAGTCACGAAATTCAAATTGCCATTGAGTCATTAAGCCATAACAAAAGCCCAGGGAATGATGGCATTACTGCAGAATTTTATAAGCATTTCAAAGAGCAAATCAGTGTAATTTTACTTAAGGTTTTTACGGCTATGGAGCAAACAGGATGTACGCCCAGGACCTTTGCACAGGGCGTTATCACCATTCTTTACAAAAACAAAGGAGATAAACAGGATTTAGAAAACTACAGACCCATCAGCTTATTAAACACAGATTATAAAATATACGCAAAAGTACTAGCAAACAGATTAAAAACAGTTGCAGGCAGTATCATCAGTTCATCTCAAGCATATGGTATTCCTCACAGAAGTATTTCAGACACAATATTGTCAATAAATCATACTATTCAAACCATGTCAAATACCCAAGGTATCTTTCTCAGTGTAGATTTTAGTAAAGCATTCGACAGAGTAGAACACAACTTTCTATGGGCAGTTTTAAACAAGTTTGGATTTGGTCAGTCATTTATCAGCAGGTTACAGTTATTATATTCAAATGCAGAAAGCAAAGTTAAATGTAATGGTCATTTCACAGATTACATCCGTTTAGTCAGACAGGGGTGTCCTCTATCCTCCTTGCTCTACAGCCTGGTGGCCGAGCCCCTGGCCATCTTAATAAAAAAGGACCAGAATATTCAAGGTATAGAATCACCACTTGGTAATATCAGCAAAATTTTCCAATATGCAGACGACACATCGTTAACAGTCAAAAATTAATAAAGCCTAGATCTTGCAATCAAACATATACACACATACGGTTTAGCATCAGGAGCTAAGATCAATATCTCAAAATCCCAAATCATGTACTGTGGCGGGGCGACTCCAGGCAGGTAGGATTTCAGGGAGGTGGAGGACACCATCAAGGTCCTGGGCGTACATCTTGGCAAACAGCTGGGGGTAGCGAGAGATGAGACCTGGAAAAATGTTTTAACCAAAGTTCAACAGCTTTTAAACCTTTGGAAGCAGAGAAAACTAACCATAAAAGGCAAAACAGTAATAGTTAACAGTTTAATAATTTCAAAAATCATCTTTCCACTTACCGTGTATGACTTGCCAGGTTCAATACTTAATCAATTAAACACCAAAATTTCATTATTTATCTGGAAACAGTCCAGGAATCTTGTTGCTCAAAATACAATGATTGCTTCATATAAACAGGGAGGACTCAAACTCATTGACATCGGAGCCAAAAAACAAGCCTTAAGAATCAAAACAGTTTCCAATTTCTTAACTTCACCAATTCATCAAATATGGTATGACTATTTTGAAACTGCGATATCATCTTTTGGAACAACTACCGTTTTCAATCTGTGCTCCATCACAACCCCAGTACAAAGAAAACAGCTAAGCCCCTTTCATGCTGAAGTCCTTGAATCCTGGAACAAAATCTGACCATTTTTGACAACAGACATGAAGTATACGCCTCATCTCTCGCTACCAATTTTCAACAATCCTGAAGTGGTCTGCGGGGGCAGGATGCTGTATTTCCCGTCCTGGAGAGGGGTGGGCATTCACACCTTCGAACAGATACTGGATGATCAGGGGTCAGTGGACATTAACAAAATTTATAATCATTTTAGAGCAGCAAATATTCTAGTTAAGAAAATGGTGATATCAAAAAGCTGCCAAAATATCCAAGCTGCTCTGCCAAACCACTGGTCCCTGATCATTGATAGGAGGAGATGACATCAGGGGGTGCAGGATGATGCCCTTAACTTCCTTCTTTCTCTGGGTAACAAGAAACAGCACATTCAAGAAATAAAGACCAAGATATGGTACAACATTCTCATTTCCCTAATCATACAAGAACCAACATCCCACGAAAAATGGCTGCAAATGTTTCCTAACAAAATAGTTCAACAGATCTGGTCAAACCTACCTGCCAAGTTCAATTTACAACAAGCAAACAATACAGATATTTTATTAAGACATAGGAGAGTTTTTACGGGCGTCATCCTGCACCAAATCAACAAAGAAAGGTTCGGCAGAGATTGCACCGTTTGTCTCTCGGACCCCGAGACGCTAGAACACCTGTTCCTCCGCTGCCCTGGCCGCAATATCTTTTGGAAGAAGATTGGAGAAGTTATGGAAAGTTTAGAACCAGGCATCAGCAAAGAAGACAAAGAGTGGGAATGGATAAGACTGTTTGGAACAGTAAAGAAAAGACAGCATAGTTTTCATTGGCACATCTTAAGAAACATGATCCTTTCCATTGCAAGACACTCCATATACGTTTGCAGAAACTATAAACTTTTTGAAAACAAAGCATTGGACTGCTGGAAACTGTTTTTTGGACTTTTTCAGAAACATAGCAAAACACTCAAAAGCTTCAATAATCAACTTTCTCAGGATGTATTTGAACTGCTCGGAAAATGCAAATAATTTCAAGACTGGACAATTTAAAAAGGGAGGGGGGAAAAAAGGGAAAAGGGGAAATATGGATTTGATGGACTGGAGTGCATAAACATTTTTTTCCTCTACAAATGATTGAGAGGGAGAGTATCTTTTGGTGAAATGGGTTTGTAAAGATGTTTTTGGTTTTTTTTCTAGGATTTTTCTGTAAACGAATGAAATGTTTGATTATCTTCTTTTGCTCACTGTGTAAAGTGGCACCTATATTTTTAAATTGAAATTTTCTAATAAAAAAAGAGAAAAAAAAAAGGCGATGGGCTGCTAATCCATTGTGCTCTGCACACATGGGTTCGAATCCCATCCTCGTCGAAGAGCTCTTCTTTGAATGTGCATGAGCTTAATTTGAGACTCTGCAGTTGCCGTACCCTGGCTCTTCAAAGCTCACTTCCCTTGTGAAGTTTGCAGCAGTAAATGCAGCTACACACACTGTAAAAAGGGCAATATTATCAGTTTTAGCAACTCTTCTCATCAACGTAAAGCAAATTTAACTCTGAGTAATTTGGGAATTATTTTGTTTAGGATCGTGCACCCGAAACTAGGTTGGTTAGATGGTACATGTCAAATGCTTTTGTACTCTTCGTCCACTTCCGCTTTGTCTACGTGCTGTGCATCGGAAATCCTGCAGATGGTGCCGTCATCATGAAAACATTTTTGCAAACTTTGAAAAGAGTTTGAATTTTGGGCCCACATTCGGTGGAGCTATGTTTTAGGGCCCGGGTCATCGCCCCGTCATCGCCCCGTGACCTTGCATGACCATTTACTACTGCAAACTTCACAAGGGAAGTGAGCTTTGAAGAGCCAGGGTACGGCAACCCGGGCCCTAAAACATAGCTCCACCGAATGTGGGCCCAAAATTCAAACTCTTTTCAAAGTTTGCAAAAATGTTTTCATGATGACGGCACCAGCTGCAGGATTTCCAATGCACAGCACGTAGACAAAGCGGAAGTGGACGAAGAGTACAGAAGCATTTGACATGTACCATCTAACCAACCTAGTTTCGGGTGCACGATCCTAAACAAAATAATTCCCAAATTACTCAGAGTTAAATTTGCTTTACGTTGATGAGAAGAGTTGCTAAAACTGATAATATTGCCCTTTTTACAGTGTGTGCAGCTGCATTTACTGCTGCAAACTTCACAAGGGAAGTGAGGGATGTCCTAGTTTTGTCACAAGACTATATATTTAATGTAATTAAAAAGATTGTTTAAGACAGGGTGTCTTATTATGACACCTGAAATGAGTAACTGCATCATCTCACCACTGGATGGCAGTGTTATTTTACAGAGGGTGGCTTTACAGCAGTAATGTTTCTCTAGATAATAAATGTTGGACTACAATAACATTAACGCACAAGCTCAACTAGGCTTGTTTCAGTAACCACAGTATGATTATAAATATATTTAAATGCATTCAGACTGTGAACTCTGCTCATGGTGTACCACAATCAGGGTCTCCTGTAGTTTGGATACATTTTTTATCATTCCATAGAACATCTCTGCCACACCCAATTAAGCTTACACACACTCACACAAGCACACAGTGATGCAAACGTGTGCCACCTATCTTTTATATTACCTCTGGGATGCAGCTGACAAATGACAGCACTGCTCATCTGCCAACCCACCGTCACTTACTCTGCAGGGTCTGTGTATGTGCTTGTTGCTGGAAGACAAAAAAACTGTTAAGGGGAATAAGAAACTGGGCTTAGTAGGGTAGGAATGGGCTGCGCCTGCTGGCACACTGGTAAGATTCATGCCCTCTGATTAGCTGAAGGGAACATCCTACGGCAGAAAGATAGTTTTCTTTGACCATGAGGCCCAGCACACTATGAAAACCAGGTTTTGTTGTCTTTGTCTGAAAACAAACTAAATAAATCTACTAGTTCTGAGGCTCATATGTTCATTGTTGTAGGAAAAGGATTTAGTATTTAGTATTTATTTAGTAATTCTTTATTGGATATCTATGAGCCTTGGCTGCCAGCTAACCCCTTTTGCCTTCCTTGGCAACAACTTTTGATACAAACTTACCCCTGCAGGCCAGGGACACCACACAAGTTGTTTATATTTGGAGATGCTCTGACCTTGATATTTATTGATCAATGTTTAATCTTTGTTAAATAAAAAAGAAACTCTCAATGTTTTTTGTATGTATTTTTTTATGTAGTGCCTCAGGTCAAGGAGAGCTCTGGTACAGAGCCAAGGGGCTGGGGTTAGGGGTGGTCTGGGGGGAATTGGGTTGTTGGTTCTCTGAACTTAGTGCTCGTCTCCAGCCTCAGGCCCTACAGATTTTGGTGGTACTGCTGGTGGTGCCCTCTTCTCCGGGTGGGTTTTGGAGATCAGGTGTGTCTCCTGGAGTCAGCGGGGGAGTTGGATCCCTGGGAGGGGATTTTTCTCCCCACTCCCTGGATGCCTCCCTCTACCTGCTCCATCAAGTTGCTTCACATGTAGAACCTTGGTAAGTTGGAGTGTCACGGGGTGTGGGGAGGATTTTCCAGACATGCTGTCTTGTCGTGTCCTGGGCCCCCATTGCTATTGTACAACCCTACTTTTTGGCTCTCCCAGTTTAAATACACATGAGAACAAAATGCAGCAACATGACATTTGAGCAGGCGGTATCAGTCTTGGGGTCTTTTCACACCGTTGTTCTCTGGTTGCCATACAGAGTTTGAGGCCTGGAGGAGGAGTGGGCCATCTAGCTGGGGTCTTTGCTGGGGTTGGGTCTCATGGATTACCTGGGGCTGGCACTTCTGCTCTCCCTGGAAATAGGGTGTGGGGTTCTGACATGAAGGGTTGGGTAGTGTTCTTCCTCGGTGGGGGGGGGGCTTTGTGCCACATGGGGGAGGCTGGCTGGTACAAGCACATCTGGGTTTAATGGGGAGGGTTCTGGTTGGTTGAGTTGTTTGAGTTGTATTGGCCCTGTCTCCAGATGGACTGGTTCGGGAGTCGTCAGGGCTGGAAATAGGACATGGGGTTGGGGAGGAGATCATGACTTGGGTGGCCTCCTCTCCCCCATCTTGGTGATGTGGATCACCTCCCAGGTCTGGAGGCTGGGAGTATAGGATGTGTGGTGAGTGCAAGTGTGTGTGCAGTGTCTTTTCTCATGTGTGGTTATGAGTATTTACATGTGTGGCTGTTGGGAAGGGAATGTGTAAATCGGCATGCCTGTGTTTATGTGCTTGTCATTTTGTCAGGTTGGGTTGTGGGCTGCCCCCTCTCCCGGAACATATCAGCTCTCCACTAAGTGTGTGGAGCCTATCCCCCGTCTAGCTCCCTGTCGGTGGTTGGCACATTGACCCACTGGAGCGTTGGCACCCGGTGCCTGCGTCATGGTGCCTGAGCCTCTGTCTGGATCTGCACTAATGTATCTGGCTGCAAGCAGAGCCCGCAGTTGCTGCAGCCCCTGTGGGCTTTCGCCCGGTGGCTGCTGGGGGATTTCCCGGGGCTCGGCTCTTCTCTGGAATGGGGAATGCGGCTATCTCTGTGTTGGTCCTTCTTGGGCTCCTGTGCTCTGGGGGGCTTTCAGACATCTGGGGTTCTGGTCTCCCTAGCGTTTGCATCAGCATTCTGGGGAACGGGTCTTTGGCTCCTAACAACCACAATTGAGCATTTCTTTTATGGACAACCCTTACATATACAAGTACACTCTCACCCTTGGATCCAGGTGTTTCTATACAGTTTAACCCTATAGTTAGCTTTGGCTGCCACTAAATACATCTTATATAAAATAATACTGCATATTATTCAGTGAAGTAACCAAAGGCACTGGCTGTTTGTACCCATAACATTTTTAGGTTGGTTTTGCTGTTCTTTTTAAAACTTTTTCGGCAGGTGCAGAAGCAGCTGCAGGACCCCTGTAGGATGGACCACCAAACACTCCCAAGAAATTCTTGAGAAACATACAGTAAAGAGATAGAAGAAGAGACTTGGGAAAACAATTGAAAGTGCAACACCTGTGTGTTTAAGTGAGCTGCAAGTGGCTGCTAGTGACAAATAAGTTGTTCATGTATTGCTATTTTTGTATTCCTGTATAGACAGTTGAAGGATTTGGTGTATTTATAAGTTGTGTAAATCTGCATGGGACGCAGGTCCCGTTAAGTACCCCACTGTTATATAAAGACAAGGAAGAGTGTGTAGAATAGGGGTCTTGTGACGGTAACCAGAACTTATAACAGGGTGGACGGAGAATTTGAGAGCTGAATGAGGAAGTTTGTGGTTTGTGATCTTGGAGGTCTTTAGGACAACAGTTGAACTCAGTGTGTGACATTATGGAACACATAGACTTAGACTTAGACTTTCTTTATTGTCATTTTGTAGCACAGAGTGCATACAGAACGAAATTTCGTTTTTTCATACAGCTCAGAAAGATTGCAGTAACTCTACAGGATACCATGCAGTGAATTTACAGTACAGGATAAGAAAAATGCAGTGGTAAATCACAGTCAAATACAGGATAACTTTCAATTAACTTTCGGATAAAGTGCAGCAGTGAGCAGTAGGCAGATTGAAATGTAAAGACAATGTAAGCAATGAGGGAAATGAGGGGCAGCGACGAGAACAGAGACAAGTGAGGAAGAAAGTGCAAGAATTACTGAAAGAAGCAGGAGCATCTGAGGAGAACTGTAAACCATTAGGGAGGTTTTTGACCCGTATATGGAAGAAGTATTTAGAAGCAGCGGAAGTAAAAATTAGCAATGCCAGTGGTTTGGAGAAATGTTTGAGCCCTTTCAATCATTCGTTACACAAGGGGCAACAAAATACAAAATACCACACTCAATGTGAATCAGTGCAGCATTGCTGGTTCATTTTAGCCAAAGACTGTACGCAGCTTCCATGTCAGTGTCATTTGTAGTCAAATTTGCCTTTTTGCAAAAAATTGATCCAGAAGCAGATATGTTGTGATGCAAATTTTATTGATTCTTCATTCTTTTTTTCCAGATAAACAAATGAAATATTCCAAAAAATTAAGATTCCAACAGAAAATACAAGGGCTGTTTGTTCCTTCTAGTCCATTCTGTCCTGACGAATAGGCCACATGGCCCCATCTACGTCACATTCAATATTTTCCCTTGCACCTAGGAAAACATTTTCTTGCATGCCTCATCCATCCTTGACATGCCTCTGCATTTACATCTTGTGCAGCAGCAGACATTGCATTAAGCAAGGACATCTGCTCATAGGGGCGGTGATCATATACTTTCCATCGCCATGTACTGAATAATTCCTCTATAGGAATAGATAGAGATGTATATACTGTATAGCAGCAATACCTGCTGTCCCGTCGAAAAACTCTTACAATGGATGCAACCTTGTTTCTATTGAGAAAAGTTTTGACTCTTTGTCCTGCACCTCTAAGTGAAAGGCCATGATTTACCACATGATCAATCATAGTTGCCCAAATTTCATCTGTAACTTCAGCCCTTCCGGCTACACTGCCAGCTCACACATGTATTCCTCTTTCTCATAATCTTCTTACCCTGACCCCCCTACCTCTTACTCTGACTGTCATCTGCCTTACGTTGACCATTCATGCTTGCAAAGAACAATACACAACATCGCACCTTTTACGTAAAGCCTGCAAACTGACTGCAAATTGAAAAATTGTGTAAAGAAGTGTCAATCAGTGGCTTCAGTGATTTCATTCTGATCAAGAAGTTTCTAAGAGCTTGGAACATATAGTTTCTGTTTTGCTACCACAGCTAAAGCAATGGAGTTTAGACTGCATGAATGACATCTGCGTTAACTGTTTTGCAAAAGGGTGGGGAAAATGAGTCAAACCAATGAAAATGGGTTAACTCATTTGCAAGAAGTGTCTTTTGCTCTGCAGAGATGACAATGCTGAAAACTGAGAGGTTGCCAGTTTCTTCAAACAGGTCAAAGCAATCAATAAAAACTGTAATCACACTCAATATTTTCCTTTGTGATGCACCTAGGGAAAAATCTTCTGCATGCCTGATCCATCCTTGACATGCCTCTGCATCTATATCATGGTCAGCAGCAGTCATTGCATTGAGCAAGGGCATCTGCTCATAGGGGCAACGATCATATACCTTACATCTCCATGCACTGAATAATTCCTCTATAGGAATAGATAAATCTGCATATACTGTATAGCAGCAATACCTGCTCTCCTGTTGAAAAACTCTTACAATGGATGCAACCGTGTTTCTATTGAGAACAGGTTGGACTCTTTGTCCAGCCCATCTAAGTGAAAGGCCATGATTTACCACATGATCAATCATAGTTTCTTCAAACAGGTCAAAGCAATCAATAAAAACTGTAAGTTGATAGTTACAAGCTTTAGTTTGTTGTTTTGTAGGTTTTATATGTAAATCAAAAATTTTGCTACTCAACAGCTGTGAATACATAACCCAGAGTATATATGTAAAACAACATGCTACAACATCAACCTGTAGTGAAATCTCAAATGAGTGGTATTGATAAATTTGGGGAGAGAAGATGTAAGTTAAAGGGGAAGAGGGATGCTAATTAATCTAAAAAAATAAATGTACATCCACAGTGCAAATAAATAGCATCATGAGCTTCGCTCATCACATGCGCACATGCTAATGTACCCATGGGGTGATAAATGGGTAGAAAGGATGAACCGAAAGGAAAACATTCTAGGCCAAAGTAGCCAAAATCAGGTAGAAACATATGCTTTAATTAGCAGCCTGTAAAGAGCCTGAAGCTGTGTGGATATGTGTGTGTTTAATGAATTTAATTACTTGAGTTTAAATGAAACAGAGGGAAATCAATAAAGTGGCAGCTTCATAAAGGGTAACAACCAGCAGCCCTCCTCTTCCCACTCCCTGAATGTGTTATGCATGGGAAGAGAAATGAAAGTGGGGCCGAGAATGAGAATTAGGGAGCAAAGATGGACACAAAGACAGAATAACCCTATCTAATCAATCCAGTGCCATCAGCTTTATTAACTCCACAAACACGCCTAGCAAGCCTGTCTGTTGTCCGAAAGCACATAGATGGAATTGTGCCCTGCAGAAATTAGGGGGGTGGGGGGACCTTCCCGTTCATGCCCAGCTCTCATGATACAGATCACGGGTAGAAATGCTGAGATTATGGTGACACTGAAATTGAGTGTCTGGTTTCTGATGTCTTGCCCACGGCCTGAATTACTTTTTTTCCTTCTTGTTTTTTCGGTCTCTGAATCTCACTGCCGGGGCTGTTAGAATATTATTTAGGTGAGGCGGGAGACAAAGAGTTTGATGAGAAAGTTATGAGACAGGATGATGTGCAGCACGTTTGCTAAGCCTGTGGGCAAAAGATGAGATGTGGCACAGAGGTGACAGGAATTAGGAATGTTTTCACTGACTGTGGTCTCTGAGAGCCTTGAGTCATTAGGTACATTCACATTAATTTATGTCACGTCTTGTTCTTCCTCACAGCTGGCGGCAGCAGTCTCTCCAAGGTGATTTATTTTATCATAGATAATGATATACAAATATAAACATTTTCAGATTTTTTAAATGATCTGTTGGTCTTCTCTAAGTTGGAGGCCATGGTCCTTAATTAAAAGAGGGGTGATTTCCCCCTTTTTTACCTTTATCACATTAAAACTGTTTAAAAGTGAATGGAAAATGTATTATTTAAAAACAATTTGTAACAGTATAAAACAGCATTGGCAAGGTTGAATGGGGAGCAGGATCGTGCACTTCTTGTGCAAAAAACTTTAATGAGAAAAGTGAACATATTTGCAGTATAGACATCCTACATGTGCAAAGCAGGCACAGGTCCGTTTGCCATGTGTGTATTGCACAGTATTTGTTCAGCCACAGCTCTGCTGAAAAATATAGTGTGTTTTTGGAGGGCTTTATACTTGCTCCCTGATGGCAACAGTGGTGGGATCTTTGCAGACAACTTTAGCTTTCCTGAGGCATTGTGTGCTCTATCAGCAACAGGGAGAAAAACTTTGTGTTATTGCATATGGCTCCAGGACACTCACACCTGCTGAGAAGAATTCCCATCTCCTTTTGGGCAAACTGGAATTTCTTGCTTTGAAGTGGGCTGTATGTGATAAATTTAGGGATTATCTTTACTATGCACCCACCTTCTCTGTGTACACCGACAATACTCCCTTTACTTATATCCTGAGCACAGCAAAGTTAAATCCCACCGGACATCACTGGGTGGGTGAGTTGGCCGATATTCATTTTACCATAAAGTACAGAGCTTGGAAATCTAATTCTGATGCTGATACACTCTCACATTACCTGGTCCCTCTCAAAGAACATCCACCAAATGTGGTTTCTGTGATCTGGCAGGGAGATAAAATGATGAGAGACAGCAATGATTGGTGGCTGCATTAGATTTGCACCAGAGTGATGATAACACACAATCTGAGGGAACCCCAGTTCTACTGGTGGTTCCTAGAGTCTGTAATCCTTTATTTATCAGGCTCCTCTCCTGTGGAACCAACTTCCAGTTTTGGTCCATGAGGCAGACACCCTGTCTAATTTTAAGATAAGGCTTAAAACTTTCCTTTTTGACAAAGTTTATAGATGGAGTGGCTTAGGTTACTCTGAGCTATCTCTATAGTTATGCTGCTACAGGCTTAGGCTGTTGGAGGACAACATGGTCTATTTCTCTCACTCTGCTAAGTTCTCCTACTGTTCTCCAATTTGCATTGCTTGTTGTCATTTCAACTTTTAACTTTTTGTTCTCTGTCATTTTTTTTTTCTTTATAGTAGGTACACCTGGTCTGGCGTTCGGTTAGCTGTGACATCCAGGGAAGACAGATCACCCGCTATTACCATATAATTGTTGTGCCATGATGTTAAAGCCATGATGAGAAAAATAAAATCAGTTTGAATTGGAAGCAATATAAAGTTTTACAGACACCAAGGACCTGCCCCCTCAGCACGGTTCCATCAGTGCTACAAAGGTTTTGCTTCCACAGACTATTGGTGTCTTCACTTCCTGCCTGGGACTCTGGAGGAGAGGGGGCAGGGGATACCAGCCCCCCTACAAGCCACATGGGATTCAATCTCCCATTCTACTGCCTGGGACATCTGAAGAAGAGGGTGGCTTGGGAAGTCAGCCCCGCTGACCAGCCACCATGGGGCCTCATGGGGCCCGGAAGACCCACAAGCTGAGTAAAAATGAGCTTCTCTGAAACTCAGTCCCTGCTGGCATCGGAGAAACTGCCAGCCGAATCAAAGATAAGTCTCTCACTTCTGCTTAAAACAGAGGCCGAAGTGAACCAATACGTCTATGCCAGCCTTGTTTTGCTTCCTCAGCGGACTCCAGACGGAGCTGAAGAGCCGGCACAGGACCCACCTCCCAAAGCTGAGGGCAAAATCTGCTGAAATCACCTGCTGCATGCAGGGGACTTGACTGCAACTGGGTCAGAGACCACTGCAGGCCCTCGGACCGGCCGATCCTGACGACGTTGCGGCTGGCCGCATGTCTGCTGCTGCAGCTAGTCCGCTGCTGAAAGAACCAACGGTTTCCCTGGAAAACTGCTCTTCCTTGGATGGCCAAAGCAAACCGAACTCACACCGAGACACCAACTGGTTTGGCAGAGGATGAGTTGAGAGGGAGAGTTACATGGTTGTTGATTTGTGTAATGCGTTTACATGGTGTGTTTTAATCACTTGGAGCTTACAGGGTAGCTCCTGCTAGCTTCTTCGAATCAGGCCATTGCCGATATGATTTGAGTGTGTTTTTCATGGTTCCAACAAACGTTACCTCCACAAGGGTCTCATACATTGATGGGATATTACTGTTCATGTTATCCCATCCAATCATTATGACTAATAAAGCTGAAGTTTTTTAAAGTTAGCGCCGAAAGCCCACTAGCCTATATGCTATCAGCTTCCCGTGACTTCATGTTTCCGGATATTCTATTACGGTTGTTTCAAGCATAAAGCTTGTTCGTTTCGCTCCTCCATCGTTCGATAGTGCTATGAGCATTATTACCGCAATAAATATGGAATATTAATGTCCATTTAAAGGCCTTTTGTTTAATTTTAGGATTAGCCGATTTTAGCAACCGATCGCTACAGCGACCCCTAGCCTCCTGGATCAATAAAATCGAGCGTCCCTAAAGTTAATGATTTTACTGAGCAGATCATTCTTTAAAATGTTATTTCCACGGGGGCGGGGCGCCCAACCACCATCGAGCTGTTTCCTTCTGGATAATTTTCACCTAAACTAGTGCACTCTCACAAACTCCCACAGGTGCAGGGTTACAGGTATTAAGTGTTCACTTATATACAGAAAGCCTGTAATTTATTTATTTATTCATGTTCTTTCACTTTCTTTTTTCAGGTTTCACTTTACACATGTCAGCCTAAATAATAGTACATATGATTTAGCAATGGCATCTAGGTGTTACTCGATTGTATCTGTTGCTTTTTGTCTGTTGGTTGTGCTGTTCTTTTTGCATCTCTCTTTCCAGGTGATGGAGCAGACAGAGAACGTTTTATCATTCTCTCCCTTTTATCTTTTCTTTCTTTCACCTCTTCTTTTTCTTTTTTTCTCTTCTTGTTCTTCATTTACTCTCCCATTGTAGTGTCCATATAATTTGAAATTCTCCCTGCAGGAATCACAATAAAGCTATTAACATGCATAAATCAAGCGGAGCACTATAGCGAAAGCTGCTCGCTCCACTTGTGAAAAAAAATGTAAAAAAATAAAATGTTATATCCTCAAATAATGTTTTGTGTAACTCGGTATTTGCATTGTGAATGGGTTGAAACACATACCGAATGTGTTCTAAATTAGTTAAGCTAATTTAAGATCATGTCATGTTTTGTAGACTGAACCCGAACACAACCACAGCAGAGTATAGTTTAACAGTTTATTGAAGTTTGTGGATAGTGGAGGAAAGAACCAAGAGTCTGTGCTGAGCTGAAGCAGGAGGAAGGTGAAGGCAGGAACTGGCAAGCGGGGCGGAGCCAGAGCACAAAGCCAGCAGAACCAGAAGCACAGCAGAATGGAGACTTGGAATCAGACTAGACCAGCAGCACGACAGAATGGAGACTTGAAACCAGAACTGCAGCAGGCTGGCGGAGAATGGAGGAACTTCGGGCTGGACAAGACTGAATGAGGTGAGCAGCAGAAACAGAGGTAAGCAGGAAAACAGAGCCAACAGAACGAACCGATATGGGAGGACCGAATGCAGGGAGCTTAAATAGGGAGACTGACAGGTGTGCTGAGTGCTGACTGATTAGGGACTGACAGGTGTAGATGGCCGTTTCTCAATATGCGTTCTTGAGCGTTCTCGTGTGCTCGTGTACTCGTGATACGTCATCAGCCTCAGCCCGAGCACTGTTCCAATGCTGAGAACGCCAAATCGAGAACGCGCCGAATTCCCCGGATGTTGTTCTCGCCCGCCCTCTTTATCGAGCATGCATCAGAGCAGACTTGTGCGTTCTTCAGACTGACCGCTTGCCCAGAATGCACCGCGGCCGCAGCTTGATTTGAGACAGCGCAAACAGAGCTCACAGCGGTAAGTTAAAAAATTCCCTTTTCTGCTGCTGTTGTTGTTCAAAAGTACGTTTTAAGATCGTTTGAGGCGAGAATATTATACTTTTAAGCTTCCCTATGTGGCCTGTTTACAGAGTTGGTGCGTAATTAAAAAAAAGTAGTGTGCATAGTACCGCTGGTTATGATTTATTTGTTTTGTGTTTATCTGACTGACGTGTGTTGCTTTATTAACTCAATACTTGCTGGAATAAATTGTAAATGTCTCCCTAGGACGGCAGCAGCATATAAAATAAATAAATAAATACATTCTATGAATGTTTTTCCTATCTAAGTGAGTTTCTTCTGAGTCAGGACACGAATAATTGAGAGGAGAAAGAGGGAAAGAAAATAATAGTAATAATAGTATATGAAAAAACAGAAATTTATTTTATACAAATGTTTTATCTTTGGAACAGAATGAAGGTGTAATATATTCAACAAATTATTAACAGTTACTAACATGGTTTAAAACAACAAAATAACTCATTAAGATCTTATACAAACAGACAATGCCTATAAACTTACAATAAAAAATAGTTGGAATGGAAATTAATTTACGCATTATTTTATGTATTTTTCCAGGTGGTTAAAAATGAAATGAAGCAGCATGTGAACATGACTAGAACTGATCTACGTTAGGTCAGGTGTACTCATGTTCACTTAAACATGCAGCCAGCTGGAGCAGCTCCCTGTCTTCTGGGTCAACCTCCTCATCCTCCTCTGGGTCGACCTCCTCATCCTCCACGTCCAGCTGGTCACCTGCTGCTATACTAATATTGTGGAGGATGCAGCAGGCAGCGATTACTTTTGGGGCAAACGTCAGGCAGACCTCCAACGCCCTGAAGAAGATGGAACGCCACCGTGTCTTCAGACCACCAAAGACACGCTCAATGATGTTAATCAGCCTTGGCGTGGTGTCTGTTGTAGCGTGCCTCCACTAGACCTGTACCAAATATAAAATTAACTTGTAATTTAGGTAATATGTTGATCTGTCTTAATCTTCTATCCAATTGATATAATCTATGTATCAATTGTGTGTCATTGCTGGCTCTATTTAAGGACAAGAAGGTAAGAGATCTTACTGGCAAGCTGTTTCCCTATAGGAGGCACCACAGACCAGCCAGCAGAGGGTCACCAGCACCTCTATCTCCTGTGGCCATCCATGGACCTTCTGGATGGATAGTAGCTGAAGGAGGAGGACGATGGTGGCCCTTCTTAGCCTGAAGGCTGGTTTCAGGTCCCCTTCATTAAAAAATATTTGGAGGATCGGCACAGAGGTGTTTATCCTCACATATTTTGTTTCTGTTTCTTCCTGTAAATAAAAAATGCCAAATGTTAATTGTTTTTTGTCACGTTTTCTATGCATAAAACTATACCTGTTTAACATGCAGATTATTATAGTTCTCAAGAAAGAAAAGATAAAATGTATAGTGTTGTAAAACGAGTCAAGTATAGTAAATGTAACAAATGGCTTCCCTTCTCTGGTATTTTTACCATTTCACTGAAAAAATGGGCTGAACTAACTGCACATAATTTATAGATTAATCACTGTAAAGGTGGACAGACATAAAAATGTTTTTTTTTTCCTTCCTTAATGATCAATGCTGTGAAGGTCAGGAGGTGCAATAAAGTAGCTTAACCCTACTGTTATTAATGTTAAAACTGGGTCTTCATTTTTATTAATATAGGAAAAATAGTCACAATCTCAACCTGATCACGTTTTTAATATCATCATCAATGTTTTTTTTTTTAAGATAAAAGTAGGAAATAGGCTGTCAATCTTAAAATGCCTACCAGTTGGCAATAGATGGGTGAGCAAAGCCTGCCTTCTGAGCCTCCTCTGCTGCATCAATTTTCTCCTTGCTCGGATTTTCCTCCTCAACTGCATCACCTCCTCTTCAGCCTGCTGGTAAAGCTGACCAACGACCGAAGCAACAGCAATATTGCTCGTATCGCTCATTTTGCTTCTACAAAGTGCTTATTTTTTTTAAAGAAGATTCAATCGCCTCTACAACTACAACAATTACAACTCCCAAAGAAATTCCCGCTATTGCTGGTTTTATACCCACAGTTCTGTAATTATTTTAGATATTTTTTATACTTTTTAGAAATTAATTTAAATAAAAAACGTTTTCAATAAGATATGATGGTGTAGTGTATAAATAGTTTTGAACGTTAAAGGAATGCTCAAGCGCTGTGGGTGTGATGACGTCACGAGTATACTTCTGTTCCAATGCACAATACGTGCTGCGTGCTCGCGTTCTCGTCAAGTCCGATCTTCCTGTGTTCTTACCGAGAACAGACTTGACGAGAACGCGAGTACGGACTCGCGTTCTCGTGAATTGAGAAACGGCCGATGATTACTGAACTGGAGACTGGAGCTGTATGGAAGGTGGAAAGTGTCTAGAGACTGTGCATGGTGCAGCAGACAGGCTGCATCATGACAGATCATTCCATGTTCTTTAAATCAGATCTGCAGTGAACCGGAATTCACTGAATTATTCTGATGATGATCAACCACTTTGTTTTGTCTTTTGTGTTCATTGCATGTATATAGTTCTTTAGCTCAGCTTTCTTTTTATCTTCATTTTGCTTAGTAGTTTAGTTAAGTTTCATTAGCCTAGTAGAGAGGATTTGTTGATTGAAATATAGTGTTAGTTCAGATAAACATCATTATATAGTGATGTTCATTTTAATTATGTTAATAAATTCTTGAACTTGAAGAGAAGTTGTCGCTCCTTATTCTATGTGTGTGCAGAGTTTGCTGTTAAAAGATCACCAGTGCTTGAATCATCTTTTTTAACTATTGTCCTGATATCATCTTAAGACCGGATATCCACCGGACATGACCTAAAAGACAGAGAGTTATCTATTAAATAACTTTAAACAGTGTATGATTGCACAGCATAATGTAGAACAGATTACTGGATCAATGTGTGCTTCTGTGCTATTTTGTCTCTCTTGTTGTGTCTCTGCTCTGTCTTTTCTAACCCCCAGTTGGTCGAGGCAGATGACCGTTCACACTGAGCCTGGTTCTGCTGGAGGTTTTTCCTTCCCGTTAAAGGGGAGTTTTTCTTTCCACTGTCCTTCATGCTTGCTCAGTATGAGGGATTGCTTCAAAGCCATGGACAAAGCAGACGACTGTCCCTGTTGCTCTACGCTTCTTCAGGAGTGAATGCTGCTTGTCAAGACCAATGTTAAACCAATGGTGCTAAAAAAAACTCTGCATGATGATATGGGGCATGTTGGAGCTGATAAAGTACTCCATCTTGCTAGGGAGAGGTTCTATTGGCCCTTAATGCAAAATGGCATTGAAGATTATGTTATTTGCCAGTGTTCTTGTGTCAAACAGAAACAGCTGATTAATAACAGTCAATGTTCCTTTTGAGCTAATTTCTGTTGACTTTCTCCACCTTGAGCCAAGCAAAGGTGGTTACGAGTACATTGTGATCCTGGGTGATCATTTTACTTTTTGCAAAAGCTTAAGCAACTAAAAACAAATCTGGAAAAACTGTGACTAAGAAGATTTTTCATGACTTTATTTCATGCTTTGGTTACCCTGAAAAGCTACATCAAGACGAGGGAAAATAAAATAATCTGTTTCAAAAGCTCCAACAACTGACATAAATAAGCCATTCTAGAACAACCCTATATCATCTGCAGGGGAACCCAGTTGAACGCTTGAATAGAACTCTCCTTCAGATGCTCCAAACCCTGCATGAGGAAAAGAAATCTGAGTGGAGAGATTACCTGCCACATATAATTCATGCGTACAATGTAATAAACATGAGGCAACAGGTTACTCACCTTTTTTGTCCTCCTGTATGGAAGAGCTCCCCGTGTGCCGATTGACTTTGCTTCTGGATTTGGAATAAGAACAACAGTCCAGACATGAGTATGCACAAAAATGGGCCTCATCTATGCAGGAGACATGTTAAGTTGAGTCAGAGATTAGTGCAAAATCGGGTTCTTGTAAAAAAAAAAAAAACATCGGAGAGAGGGAGTCCAGGCAAAAATGGAAGTAATGGAGAGCAAGGGGAAATTGTCCTAACTGACATCCAGACACCACAAGACAAAGTGCTGCTGGTAAAGAGATCAGCCAGAGCTGTGAAACCTCAGGAGGTGCTCACTTATGACCGCATAGGTCAACCATGGTATCACTCTTGGCAACCTGGAGCAAATTTGCATGCCCCTCTTATCCCATGTGGCCTTACCCAGCTATGTCTGATGGTTATTGCATGCCACTATAGACATGTTAGTGCAGGGAAAAACACTTTGACAAATGACTAACGAATTTGAGTAACGAGTAACAAGCTTTTCAATGGTTACATGTTTTAGACTATTTCAATATGTCCAGAGACATCTCTTTAAAACAAGGGAGTGTAGTAGGTAAAAATTAAAAAAATCTGTTACATGTTCAGTTTTCTGAAACTATAACACGCCCTATTTTTTTGTTGCAATTATGAACTGCCGAAATCCTATCATTTTTACATTGTGTACATACACTGTTGCACCAGTAGATGGCACTATCGTACCACTGTTGGTCTACCTGGGAGACTGGTTGAAGGCTCTCGGCTTACCTAGCTCAGAATAAACAAGTTCTGGCCTCAACAGCGCTGTCTCTTCTCTGTGATCCACAATGTTTTCAGTGCACTGGCCACACAGTGCTCCCAAGTCTGTGTGCTGCTTGATTTTGGTCCAAATTTCCCCTAGGTTTGATGCTGGTAACATTTACCTGATCTAAAGTGCGATCAAATCACGGCTTTCATACCTGCTTTGTGTGCTCTAATGTCTATCAAACTGGCCCTGGATCTGCTCCACACCTCTTGTAGAAAAAAAAAAGCATTCCTATGGACCTTGCAGCTCCTTTATTGTATATTTTTTATAGAATTTTATTGGTTGGATTACAAACTGCGTTATTCTGGTTGCTACAAGCCACTAGGAAGAGTGAACAAAATGGACTACTTTATTATGCCTACCCATTCCACCATAACCTGACAATGAGTCAAAAGAAAAAGAACGCTGAAAATAAATATTTGTGCACAAGTTTACTGCAACTGCCCAACTACATGACAACTACGAGGCAAATTTGTGGAAACTATGCACAGGCAGGGATGGACTGTCAGCCAGCCTCACTGACAGCCCTGGACTTGAACAGGGTTACAATAAAGTGATGTAGATCTTTTCAGAGCAGCCAGAGATCAAAGAGGGGAGCCTGCTACATGTGTGTCCATAAGGCAAGGCATGGCAAATTTATTTGCATAGCACATTTAAGTACCAAGACAATGCAAAGTGTATGGAGTGAGGATTGTCTTAAAAAGATTTGAATAAATATAAAAAAGATTTGAATAAATATAAAAGGATATATATACATTGTCATGGTTTTCAGATGACGAGCCCACATGCAGATACGATCGGGAAGCAAAGCACAGTTTTAAGATGTTTATTTAGGAAACAGGCAGATCTAACGGACGGGACTACAGGCAACTCGGCAGGGTCAGAACATCACGGCTGGAGAGACTGCAAAGAGAAGAAGAGTAAGTGACTCTGAAAGGTGAACCAGGAGAACTACTAGAAGCTGCGCTGCTTACCATAAAGCTGAGCGGACCTAACCGGGAAGAAGTAGCGCCGAGGGAACTCTGTGATCCTACTCTGTTGGTGATAGGCGGCTAGTGGCTGAGGGCGGCAGATGTTACTGGTGAGGGATCCAGAGCGAGCCTCCTCGGTAGTGGGTGACAGATGGATTGACCAGAGTGAGGTAAGAGCCAGCAGAATCCGGGAGGGGGAATCTCAGGCCTCGCTGGGTAACATCCAGGAAGTTTGAGGGGAGAGCCAGAGCAAAATCTGAGCAGACGGATTCTGCAGGTCTGATTCTTCGGACAAGACGTCAAGACAGGTGAGTGCATCCAAGCACCAAAAACTGTGACAAAAACAGGGAGATCCAAAATTAGTCAAAGTCTAAAGACGAAAAAACTCACAAGCAGGTTTCCAAGAGTTGGGTCAGAGGCCACGTCATACCACGACTGGTCAAGGCTCTGGCGTCTTTCATTCTTCTTCTTCTTCTTCTATTGTTTTATGGCGGTTGGCAAACAACTTTTGGTGCATTACCGCCACCGACTGAAATGGAGTGTGAATCGGGATGACCTACTCTAATATCCTACTACTATAAATAATAATAAAAAAAAAAAGAAATAAAAAAAAAAAGAAAAAAAAAAGAAAAAAAAAAAACTAAATCCGTTTTATCAAATTAGTCTTTTTAAGATATCTTAATAATAAAGAATAACCCTCTGATTTGGTGTTCATATCTAAAAGATATTTTATGTTTAACTTTAATTTACTGTTTTGTAATCTATTTACCAATTCATTTCTCTCAATATGATATTTACTACAAAATAATATAACGTGCTCCACTGTTTCTTCAACAAAACAAAAATCACACTTTCCTGTATCATGAATCCCCATTTTAAATAATGTGCTATTTAACCCTGTATGTCCAAAACGTAACCTTGACATTACTGTTTCTTCCCTTCTATTCCTTGATGTCATCCTCATTAATCCTACTTTTCTTTGAATATTATAAAACCATCTTCCAGTTCTTTCTTCTTCCCACTGTTTCTGCCACCTTGCTCTAATCCTTTTCTTAATTACTGATTTTATTTCACCTTTACTAAATGGAATTATTATATCAATTAAACTGTATTTACTTGCTCTTTTTGCATATTTATCTGCCATCTCATTCCCTTTTATTCCTATATGAGAAGGAATCCATATAAAAGAAACAGTTAATCCCATTGCTTGAATTCTGAATAATAGTTGCTGAATTTCTACCAATAAATCCGGTCTGCTATCTGAATGATTGTTTTTAAATGAATATAATGTTGAACTAGAATCTGAACAAATTACACTTCTTAATGGTCTAATTTCTTCAATCCATTCTAATGCTAACATGATGCCAAACATTTCTCCTGTGTAAACTGAAACTTCATTACTAATTCTTTTACCTGATTTAAAATTAAATTCTGGAACTACAAACGAAACACCATTCCTATTATTTGAATCTTTTGAAGCATCTGTATAAATTTTTACATATCCATAATATTCTTTATCTATATATTGCTCAACCATATTTGAATCTAAAATATCCTGTTTATTTTTCCGTTTATACAACAATCTTAAATCTACATCAATTTCAGGTAGGATAGATGGATGAAGTATTGATCTAATAACTGTTCTACTGCCATTTATTTGAGATAATTCAAGATCTATTATATTAGAATCTGCTATCCACCCAAAAGAATTTAATTTCTTCTTCCCTTTTTCCCAACTTGGTTTTAAAATTTCTTGACATGGATGATTTTCACAATGATTTTTTAACTGAAACCAGTAAGTGGAAAGTAATTGTAATCTCCTCAACTTTAGTGGCATTTCTCCCATTTCTACTTGTAATGCTGAAGTTGGTGTAGTTCTTATGGCCCCTGTGCATAATCTCAAAGCTTGATACTGAACAATATCCAATTTTTTAAGTAATGAAAATGATGCTGAACCAAAAGCTATACATCCATAATCAAAAACAGACCTAATTAATCCTATATAAATTGATTTCAATGCCTTCCTCTCAGCTCCCCATTCATTCCCAACCAAACATCTCATAACATTTATAACTCTTTTGCATTTATCGATCATCTTCTCAATATGAACTTTCCAAGTAAGCCTTTCATCCAACCATATACCCAAAAATTTTAATTGTTTTACCCTTTCCAAATCATATTTATAAATTTGTAACTTTAATTCTTCAGAAACTTTTTTCCTTGTAAAAAAACAAAATCTTTGTTTTATCTACAGAAATCTTGAATCCCCATCTAAAAGACCAATCTTCTATTTTATTAATGGCTTCTTGAACTTTTTTAATGATGAAACTTATATTTTTACCCCTCTTCCAAATTGCTCCATCATCAGCAAATAATGAAACACCCATTTTATTTTCCACATCCTCAAACATATCATTAATCATAATAGAAAAAAATAATGGACTAACTATACTTCCTTGAGGAATACCATTTTCAACATAAAGATTTTCTGATAATTGATTTCCTATTCTTACTTGTATTGATCTATTATTGAGAAAATCATTTATCCAATTAAACATTGAACCCCCAATTCCCATCTTCTTTAATTTTATCAAAAATCCTTCTTTCCACATCATGTCTGGCGTCTTTCATCTGTCAGCGCTCTGCTTAAGAAGCCAAAGGAAGCCGCCTGCAACGAGCTGCAGGTGTGGGCCACGCCCCCTCAGCCAACTAGACACACCTGAGGAGTAGAGTTAGAGCAGGAAAACACAGAGAACCCTGACATACATATACATACATTTATAAATATCCAAGTACAAAATACAAATGTAAAAATGTGACATACAAATAAATAAACAAAATACAAATATACAAATGTGACATACAAATAAATAAAAAAAATTTATATAAATAAACGTGTCTTTGTAAATATATTTTCGAGATTTGAAAATAAATATGCTTGACCTTGTATGTGGAATCTGCATTTGTGAATCTCCTTTTTGCATTTGTGAATCTCCGTTTTGCATTTGTGAATCTGCTTTTTGCATTTGTGAATCTCCGTTTCGCTTTCATGTCGATGACGTAATTTTGAGACATTCCTACTGCAAACCTAGATCCAAATATAAATGCCACTAGATTTGAATGCGAAGACACCCTCCACTGAACAACCAGCAGATGGCAGTGTTGTGCAGCCACAGCTAGTCTGGCAGAGCGGTCTCGTGTGCTCGTGACACGTCATCAGCCTCAGCCCGCTTGCCCAGAATGCACCGGGGCCGCAGCTTGATTCGAGACAGCGCAAACAGAGCTCACAGCGGTAAGTTAAAAATTTCCTTTTCTGCTGCTGTTGTTCTTCAAAAGTACGTTTTCAGATCGGCTGAGGCGAGAACATTATACTTTTAAGCTTCCCTATGTGGCCTGTTTACAGAGTTAGTGCGTCATTTTAATAAAAAGTCCGACGTTGAGCGGAGCAGAGTGACCCGCAGACCTCCGAGGAAAACCGCAGCCAGGGCTGATGTTAGACCGTCTTTAGGACACTTCTGTCGGCCAACTAGTGTGCGTAGTACCGCTGGTTCTGATTTATTTGTTTTTTGTTTATCTGACTGACCAATACTTGCTGGAATAAATTGCAGCATATAAAATTAATAAATAGGGCTGTCAATCGATTAAAAAAATAATCAAATTAATTACATACTCTGTAATTAATGAATCTAAATTAATTGCATATAATTTTTGCTGTGAAAGTATTTTAAATATTTAAATTCAAATGATTAAATTAATAATCAGTATTAGATACATTAAAGTTCAAAAACTCTTATTTACATTCCATGCCTTCAGACGTTTTAACATGTGTCATTGTGGCATATGTGGCACACAGTAATGTAGGGGACACAATGGAAATAAATTAACACTCCCCTCAATATCAACACTTTACAACAGTAAAGTGACGTCCGCGCTACTTCCGGGTTACGCCGGTAGGCAAAAGCAGGACTGTTCTCGCCAAACACCGTGACAAAACGGGTGAATAAAGCCGGGCATACACTGTATGAGTTTTTCAGTCGTGGTACTTATATACATCTCAAACTGTGCGACGGAACTGCGGGGTTTAAAAGTTCACCGCTCACGATCTGTATTCACTGTACGGCGCGATGCTCGGACGTGTCGTGCCCCCTCCGGAAGAGGGGGGAGAGTTGGGTAGTACCCGCCGGCGCTCGGGAGGCACCAGGCGTCGGGGGGAACGGAGGGGAGAGAGGAAAGACGAGACGCCCCGGCGGCCGCGCGG
Organism: Fundulus heteroclitus; assembly: GCF_011125445.2. Classification (NCBI taxonomy): domain Eukaryota; kingdom Metazoa; phylum Chordata; class Actinopteri; order Cyprinodontiformes; family Fundulidae; genus Fundulus; species Fundulus heteroclitus. The sequence continues at coordinate 34,313,493 of NC_046383.1, read as the reverse complement.
CACAGCAGACCGCCCGCCCCCCGCGAGCGGAGGTGTACGGAAACAGACGGCCAGCGCGTCGCGCAAACCAGAACGCTGGCCCTCCCCAACCCCCCCGCGAGCCGACGTCCGGGCCCCGTGGGTCCCGGGCCGGGCGGAGGTCGCTTCGTGGATGCCCGCTCCCCTCCCTCCCCTTTCGGGGACGGAGAGGAGGGGAGGGCGCCCCCTTGTAGCTCTGCTTGAACAGCAGGATGCGCTTACGAAAACCTCACGACGGCCGACTGAATTTCAAACATATTTGATTTTCAACCGACCGTCCGATTCCTGATCGGGAGGTAGTCGAGAAAAATACGTAGAGAACTTGTTGTTTGCTGTGTTTGCGTCTGCCGCTGTGCTCGCCTTTTCTACCTTCCAGTCCGAAAAACCTGGATGAAAACAATAGCAGTGAACTACCCTATAAGATTAATTTGCGTTATTTTTTTTAATCCGTTTTTTTTTTTATTAATCGAAATTAACGCGTTATTTTGACAGCCCTATTAATAAATAAAACCTATTAATGTTTTTCCTATCTAAGTGAGTTTCTTCTGAGTCAGGACACGAATAATTGAGAGGAGAAAGAGGTAAAGAAAACAATAGTAATAATAGTATATGAAAATAACAGACACTGTGCGTTCATGCGTTTGTTTAAAAGGGGAAATGTATCAATAGTAGAAACAATAATCAGCAACGCTGCTATTGGCTGTTCAGCATGGCCAAAAAATGCCCACAGTTTTTCTCCCAAGCAGAACACGAGCTTTTAATGGAAGGTTATGCTGGATTTGAGTCATATATTAAAATGATAGGTAACACCTCAAAGTCTGCTAAAGCTAGGAGAGAGGGTTGGCAAAAAGCATCAGACATATTAAATGCATAAGTACTGTCCATGGTAGATGTTTCTATCACTTTCTACAGTATGAATTTTTGCATTTTAATTATCTCATATTTACTTTGTGTCATGATATTTTTCTAGGATGAACCCGGACACAGCACGCACACACAGAGCTAGTTCTTAGGAATGAGTTTATTGAATAGTGTGGAAGATGGATGACGATGAACCCAGAGTCTTTCAACAGACGGAGGTGTAGGATGCAGAAGCTGGCCGGCAGGAGGCGTATGGAGAGACTGACCGGGAGGAACTCTGGAGCCAAAGACTAGCGACCAGGACGGAGCATCTGAGCTGAGGACTTGGAGACCAGAACTCCAGAGCCGAGGATTTGAGACCAGAACGTCAGAGCTGAGGACTTGAGACCAGAACGTCAGAGCCGTGGACTTGAGACCAGAACGTCAGAGCCGTGGACTTGAGACCAGAACGTCTGAGCCGTGGACTTGAGACCAGAACGTCTGAGCCGTGGACTTGAGACCAGAACGTCTGAGCCGTGGACTTGAGACCAGAACGTCTGAGCCGTGGACTTGAGACCAGAACGTCAGAGCCGTGGACTTGAGACCAGAACGTCAGAGCCGTGGACTTGAGACCAGAACGTCAGAGCCGTGGACTTGAGACCAGAACGTCTGAGCCGTGGACTTGAGACCAGAACGTCTGAGCCGTGGACTTGAGACCAGAACATCTGAGCTGTGGACTGGAGACCAGAACATCTGAGCCATGGACTTGAGACCAGAACATCTGAGCCGTAGACTTGAGACCAGAACATCTGAGCCGTAGACTTGAGACCAGAACATCTGAGCCGTGGACTGGAGACCAGAACATCTGAGCCATGGACTTGAGGGCAGAACCTCTGAGCCGTAGACTTGAGACCAGAACATCTGAGCCATGGACTGGAAACCAGAACATCTGAACCATGGACTTGAGAACAGAACCTCTGAGCCGTATACTTGAGACCAGAACATCGGAGCCATGGACTGGAGACCGGAACAGCTCACCAGGAGATGAGAACAGGAGTGGGAACAGAGCTGAGCTGGATCTAGGCTGAGACTGGAACAAAAACAAAGCTGACGGAAAGTCTATTGGCTGACTGTAACAAAAAACAAAGTTGAAGGAAGTCTTCAGGCTGACTGTAACAAAAAAACTGAGCTGACAAGGATTCTGGCAGAGACTGAGCGGGAGTGAACACTATGGACCGGCGACGAGAACAGAATGAGGTGAGTCTTATAAAGAGGAGAACACAGGTGGCAACAGATCAGGGGTAATTGCAGGTGACGGGAATGAAAACTAATTAGTGTCCAGAGGTGTAAAAAAAAGCTGAGCGAGGGAGAGCTAAGTGAACTACAAAATAACAAAGAAGCCAGACAAAACTTAAACCGTGACACTTTGTTCTTTTATATCAGAGCCTCCACGGGACCCACTAAAACACGGGGACAAGTAAAAGTGAAATACAAGAATATTCTATAAAATGGTAGCCTTTAATTATTATACTTTATTTTAAAAAGGCACTTGTTATGTCAATTTCGGTGTCATTCCTTAGACACTGGAAGTAAAGGATGAATGCAAACTGGGAATTTTAACAAAAATGTTTCATAAATAACTCTCTGTTAAGTATTGTCTGGTGATGATCAGCTCTTAAGCTGATATCAAGACAACGGTTGAAAGGGATGAATTCAAGCACTAGCGATCTTTTAACAGCAAAACCTGCACACACATAGAATAAAGGAGTGACACTTCTTTTCAAGTTCAAGAATTTAATAACAGAAATAAAATGAACATCCAGAGTACATCACTATGTAATGCTGTTTACCTGAATTAACACAATATTTCGATTAATAAATCCTCTCTACTAGGCTAGTGAAACTTAACTAAACTACCAAGCAAAATGAAGATAAAAAGAAGCTAAGCTAAGGAACTATTTACATGCAAAACAAACAAAAGTGATTGATCATAATCAGAATACTTCAGTGAATCCTGGTTCACTGCAGATCTGATTAACAAAAACATGGAATGGAGTTAAAAAAAAAACATCTGCCATGTATTTCAATCCATTCACAATGCAAAGCCCAAGTCAAACAAAACATTATTTGTTGAAATAATATTCTGAGGACAGTTTTGTCCTGTAAAATCATTTAATTCAGAATCGCTTGCCTTTGTTTATGCGATTTTACTTCCGACGGCTAGGGGTCGCTACAGCGATCGTCGCTAACCTGGTTAAAATCTATAGTTATCAAAATTGTCTTGAAAACCGGCATTAATATACTATATTGATGCGGGAATAAGGCTCATAACGCTTTATGCTTTAAAACGAACTCCTTTTGAATTGTCCGAGACAGGATGTTAGCAAGGCTAATATCCTGTTAGCTAGCGCGACCTACCGGTTAGCCCTTTTGTTCTAAACACCACAGATTACAAACATTTCCCAATAAACCTTTTACTTCACCCTCAGCCCGCTGCCCAAACCTGTCCTTTTCAGTTCTGTTCAGTTTGGCCATTCACTGAAGGGGAGTTGAAGGAGGAAGTTGTTGGTTAGCTTGGCTCTTGGCAGGCTAGCGTTAGCCTTGCAGCAGCATGTGGCTAACGGTGTGGTCGGGTCGGAGGCCTGGTCCTCCAGGCAGACTCTGACCCCGGTTGCAGTCACAAATTAAGCAGATCTCTCCTCGGCATGGGGACGTTGCTTCTGTGCCGGCTTTTCAGCTCTGCGTTGCCTGGTGTGATGGCAAGCCACACAGGGTAAGAACACACCCTACAAGAATTTGCTTTCTCTTTAATTCACTTTAGTTATTACTTTAAATGTTCCTTAATTATATTTCTTAGTGTATTCCTTTTTTACCTTACAATGTTTATATGGAGTGCACACATATTAACACTGCAAGTTCAATTCAGTTTATGTTGTACTAATACTCGTTTCTTTGTTTGAGTTACTTTGGTGTTTGGCTTCCCCTTCCGGGTGGGAGAAGGCGTGTCTAGGGCGTGGCTGATCACTGAAGTGCAGCTGATGGCCTCATTGGACTGAAACAAGTGCCTTTTGCCAAGTGGGGGAGTCTTAGGGGGGTGTTTAGGATTATTTCATTGTTTGAGTTAGCAGTTATGTGGCAGCCATTTTGTTTTCCCCTATTGTATGTGTCTATGGTTTAGCTAAACTATTATTTAAGGGCCCTTGTTTGTCATTTCATTAGGTCAGTTTTGTTTGTGTCTGTCTGTGTTCAGTATTTTCAGTTGACCTCTTTTAATGGCATGCCAGTTTAATTCCTGACTTTGTTAAATATTTTTGTGCTTTGGGTAAATAAAACCCACTTTTTGGAATTCAACACCTGTGTCCTCCACTATGTACTGCTTGGTCCCTCGACAACTGGTGTCAGGAGTGGGACACAACTCAGTACTATACACAGGTGTTGTGGGTTTTTCCACCATTTTTTCCCCCTTTTTTTTGTACCCCTCTTCCTTCTAATAAAGGAGGATGCATCGTGGTGGCAAGACTGACAAGAAAAAGGGATCTGTTCAGCAGCTTGGTGCAGAAGAAGAGAATGGAGCTTCTGTGGTCACTGAAAACATGGAGCAAGAGGAGAAGGAACCTACTCTGTCTAATCTGGTGGCTATGCTACATGCTCATATGGGGCAACAGGATGCCCGAGATGCGAAACAGAGTGAGGTAAATGCACGGCAAGAACAGCGATTTAAAGTTCTTCAACATCAGTTTAACCTTCTGCAGCCTGAAATACAATTATCAGATTCTCCTGCAACTGTTTCTGACCCTCTGGACTTTGACAATCAGCCTTCTACCTCTCTTCAGCAGCCCCAGCCTGAGGTAATGTCAGCTGCTTCTAATCCAACCAGTTCATCTATTATTCAGTTTCCACAAATGGATTGTAGATTGGAAAAGTTGACTGAGGACGATGACATTGAACATTTTTTGGTCACATTTGAACGTATGGCTAAAGCTTATCGGTGGCAAAAATCTGATTGGGTTTTTCGTCTGATACCATTAATTACTGGTAGAGCCAGAGGTGCCTACGTACATATGGACATCGATGATGCACTGGATTATGATAAAGTCAAATCTGCCATCCTTTCGAAGTATGACGTTAACCCTGAATCGTATAGACAAAAATTCAGGTCCCTGGAAGTCAGACCAGATGAAAGCCCTCGTGAGTTATATGCAAGGCTGAAAGAACTTTTTGGCAAATGGATGCAACCAAGGGGTAAAAGTGTTCACGAAATTGGTGAAACTATAATCTTGGAACAGTTTTTAAGAATGTTGTCCCCTGAGCTGCAGGTTTGGATCCGGGAGCACGATCCTGGTTCAGCAATGAAAGCGGCTGAGCTTGCGGATGTCTTTGTTGCGGCCAGAAAGAAAGGACAAGCATGGAGTCATAATGCATGGAGGACATCACGGGACATCCGGAGGATTCCTCAGCAGCACCATAAGGAGTCAGCAAATACAAATGCCAGTAAGGCTCAACAGCTGCAAGGTCAGTCTACAACAAGACCTACAAGGGTGACCAGTAAAAGGATTGTCTGCTATCTTTGTGGATTAGAAGGCCATACAAAACCTATGTGCCCTAGAAATTCAGCTAAATTGGTGCAGATGTGCTTTGCCCCTCATTCTAAGATTGACCCGGAGTTGCAGGAAGACAAGACTATCAAGATGAGTCAAATTGAAGTGAATGGGGTTTTACTTAATGCTCTTCTTGATTCTGGGAGTTCTCGATCTCTTATTCATACGGATTTTGCCCCACCTAGTAGTATTTGCAAAAGTGACACAATGTCAATCTGCTGTGTCCACGGAAACGAGAAGAGATATCCAACTGCTGATATTTACATTAAAGTTGGGGACCAGATATATCTCCTACAAATGGGTGTTGTCAGCAGTTTGCCCTATGCTGCTGTGCTCGGACGCGACCTTCCTGTGCTTTTTGATTTGTTGAAATCTGATCATGTTCAGGAGAGTCATGTGGCTGTTACCCGGGCCCAGGCCAAGCGAACTGACCCCCGCTCCGAGATTCTGAGTGCTCTGCCCTTTTTCAACGAGGAGCTGGAAACAACTGAAGGGAAACCACGAAAGACCCGCAGGCAAAAGCGGTGGGAGAAGTTCCAGTTTGCACCAGTGGATACTGAGTTAGCAACACCACCATGTGGGTTTGAACTCCCAAATGATATTGCTGAACTCCAACAATCTGATCAGTCTTTGGCGCCGTTTTTAAAGAAGGCAAGGTTGAAGGAGCCCGGTGTCGAGCCAGCTCTGAATGGTGAGGAGTACATTTTGCAAAATAACATTCTTTATCGTCAGCAGGGATCTGAGTTGCAGCTAGTGGTTCCCCTACCAGTGAGAAATGCTATTCTCACCTTGGGGCATTCAATCCCCTGGGCTGGCCACCTAGGTAAGCACAAAACCCTAGCTCGCATTCAGCGCCAATTTTACTGGCCAGGTCTGAGCAAAGATGTGGCTCAGTTTTGCAAAAGTTGCCCAGAGTGTCAGATAACCTCTGCTAACAAGCCCTCCAGAGCTCCACTCCAACCTCTCCCTGTCATCGGTATCCCTTTTGAGCATCTTGGGATGGACATTGTGGGACCTGTGGAGAGGAGTAAAACAGGGAATCGCTACATGCTTGTGGTAACAGATTATGCTACAAAATATCCAGAGGTGTTCCCTTTAAAATCTATAAAGGCTAAACCTATTGCATCTTGCTTGGTGCAGTTATTTGCAAGGGTTGGGTTTCCACGAGAAATACTAACCGATCAAGGAACAAATTTTATGTCTACCTTACTGAAGCAAGTCTATCAGTTGCTGGGCATCCGGAGTCTGAGAACGTCCCCTTACCACCCACAAACCAATGGGCTAACAGAACGTTTTAACCAAACCCTGAAACAGATGCTCAGAAAATTTGTCAATGACAGTGGCACGGATTGGGACCAGTGGCTACCGTATCTCCTATTTGCCTATAGGGAGGTACCCCAAGCATCCACTGGTTTCTCTCCCTTTGAGCTGTTGTATGGTTATGATGTTCGGGGTCCTCTCTCTCTGTTAAGAGAGATCTGGGATGGACAGAAGGTGGGGGCAGGGCCCAGTAACATTGTGACTTATGTTATTCAGATGAGAGAGCGGCTGGAGAGAATGAGTGAGCTGGCCCAGTCGCACATGTTGGAGGCCCAGCGGCAGCAGAAGACGTGGTACGACAAGTCAGCTCGACAGCGCTCATTTGTTCCTGGGCAAAAAGTGCTCGTGCTCCTCCCCAGCGACAACAATAAAATGCTGGCCAAGTGGCAGGGGCCATATGAAGTCGCGAGAAGGCTTGGACCCACCACATATGAGGTATCCACCCCAGGACAATTGCGTACCAAAAAGGTTTTGCACATAAACCTCCTGAAAGAGTGGGTGCAGCATGTGGAACCTAAGGCAGATGCAATGCTCATACGGGGGGTGCCTGAAGAGGATGAAGTGGATGAGCAGTACTTACCACCTGTTGGCTCTCGAGATGTGGACCTTGGCCATCTGCCTAAGGATAAGCAGCAGCAGGTGAGAGAACTATGTACAGCTGCAGTGTTCCAGCAGAATCCAGGAAGAACTAATGCTGTGGAACATGACATTGTTTTGCGAGAAGGGGCCAGTGTAAGACGTCTGAGCTATAGGATCCCAGAACGGCTGCTGTCTTCCTTAAAGGCTGAAGTGGATCTGATGCTGTCCCTAAAGATCATTGAAAAATCTAAAAGTGAATGGTGTAACCCTGTGGTCTTGGTGCCCAAGAAGGATGGAAGCATTACTAAATTCTGTATCTGTGTTTGACTCCTACCCAACACCCAGGATTGATGACATGCTTGAAGGCCTGGGGAAAGCAAAGTATCTGACTACATTGGATTTGTGTAAAGGTTACTGGCAGGTCCCACTCACCGAACGATCCAGAGAGTTCACTGCATTCAGGACGCCATGGGGGCTGTTCCATTTCACAGTCTTGCCATTTGGATTACATGGAGCTCCAGCCACCTTCCAACGACTTATGGATCAGGTATTGCACAACTGCTCTGAGTTTGAATGATAATATCATCCAGGTAAGCAGCAGCAGAGTACCACCTGGGAGGCGCACATGGAACATCTGCGCACTGTACTGGATTGCCTTTAATCAGCTGGGCTGACAGTAAATTCTTCAAAGTGCACCTTTGCTGTGGCTGAGACCAAATACCTGGGGCATGTCATTGGCAAAGGGGTCATCAGGCCACAGATTGATAAAATCAAGGCAATGGAATCATGCCCTCTTCCTCAAACAAGGAGGCAACTTAGATCCTTTTTGGCATGGCTGGGTTCTATCGCCGTTTTATTCCACAGTTCTCCCACAGGGCAGCTCCACTCACTGACCTGACAGGATCCCGCTCTCCAAATTGCATACAATGGACAGAAGAGGCGGTGGCAGCCGCCCAACTTTGGTGAACAGTTCCTCATACAGACTGATGCTTCAGATCGGGGGCTGGGAGCTGTTCTCCTTCAGGAAACCACAGGAGACCATCATCCAGTGGCATACATAAGCCAGAAGCTGTTCCCACGAGAGGTTCACTATTCTACGGTGGAAAAGGAGACCTTGCCGATCAAGTGGGCTGTAGACTCTTTCCGATATTACCTGCTAGGAAGAGACTTCATCTTGGAGACTGATCATCAAGCGCTCCAGTGGCTTAAGAAGATGAAGGACACGAATGGACGAATTACCCGCTGGTACTTGGCCTTGCAACCGTTTCAGTTTACGGTGCGCCATATACCAGGCAAGGTGAACCTCGTTGCTGGCTATCTCTCTCGCTGTATCAGCGAGAGTCCTGAAGAGGGGGGGGGGGGGGGTTGTGATGGCAAGCCACACAGGGTAAGAACACACCCTACAACAATTTGCTTTCTCTTTAATTCACTTTAGTTAATTATATTTCTTAGTGTATTCCTTTTTTACCTTACAATGTTTATATGGAGTGCACACATATTAACACTGCAAGGTCAATTCAGTTTATGTTGTACTAATACTCGTTTCTTTGTTTGAGTTACTTTGGTGTTTGGCTTCCCCTTCCGGGTGGGAGAAGGCGTGTCTAAGGCGTGGCTGATCACTGAAGTGCAGCTGATGGCCTCATTGGACTGAAACAAGTGCCTCTTGCCAAGTGGGGGAGTTTAGGATTATTTCATTGTTTGAGTTAGTAGTTATGTGGCAGCCATTTTGTTTTCCCCTATTGTATGTGTCTATGGTTTAGCTAAACTATTATTTAAGGGCCCTTGTTTGTCATTTCATTAGGTCAGTTTTGTTTGTGTCTGTCTGTGTTCAGTATTTTCAGTTGACCTCTTTTAATGGCATGCCAGTTTAATTCCTGACTTTGTTAAATATTTTTGTGCTTTGGGTAAATAAAACCCACTTTTTGGAATTCAACACCTGTGTCCTCCACTATGTACTGCTTGGTCCCTCGACACCTGGAACCAGCTCCATCTGTGGTGCTCTGAGAAAGCAGAACAAAGCTGGCATAGACGGATTCCTCCACTTCGGCATCTGTTTTAAGCAGAAGTGAGAGACTTATCTTTGAATCGGCTGGCAGTTTCTCCCTATGCCAGGGAGGAACTGAGTTTCAGAAAGGCTCATTCTGACTTAGCTCGAGGCCTCTTCCAGGCCCCATCGATGGTTCCCGGAGGCCTTCAGTCACATGGCTCCCCCCTCTCCTTGAGTGCTGGTCCTCAGAGGGTTTTGGAGGTGTGTGTCTCAGCAGCTTGGAGTCAGGGGAAGAGACGAAGAGAAGTGATCTGGGAACTCTTTGTCTGTGCTGTGTCTTATCTGTTAGGAGGGCTCACAGCTGACCTCCTGCTGGGAAAAAAGGGCCGCCCAAGCCTTGAGAGTCTCGTGTTACAGGCAGAGTGGAATTCCTTTGTGACCCTTCCACTGTTCAGAATTCATTCTGAGATCAATTATTTTGATGATCCTGGCGGTAATATCACAACACGGTCCGTGCTCCGTGTCTAGATGATCCGTCCATAGTTTTTTCTAATACAATATACGGCTCGACAGGAAGCAAGCCTTTCAAAGTAAAACTAAACTTCACAATAAAATGGCCTGAACAAATCTTCCTACTGAATATAATAAAAATTAAAAGCAAACCATCATACAAATAACTTAAATATTTTCTATTTATGGGTCTAACACCACTTTTTCCTCTTTAAAAGCCACTGTTAAATGATGTGTTTGTCTGTTTATAACAGCCACCAAGAAAAATCTCTCTACAATTACACTGTTGTCCTGCGCTAAAGCAGTGCTTCCCAAACTTTTTGCATCGTGTACCCCTTGGAGCATTTCATCTCCATCCGCATACCCCCCCCCCCCCAAAAAAAAGAAACATTCAACATAGGGATCAGAGTTTTATTAACTTGACTGCAGATACTAAATACATCTGCATTATAAAAGGGCATAACATAATAACATGTAACAAACAAGAACAAAGAATATAACGAGCCTGTTCAGAATACAGCCAAAACTGCGGAGCGTGACGGAGTCCTTGTGACTCTAATGTGAGGGGTGTGCTTGAGAGGACGCGCATAACCCCTGTATGTCTGGCCGAATCGGCGACAGTTTCAGTCTTAAATAATCTTCCACACATAGTCTGTGTCGGTATTTAGTTTTCAGGCTGGTCAGACATGAAAATCCTCTCTCACATAAATATGTAGTGGCGAATGGCATTAATTTCTTGACTGCGCGTGTTGCCAGTTCAGGGTACTCGGTGAGCAGCCCTATCCAAAAATCTGTGAGAGGCTTGCGGTTGAAATCCGTTTTCAAGGATCCTGATGTTGCAATGTCAATGAGGTTCTCTTGTTCAGAGACCGACAGGGCAGCAGGAACAGTTGGCCTATTGAAGGGAGTTCGAATCCAACTGTCGGACTCGTCGTCGCTGTCTGGGAAGTATCTGCGCAACTCAGCAGCGAGCGCTCTGAGATGTGCTGCGATGTCGCGCTTGATGCCGTCAGCCAGACTAAGGTCATGTTGAGTGAGAAACTCATGCAACAAAGGAAAGGCACCTATGTTGTTCTTCCCCACGCAGTCAATCCACAAATTCAACTTCTGAATCATTGCCTCGATTTTTTTTCTCACACATTGTAAATGTTTGCGGAGAGCCCTTGTAATCTGAGATTGAGTTCATTCAGACGAGAAATAATGTCACCCAGATAAGCTAACCGTGAGAGAAACTGTTCATTGTGCAAACTGTCAGAGAGGTGAAATGTCTGGTCAACAAAAAACATTTTGAGTTCGTCTTTTAATTCAAAGAGACGTGTCAACACTTTCCCTCTTGATAGCCAGCGCACCTCCGTGTGTAGTAAGAGAGATGTGAGGTCGCTGCCCATTTTTTTGCAGAGTGCCGTAAATATCCGGTTGTTCAGAGGCCTTGCTTTAACGAAATTCACAATTTTCACTGATGTGTCCAACACTCTCTTTAATTCAGTGGGCATGCTCTTGGCAGCCAATGCCTCTCTGTGGATGCTGCAGTGCACCCAAGAGGCATCGGGTGCAACCGCTTGGACACGCGTGACCACACCACTGTGTCTCCCTGTCATGGCTCTTGCGCCATCAGTGCAGATGCCCACACATTTTGTCCTTTCGATGTCACAAAGGTGTCCAGCATATGGAAAATGTCTTTCCCTGTTGTTCTTGTTTCAAGAGGTTTGCAGAACAGCATATCCTCATTCACTGAGCCTTCATGTATATAACGGATGCATAGGCGGAGCTGCGCCAGGCCGGCCACGTCCGTGGACTCATCAAGCTGCAATGAATAAAATTCACTGGCTCGTACGCGAAGCAGCAACTGTTTGAAAAGGTCCCCAGCCATGGCAGTGATGCGCCGAGAAACTGTGTTGTCTGATGATGGTATGGTCTGTATGGCTTTTTTTGCCTTTTTCCCCAACATGAATCCAACTGCGTCTGCGGCAGAAGGAAGGAAAAACTCCTCCATAATAGTGTGGGGCTTGCCAGTCTGGGCTATTTGGTAGCTCACCATATAAGACGCCTCTAACACCTTCTTGGTCATTGTGTCTGGTTTTGGCATGTTGCTTTTACTGCTAGAAAGTCCACGTAATTCCCTTTCAAAATATTCCCATGGTTTATTTTTTAAGTGGGGATGATTAGTCTCCAAATGTCTGCGCAAGAGGGACGGTTTCATTGAGTTGTGCGATAACACCTTTGCACATACAACGCACTGTGGCTGAATAGACGAGCCCGTATCAACACACGTGAACCCCAGCTCAATGTATTTGTCATCATATTTTCGTCTTTTTACCGTTGTCGGCACTTCTACATCCACATGCTGACTCGTGGAAGGGGGCTCATCATCATCATCACCCTCACGGTCAGAGGCACTTGCAATGCTAGTAGGTAGGCTAGTAGCACGTTCACTGTTGCTGCTGGCGCAAGTGTCCTCGGGAGCCAAGTCTGGGTCGTCTCCGACATCCTCGGGACTATGAGCTGGTGGTGTCTGTGCGGAGGGGGGTTTCACTCTTTTCAGCCATTTGTCCATATTTGTCCACTTTTGTATACTCGCTTTCATTCATTTCCAGCGACCGTTCTCCACTTCCTGCCCGCCATCTGAATTTCGTGGGTCATCAGAATCACGTGATTGCAAACAACCTATCGGCAGGTTTTTTTTCTGTTGTAAATTAGGCCTATTACCTTACCTTAGGAGCAGATGGGAAGCTTCTCCATCCTCTCCCTCACCGTCGTCCGCTTCCTCCGCCGCTTTCTGCGCCGCCCACGTCATCCCATCGCCATCCTCTTTCTCCTCCTCCGGCTCATCAGCGACACACCGGACGCAGCGACGGGACCAGGCTGTGAAGACCGAGGAGGACCTGGAGGGCTCTCCCCGCTAGCCGCACACTCCGCTGCGCGCAGCTCCTCCGTGCGCTGAGGCGCTCGGCTCCTCTTCACCTCCCGGCCGCATAATGACCTCCGCGGCTACGGAGGTCATTATGCGGCCTAGGGCCTAGGGGGTACGCGAACAATACTTTGGGAATAACTGCGCTAAAGGATCCTGTCTATTGCGTAATACGCGATTAATTCGAGAAGCCCTGCAGATTATTCTTGCACCTTCCGCCACAGGTTGCTGGTTTAAAAACGGACATGGCTACGACAGACTTCCCTATCTCCTCCGCTTATACAGCTGCAATCTAATCCTGTTAACATCAAATAAGCCTGCTCTCGAGCAGGTTTAGGCTCGCGCACATGTTGCTATGACAGCAAGTCCGAGATGAGTTTCGAAGAACCAAACGATCCAAGATCATGCCAAATCGTCAACAATCAAATCCAGCTAACTGAGTTAGCGACGTACAAAGAACGGGACCCTGATGTCACTATGAACTATTTGCATACCTTGAAAAGACATTTTTGTTTTTCAAAAAAATCTTTAGAAACAAAATTGGACTTATCAATAAAACCCATTGATTGCCCAGCTCTACTGCTAAAGATCCTTCATATATCTAACCCACATTACAAATATTTTTCTGTAGAAACAAAAAAGTTGCTGTTTGAGGAGAACCGGATCACCTCATTCCCTCGACGTCAAAGTCACTTTTGGAGAGTGGTTTTCTTTTTTTTGGTGGCAGGTCGGATCATTGGAAACAGTTTTCTGAATGAAGGTCCACGTCTTGTGGGCTTAAGTCCTGTGATCATGCATGTGATGTTTGGGGGGGACCCAGAGACTGCCACAATCACTGAGTATGACTGCATCGACCAAGATGTCCGGTAAGTCTTGAACATGGTTTGCTTATGTTTTGTATTACATATCATACTGTTTTGAAGCTAAAATTGCTTATGTGTTTCAGGGATCTGTATCAGTTTTGTGCTGTATTTAATTATAAGTTGAAGGGAACTAAGGAGCTTAGTGAAGATGAGAAGTCTATTGTTCTCTCTGTCACATTGCCTTGGGACTTACCGGGTGTCACAAGAAACAACAGGTTGTGGCTGAGAGAAAAATGAATACTTCATGCTGTAAGTTTATTTTTGTGTCGTAAGAAAATATACATTAAAACATACATGATTGTTTTTTTTATTTTATTTATAAAAATATAACTGTCATGGTTCAGTTTTGGCCTGGCTGTTTTTCTTATTATTTTCCAGTACCTCCTCCTCTCACTCAGCTCACCCTCCACTCCCTCAGCAATCAGCCACACCTGTTAGGCACAAATCAGTCAGAACTCACTCCACCTACCAGCCTCTCTATATGTGCATTCTGGGTTCATCAAAGAAAAATCGTGACAATTACATAATATATCTGTCCTAAATTTCTTTCTATCCCACATTCAAGATTAAATATAAACTGCAATTTTCTGGGCTTGAATACTGCTCTTATCTCTCTGTTCTTTTAGAAGTTGGCAAATTGAAGTTTATCCTAAAATTCTGAATACTCAACTGTCTCAAATTATTTTAAGGCTTCTTTTTGATTAGAAAAGGTTAATATTTTTAAAGCAGATACAATTTCTTTCCTCACTTTTTTAAAATGTCATACTGTGTCCTGTTTCTTTAAGGTTGTTGAACAGACTACTCTTCAAGTCAAATTAGAAGAGGTCTTAAAGATGCTGGCGTCTGGGAGTTTTTCAGTTCCAGGCCGGATGCTGTAAAGGTCCTTTTCCCCAGAACTTCTGAAGCACAAATTATGCCACAGGTATTTCTACCTATCTTTGATTACCTTCAAGACATGTTTATGTTGAAGAGAAGCAATATATTTTCTGCTTGAAATAGTTTTTCCCTAACAAACTTTTTTTTTTCAAGAGTAATTTGGATTACATAAACCCTCAATGTCAAAATGTCATCCAAAAATGTTTTGTATTCCTTTACCACCACAAGTTTTATTCCTTTAACATATTGCAAAGAAATAGTCCATGAGCTTCTCTTATTTGGAAACGAAAGTGGGAATAACACTGAAATTAAGGATTGCTTCCACGCTTTTGTGTTTGTCTCTTTTGATTCAAGTTGGTGGCACAATCTACAAAATTGACGTTAACACAGGTTGTTCTGGACAATATCAACTGGCCTCGAAAAGAGGACATAGATGAGGACATCGCATCCATTGATCATCATAGCAGGATCATGGGTTATCTCCATAGATTTACAGAGACGGGTTAGATTATTTTACTATTTCTCTAACACATTATCTTTGTAGGGTTGGATTTTTATAGATTTTAATGCTAAATTTTAAATTTGATTTCAATACTTTCTCTTATTTTTGCTTCAAGGTACCTCTGATGTGTTGAAAAGTCTGCTCACCTCCTGGATTGGATGTAATGTTGTTTCTCCAAACCTGGAGGTGGAAGTCATTGACTGTGGTCTGCCCCAGGCATCTGCTTGCTTCATGACTCTGAAGCTTTCTAAGAAATGCTTAAACTATGAAGACTTCTCTTGGGAAGTCAGCGTCAGCATTTCATCATCATACTCTGGTTTTGGCCAGATTTAGGCTTAGAAGGAATTGGTGGGAAGGTGGTGTATGTTTTTAAAGTACTTAGTACTGTTAGTCCATATGTTCAGTTTGTTGATGAAGTAAAAAAAAAAAAAAATCAGTATTTTCAAGATTTTAAAAATCCACCATAGAAATGCGTCCCGAAAAATTGCGGCATTGTCAAAGCCAAAAACCCTTAGTTAAAGATTATGTTATCAGGCTCAAGGCAGCGTTTAGCCTTTGCCAGTGTTCATCAGTTTTACGGTGAAGGACACTAACTCGAGGGGTGGAGTTTAGGAACCCTGGCCTATGCAGTTGTCTCAAGGTCAAATCGTTGAGGGCTTTTAGAGCTTTACTAATCTTATCTATTTGGAGTCAGGTGTGTTTAAACTGAGATGCAACAAGAAGTTGCTGGATACCAACCCTGAAGGACTTGAGTTTGAGACCACTTGTCAATGTATAATGTAAGGCATGGTGGTTTAAATCATTTGTGTCTAGAAGTATTTAGAGTTAGGAAAATTAGAGTTGATTTTTCTAATTTCTTTCCATTTTAACAGCATGATCAAATATGTGCTTTGCTGACACAGGTACTAACAGTGTGCAATATTGCCAGTTGTACACCAATAACTGGTTTAATTTGTGTTTTGGTATTACAAACAAAATGCCTGCATGTTTTAATGTTCTGCAGGGTCTGAACTTTTTGTTGTTTGCATATTATGCTTTTCCTTGCTTGCATAGCTGTTGCATCTTGTTGGGGGGAAAAACATACCGTTTCAGATTCATGTTATGCTAAAGAATTAGGTGGATTACATTTTGGCTTACTGTACATAATATGAAGTTGGAATAAAAGAGAGCCAACAAAATTCTAAACTGACAAATGTCATGTTGTCTATATGCTTAAACTACTTTGGCCAATTTTACTAAAGTTAAAAAAGCATTACTGATTAAGCAATTTAAACATACGTAAAGTTTCAGAATGTTTAAAAAATGCTCATAGCATTTGACTTGCAACAAATCAAAGTAGATATATAAATGTTCCTTCTATATGATTTCTTGTGCAGGTTATGAAGAGAAGGTGGACTCCCCATGTTTTTTTCTATGTATTGTTACAGTATATTACAAAAAGCATTAATAGAAACTTTAATAATTGCATCTTTTCCCTCAAAACACAAAATATACTACTCCGATGTGCTGACTTTGTTGCAGGTTTATAATAATCACATCCAATCAATTCACAGGTGGAGTTCATAAAAGCGGTAGAAAAATCAAGAAAATATAGTAGAAACCATATAAAATATCTCAATTTGTAGCTTCAGTTTAAATGCTGGGAATACTTTAATAAATGTAAGTTATTAGTTGTATATTTAACACAATTGTTAGCATCTCAAACTATTTCAAAATGTCTTAAAAGCATAGGGTTTATAATGTTGTAATTAACATTGAATAATGTAAGATTACAAATATTGCAAACCCAGATTGAGAAAATCAGAAGCATCTGTGATGATTCATTTCAATAATACTTTGTTAATCGCAAAATGGGAAATTTTAGAATATTGGAGAACTATATCAAACTAAATTCACTATCACATTTAAAATAAAAACCAGACTGACTTTATTAGATACCATCAAAAATAGTACTCAGTGCATCAATAGCCCCAGTATATACATTTAACACACTGGAAAATCCCCCAAAGAGCTCTGGTAGCCCCTGAAGTTCTTCCTCAGTGAGCGGCCGGACAAGCTGGACTTCGGGCAATGTCACCCCCTCTGAATGGTGGCCATTTGGACCTTGCCAGTCAATGCCATACTCCTGGTCAACCTTAAACATTACAAAATGCCCAACAAAAAGGTGAAATCAGAGAATATGTTTTGTTAAATTTCTAATATACATTTCCAAAATAAAATACAGACCTGGTTTGGGTCTTGACCTTCTCGCTGGTTTTGGGACCACAACCCTTGTGGAGACCTGTTCCCTTCGGTGCGGAGGCGATGGTTGTTCCAGCTTTCTTTAAATAAGTAAAGGTGTCTGTTTAGCTGGTGTAACAAAGTCCAGTGTACAGCAAAGAGATGCAAGTCATTGTCAGGGTTAAGCAAGCCTTCCGACTACATGTTGCAGAAAGTCGTATAGAACAGATCAAGTACTCCTCCAAACACATCTCTCCACAATCATTCTATCCTGTACACAGAAGGGAAGACAATGGAACATCCTTTTAAAAGAAACAACCTCACTGAAATCAAAAGCTGTCTAAAAAATGTCATGAAATTCATTTTTGTATGTTCCTGAACATTTTCGAGGAAACCCATACCACACACACATGTAGTTCAGTGTGTAAAAATAACTATTTCCTTCAGTACTGAAAACAAGGCAATCATTGTTTGTGATACAGCTGATAAAATAACTCTGAAACGTCTCTATTTGGCATAGTACAAATATTTTCTAAGGGTGCTTCTGAAATAAAATTTTACCCAGAAGGTTGCTTTAAAAAAAACATAATATAGAAGTCTGCTACAACCAGGTGCCACTTATAAGATTTGTGACAGTAGTATAAATAATCTGAATAGTTGTTCACTTGTGGGGGCTTCAGAAAGACCTTAACTTAGTTATCTCACATGTTTATAACACCTTCCTGAACACCGTCCTGTAAAACTAAACTGTCACCACAAAATAACTCAATCTTTGTACTAAACCCCATTATGTAGTCAAATTGTGCCACACCTCGCCAGTAGTTGGCTTAATTTTTAACCAGTATTCTTAACATTATACATCTATTATGTTTTCATTAAATAAGTAAATTTATCTTTCATCACACCTTGCAGTGTTAAAATGGAGTGCACACATGTCAACACTGCCTCGTCAAATTTCTCAATATTTTGTATCAATTTTTTCTTTTTGAGTAACCTGCATGTTTGGTTTTCCCTTTTTGGTCAGAAAAAGTGTGTATTCTAGTCCCCAAATGTTTTTTCTTCAGGTCAAACTGGTTAGTTAGTCAGTGAATTCCTGTTTTGGATTTTAATAAGTTCTTGTTTTATTTTAAAGGGTGAACAATAACCCACAATTTTAAACCCGTTCTCTATATGCTTTGCTGCTTGGTCCCTGACAGATACCGTAGCACACACCGCATTTGGAGCACTAAATGCAGTGCACAGCACCACTAAAACACAATACGTAGAGTTTGGAGGTAGCAAAATCATGGCTACCTCCAAACCAGTTTCTTTGAATAGGGCCAGTTTATTTGAATATCGATTTAGCAAACCTCATAATTGAAGAGAGGATGAATTGGATGAACTCAAATTAAGGCCATTGAAATGTAGTGAAATGTAACAAGCAGAATTATACTTGGTGGTAAATTGTTGTTACCCCTGTAATGATCAGAGACAGGGGACCCAGAATTCAGCCAGACCAGCAGAGGTTTGTTTAAAGGAAAGGCTCTTTAATAACAAAATCAAAAAACAGGGAAAAATCCAAAGAGGCCGTCGAACCAAAAGACGGTATAAAAATAAACAGACCAGCTTGGCAGGTACAAACAGGGACAGACCGACAGAACAGGATGGCTCAGGCTTCTTGGGTCCGTTCTTCGTACGTTGCTTAAAACATCCAAGATCAAATGACACATCCAAGATGATTTCATCCGGCTAATCCTGATCCGGCTAATTGGGTTCTTCCAACACACCTGTTGTTTACGATTAGTATGGCTGGATTGAGTTATCTGAGACAACTGCGCGTTCATGCGTTTGTTTAAAAGGGGAAATGTATCGATAGTAGAAACATTGATCAGCAACGCTGTCATGATTTTAGGTTCTGTCTTAGTTTTGAATCATGGAATAGTTTGAGTTTTGTTGTGGTTTGATTTTGTTCTTTGTGTTATACTATCTGTTAGGGTTTTGTAAGCTTTTAGCTCAGTTCTGTTCACCTGCCAGCTCACTCCCCTGTCAGCAGTCACCAACCTATCAGTTCAGTTCACTGTCAGTCACTTCCCTGCCTCTGATTAGTTCCAGCTGTTTCCCGGTAATTAGTTTTCACTCCATTTCACCTGTGCACTTCACTATATAGTTCTGCCTCAGTCTTTAGTTCCCCGCCAGATCATTAACAAGCCCACGGTGAGTTTTGTTCCAGCGTTCCTTTATTGATTGACCTGTTGATGCTAACCTGAGAGCCTTTTTGATTCTGAGCCAGCCTGTTCCCTGATCTGTTTTTCCTGCCCTGTCTGACTGATTTACCGGTTTACCGACTTGATTCTGTCCCATGGTTATCCGAGCTTGCTTTTGCCCTGTCTGTACCTCTGCCTATTTTGGACTGCCTTTTGTGTACCAGATTTTGGACTGCCATTTTGACCATTGAGCCTTGCCTGTCCCTGTTTTATTATTAAATACTGTTTTTTGCCTTCACCTCACTTGTTTGGTTTGAATACTGGGTTTGCCTGATTCACGTTCGTAACAAACGCTGCTATTGGCTGTTCAGCATGGCCCAAGAACGCCCACAGTTTTTCTCCCAAGCAGAACAAGAGCTTTAAATGGAAGGTTATGCCGAATTTGAGTCATTAATTAAAACACCTAAAAATCTGTTAAAGCCAGGAGAGAGGGCTGGCAAAAAGCAGCAGACAAATTAATGCGTAAATACTGTCCATGGTAGATGTTTCTATCACTTTCTACAGTATGATTTTTTGCATTTTAATAATTTGATATAATTTGTTCTTTTATATCAGAGCCTCCACGGGACCCACTAGAACATGGGGACAAGTAAAAGTGAAATACAAGAATATTCTACAAAATGGTAGTCTTTAATTATTATACTTTGACATATGTCTAAGAACTTTCAAATTGACTAGTAACACCAACTTACAACTAATACAATACAAAATCCTTCACAGAGTACACTACACAGGACAAAGATTATTCAAGATGGGTCTGGCACAATCTAATATCTGTCCACACTGCATAGGCAATCATGATGATAATTATATTCATGCGTTATGGTTATGCACACCAGTCCAGAGGTTCTGGACACAGATATGTAAGGACTTATCAAAGTGCTTGAGCTGTAAAATTACACCTTCCCCATCAGTTTGCTTGCTTGGTTATTTTGAGGAAAGCCCTCTGGGGAATAAAATAGTTTATATGGTTTTCACTGCACTATGTAAAGAAAACTATCCTCATGAATTGGAAAAGTAAGGAGAATCTCAGTATCAATCAGTATAGAGATCTTTTGTTGGATCATATTAATCTTGAGACAGCATCTGCATCCACATCTGTTCGATCTCTTTGGGCTCCTTTGATTAGCACTATCACTTAGTGGAATGGGTGGCGGTGGGTTGCTTCCTGCAGGGCGCAGTGGGTGGGTGGAGGGGTTCCTGGGACTCTGGGGGCACTTGGAGTGGGGCACTTGGTGGGTCTGACTCCAGGGTCTGTTGCCCCCATCTGGGAGGAGCTTGGGGGGCCTACGGTTCTGGTGGGCTTGTGTCCGGCCCCCTGTCCCGGTCCTGGTCCGTGTAGTCTCCCGGTGCGGGTTTCACCTGGGGGGTGAGGTTTGGGATGGCTCGTGCAGGCTGGCTGGCTGGCCAGGGTCCCCCATCTTATTAACTTATTTTTAATTTATTTATTTAATTATATTATTATTATTATTATTATTATTATTATTATTATTATTAATAAAAAAAATTGGGGGGGGGGGTAAATACAGTAGGCATGGGGGGTGGGCTGGGGGATGTAGAGGTGTTGGTCCTGGTGGGTGGTTGGCTGGCGGGCCCTGCGGCCTCTCCCAGGCCCCCGGGCTATGGTGGTGCCGCTGGAGGGGCCCCTTTCTCCGGGTGTAGCTTTCGGGGAGCGGGGGTGCCTATTGGAGTCAGTAGGGGAGCTGGCTCCCTGGGTTGGCTCCCCAGTCCTTTGCTCCCCATCCCCGGACTCCTCCCTCTGCCTGCTCCATCACGCCGCCACACATGTAGGTCCTTGGGGAGAGGGCGTTACTGGAGGTTGCTACCTTTTGGTGACGTCCCTCTCCCCAATTTTATCATGCATTTTAGACACTTTCACTCCAAACATTTTCACAACGCACATTCATGTAGGCCACGATATGTGGGGGTGGGGGGAAGACGTCTGGGGGAGGGGCTTATGTTGTGTGAGCCTCGCCCCGGGCGGCTCCCTTCACCCCCTCTAGCATTTAGACATTGAGGGTTCTGGGTAGTTGCTTGGAGGGGGGGCGCTGGCACCAGCTCCCTTCCGGAGGGGGGGTGGGCTGTGCCGTGCACCCCCTTCGGTGCTCCCAGTTTTAAACACACCTGAGATCAACATGCAACAACACAACATCTGAGCGGGCGTAGGGAGGATCGGGGGTCTTTTGCACACCCCGATCTCCGATCGCGGCACGCAGTCTGGGGCCTGGAAGAGGTGCGGGCCACTGGGTCCGGGGTCTTGGCGGGGGGCTGCTGCGGCTAGCCAGCGGCTTACCGGATCTGGGGCTGGCGCCTCTGCTCTCCCCAGGAAGGGCTGGGGGGCTGGGGTGGCTAGGGTAAGGTCGGGGTGGGAGGGGGTTTATTAGGTATATAGTGGGTGAGGGGGGCTCTGGTTGGATGGCCCGTACGGGTCGTGTCGGCCCCCCCTCTTTGGGGGGCCTGGTCCGGGGGGCGCCTGGTCCAGGGGCGGGGCCGGGGGTCGGGCACAGGCAGTCGTATTGTTGAATTGTGGTGACCCCCCCCCACTTGGGATTTTTGGATGTGAATGCTATGTGGGGATGTGTGTACAGCGTCCTTTTTTTTTGTCTGTGTGTGGCGAGTGGGGCACAAGGGAGGGATGGTGTGAATGAGTTTTTTTTTTTCCAGGTATGGGTTCGGTCCGCTCCCTCTCCCAAGATCATCTCAAGTCTCCGATAGGTGCGGAGCCCATCCCCCCACGTCCTGCTCTCCTCCGCTGCGTTGGCGGGCGCCTTGGCCCTCTGGCGCGTTGACGGTCCTCGGGTTTGGGGCGGGTTCCCGGGTGGGCGGCGGCCCATTCCCGGCGGTAGCTTTGCGGGTCCTGGCCCCCCGGGGAGCGGCCGGGGCCCCTGCCGCGGGGGCAGGGCGCCCCTGGGGCCTCTGGCCCCCAGGGCCCATGGCCAGGACCACTTCAGCGCGGCCAGCTGCAGGCGGAGCCCACAGGCTCGTCCCCGCGGCTCTTGTGGGCGTCAGCATTGCGGTGGCTGGGGGATTTCCTCGGGGTCGTCTCTCCTCTTTCCTCGGGGGGGGGGGGGGGAAAGAGGAGAGACGACCCCGAGGAAATCCCCCAGCCACCGCAATGCTGACGCCCACAAGAGCCACGGGGACGAGCGGTGCACTCTCACAAACTCCCACAGGTGCTGGGTCCCAGGTATTAAATGTTCACTTATATACAGAAAGGCTATAATTTATTTACTTTCTTTTTTAGGTATCACATTACACATGTCAGCTTAAATAATAATACATATGATTTAGCAATGGTATCAAGGTGTTACACGATTGTATCTGTTGCTTTATGTCTGTTGGTTGTGCTGTTCTTTTTGTGTCTCTTTACAGGTGATGGAGCAGACGGAGGACGTTTTATCATTCTCTTCCTTTTATCTCTTCTTTCTTTCACCTCTTCTTTCTTTTTTTTTCTCTTCTTGTTTTTCTTTTACTCTCCTACTTTCCCATTGTAGTGTCCATATAATTTGAAATTCTCCCTGCAGGAATCACAATAAAGCTATTTACATGCACAAATCAAGGGGAGCATTATGGCGAAAGCTGTTTGCTCCACTTGTGAAAGTAAAATCTGTCGAGCTCTATTTGGCATTAAGATATCAATTTTTATTGCCACATTGCTAGACAGGACACTGGGGAAAAAAAAAATAAAATTATTATACTTTATTTTAAAAAGGAACTTGTTATGTCAAGAGATACAAATTCCAGTGTCATTCCTTAGACACGGGAAGTAAAGGACACGTGCAAACTGGGAATTTTAACAAAAAATAAATAAATCTTTATCCATAAAAAATGAAAATTTTCCTTTTCCAAGTAATCCACAGTTTACACGGTACAACTGTTTTGCTCCGTGGCTAGATAATCCATCCATAGTTTTTTCTAATACAATATACGGCTCGACAGGAAGCAAGCCTTTCAAAGTAAACTAAACTTCACAATAAAATGGCCCGAACAAATCTTCTTACTGAATAAGATAAAAATAAAAAGCAAACCATCATACAAATAACTTAAATATTTTATATTTATGGCTCCAACACCACTTTTTCCTCTTTAAAAGCCACTGTTAAATGATGTGTTTGTCTGTTTATAACAGCCACCAAGAAAAATCTCTCTACAATTACACTGTCGCGCTGTGCTAAAGGATCCTGTCTATTGCGCAATAAGCGATTAATTCGAAAAGCTCTGCAAATTATTCTTGCACCTTCCGCAACAGGTTGCAGTCGTAAAAATGGACATGGATACGACAGACTTCCCTATATCCTCCGCTTATACAGCCGTGATCTAATCTTGTTTACATGAAATAAGCCTGCTCTGGAGCAGGTTTAAGCTGGTGCACATGTTGCTATGACAACAAGTGCAGGATGTCTTTCGAAGAACCAAACGATCCAAGATCAGGCCAAATCGTCAACAATGAAATCCTGCTAACTGAGTTAGCGACGTACGAAGAACGGACCCCTGGAGACAAGAGGGTGAAAATAATCCAAAAGACAATACAAAAACTGAATGCTGCAAGAGGAGACTCACCCATCAACTCAACAAGACAACCTGGCACTGATGTCTGGTCCCAACAGCTTATCTGGAGGTGGAGGCAGGTGAAACCGGTGAGAGGTGATTGCAGCAGGGGAGAAGTTAGGCAGGTGTGCAGAGTAAGTAATTAGACCAGACATCAGTGCCGAGGCCCAAAACAATAACAGAGCAGAAACCAAACCTAAAAAGCTGACAGGACAAGTGGACAGAAACTACACCAGACTTGCTAAAAAACAAAACGTCCCTGAAGTACAAACCTAAAACAGAAGATAAAGCTAAGACTAAAACTGATGACAAAACAGGATAACCTGACAGTAAACAAGAACCTAGGCAAAACTCAAAGCAACCAGAGTACCTGAGGCAGGAGAACAAAATAACTTAAACATAAAACCAGAACAGAAACCAGAATATTACAACCCCTTACAGTATATATTCAAAACCCTGACTTTTCCATTGATGTTGACTTTTTGGTTTTATGGTCATTTAACTACAACATCTGTACAAAAAGTAACTATATACAGCATCATGTTCGTGTTTCACACCAAACACACTCCATTTGTTCTGCTGACTGACCTACTGTGCTTACCGCATGGTGTTGGAACAGCCTTATATGATGAAACTAGAGTCAGTTTGTGCCTCATCATAGGTAAATGTCCGTTTTCACAACTTTGGCTCACTGTAAAACTTGACAAGTAAGTTGAACTGAAGTGATTTGAGAAAAACAATTGCCTTAAAACCATTTAAGTTTATCATTTTAGACTATGCACCTGAATAGGGTAATCAAATTAAGTACATTAAATATTTTCGTTAACGTAACACTTCAACATTTTAATGTAATTTTTTAGTCTGTAAATTTAAATTAGGAACAGCAAGATTCAAACATTCAAATGGATTTATTCGTACATAGTCTCTCTGACATAAGTGGAACAGGAACGCTTTTTTTGTATTATATTAACAATCAAACTTTAGCCTGGAAATTATTGCATAACATAATCCTTAAATTGTTAAGTGTTAAAATTTAACAATCTAACGTGCTGCAACATTAACCGGTCCGTTTAAATCTAACAGCAACCTCACTCTGGTGTTGCAGAGCCAGCCACACCCACCCACTGATCTCCATTTTGTTTTTGGCAGTACACAGAGCAGTGCAACTGCGACTTCAAGTTCAGCTAAGGGCAGCTCACTTTTCTGACACCAACTTCAGCACTCAGTGCTGAGGTTCTCAGGTTCCTGAAAACTGCAGCCAAGCATCATCACTCATACTCCTCAAATGACAACATAGGGGAACTGTTCCAGAACATGTTCACAGACTCTGACATAGCCAAGACTTTTGCATCTATGAGAAGGTCTTAGTCAAGACATAAGCTAGATGTTGTATTGGTAGCAAAATATTGTAGACGTAGTAAAAGGTAGCAAACTCAACAGTGAGATCACTGTATTAACTCTGTATAATAATAGCCCAGCCACTCATCTGAGTGAAACCCTAAAGATAATCTATGGAAGTGTAGTGCAATTATACACTGTTTAAAGTTATTTAATGTTTAATAAATAACTCTCTGTCTGTTAGGTATTGTCCAGTGAATATCAGCTCTTAAGCTGATATCAGGACAATGGTTGAAAGGGATGATACAAGCACTAGCAATCTTTTAACAGCAAACCCTGCACACACATAGAATAAAGGAGTGACAACTTCTCTTCAAGTTCAAGTATTTAATAACAGAAATAAAATGAACAACCAGAGAACATCACTATATAATGCTGTTTACCTAAATGAACACTATATTTCAATCAATAAATCCTCTCTACTAGGCTAGTGAAACTTAACTAAACTACTAAGCAAAATGAAGATAAAAAGAAAGCTAAGCTAAGGAACTATGTGCACGCAAAGAACACAAAAGACAAAACAAAAGTTGTTGATCATCAGACATGGAATGAGTTTAAATTAGCTTTACTAATTCAGAACAACATGTGTTATGTGTTTCAATCCATTCACAATGCAAATCCCGAGTTACACAAAACATTATTTTGAGGAAGTAGTATTTTAAAGAATGGTTTGCTCATTAACATTATTACTTTAGGGACGCTCAGTTTTATCAATGCGATTCTACCTCCGGGAGCTAGGGGTTGCTGCAGCGATCGGTCGCTAAAATCGGTTACTCCTAAAGTTATCAAAACATCTTTAAATCAACATTAATATTCAATATTAATGTAAGAATATAGCTCATAGCACTATCGAAAGATGGCGGAGTGAAACAAACAAGCCTTATGCTTTAAAACAAACCCTTTTTGAATGTCCGGAACGGATGTTACCAGGACCTAATAGCATTTTGGCTAGCGGACTTTCGGGGCTAACTTTAAAGACGTCAGCTTCATTTTTAGCCATAATGAGCGAGCCAGTTAACATAAACATTAATATACCATCAGTGTATTTAACCCCTGTGGAAATAATGTTTGTTATAACCATACAAACACACTCAAATCATATCGGCAATGACCTGATACAGAATATTAGCCCGAGGGCGGTGCGCCCCAGGGACCCCAGGCCCCCAGACCCACCCCGGACCCACCCAGCAGCAGCACAGCTACCAGGTCAGTAACCCACGTCCGTCACCACGTAGCTCCCCAAGAGCGCCGCAAGCGGCTGCTGTAGGCCACCCGTAGGCCTCCCAAGCCCCTCCCAAATGGGGGCAACAGACCCTGGAGTCAGACCTACCAGGCGCCCCACTTTCGAATGCCCCCAGAGCCCCAGGAACCCCTCCATCCAGCCACTGGGTTCTGCAATGTTATAAGATGAGTATAAAACTCATCTTTAGAACCAATCTCTGCTCAAAATGGTAAACTGCACCGCCTGATCTACTTCCAGCAGACATCAGTTATTGCAACCGTAAACTGCAGAAAATACGGCCAAATCGGTTTACTCTGCTGAGTTTACTCTGCTCCCTTCAGGATGAGCTGCAGTGCTTTATGAGGCGGAGGGATATTTTGGCGTCACTTAGTTTAGAGCCCAAACAATCGACTTCACTTTCAGAAACAAGCCCAAAAAACTGCAACCCACAACTCATGAAAGTTACAAGTGACTTTAGAAAAAATAAGACCAAAGTTGCATAAAATAAGTGGGCTGCACAACAGTGAGCATACTTTGTAAGTGTGTCGTATCCCTCCGCCGCTCTGATTGGGTAAACAAATGTTCCGACAAATTCTACATTATAAAAAAGAAAACCCTACAGAAAAGTCTCTCATGTCATCTTGAAGACATTCTTCTTCCAAATGTTGGCTACAGACGACGTGTTTTCTCTGGCCAGAAGCACAATGGCAAATCCTCCCTCCTCACGTTGGTAATCCAGCAAAACCGCCTATGGTGGATGATGAATTGGAAAGGTAAAAAAACTAATGTTTTTTCCACTTTTACCCGATGTATTGTTACATCCAACTGCCATGCACGTGAGCATTGTTGCTTAAACAATAGCTCTCGCAAATTTCAATGGTGAAGTCCTCTGGAAATCTAAAATAATTGTTGTTGATCGCAGCTTTGTACAACAGCTCCTATTGAGTTTGCTTGTAAAGGGCGGCAAACTGCCGTCGGCTCTCCGCGATGTTACGTCACAGGATGTGATGTCAGGCGGCCATTACTGCCAAAATTTGGGCAGTAATGGCCGCCCCCATACACAGTGATCCAAACGACAATTTATGCTTTTCTTCTTATTGATTAACGCTAAATTCATTAAATAACCACAATCATATTAGTTTTAGCTATAGCTAACGATCCCCTGATTTTTCCTTGTTGACCGGACTTCTCTTTTAAGAACACTATGTGGACATGTTACACAAACATTTTCCAATAACCATGTAACCTTTCCTTTTGGTTTATCTGTCCAACCTGTCGGTGCCTCGTGTGAGTTTGGTCCACTTTGGCCATCAAATGAAGAATAATGGAAAAGGGAAAATGTTGGTTCTTAGCCCGCTGCCGAAAGGGTTAGCAGCAGCAGACATGCGGCCATGCGGCTGTGAGCTAGCCGAAACGTGGTTGAGGGGCGGCCTAGTCCGATGCTTTGCCGCTTCCTCTGACTCTGTTGCAGTCTCTCAGCTTGGGAAGTGGGTGAAGTGCCGTCTCAAGTCACCTTTCCTGTAACAGCTAAGGAGAAGTAAACAAAGCTGTTTTTGGCATGGAGGGATTCTTTCCTCCTGTGCCTGACGCTTAAGTTACGACATCAGGCTTGACTCTGATTTGCCCGGCCATGTCCCCTGGGCGAAGAGAGATTTCTTCCAGGTGGTGGCTTGTGTGTTTTCAGGCTCCGTGAGGCCCTGTCGTGGCCCAGCCACCTCCTCTACTCCAGATGTCCCAGGCAGAAGAAGAATGAGAGAGATAGTCTGTGGGAGCAAAGTTTTAAAGCACTGATGGGATCCTGCTGAGAGGGGAGGTCCTTGGTGCTTGTGAGGGTCCCAAACTCCTGTTGCTTCCAATCCAATCTGATTTTATTTTCTCATCATGGCTCAATGGCACTACAGAAGGAACTAAAAGAGTTTATAGGAAAGTCCCCTGGAAATTAACATTTAAATACTTTCTGTGGAAGAATGTGGCGTTATTACACTTGAGCAACGTGTTTTGAAGGTGCTGTTACCAACAAAGACTTTTCTAAAGATTATTAAATCAGAGACCTTTTTTTTTTCTTTGTGTGTTATTTTACATCATAACACATGATTCAATGTCAGATTTTTTTTCTTCGGGTTTCTTTACATTTATGTAATACTTGGGTTGCATATCAACACATGACCAAAGATTAATCTCTAAAGCACCTTCATAAACAACAATAAGAAATGTTGACATGTTCCATAATTGTTTCACCTGATGTTCATGATTACCTCTGGTTATGTGTACTTCTTCCAGTAAGATGCAAGTTCCTGTCTGGATCTCTTCTGGAGACCATGAAATGTGCCACCTGAATATTTTCTCCTCCTTTTATCGGACCTGACACGTGATGGTATGCCATATTAATTAATTGCTTGAAGGAAGCTTTCAAGCACAGTTTAAGCCCCATTGTTGGTAGCAGCTTTAAGGTATACAATGAGACGACTGAAGCCATCTATGCCCCCATGAACCACAAATCTCCATCTGTGGAAAAAATTTCACACTATGTAACTAATAATTACAAATACGTACAGAGATTAGTGAAATATTGTAGTGCACCCTCCCAACACACACAAAAATTTCTTGCTAGATGTATAGAGGATCATATGATGACTTATCGATTTTCCTAAACCTAACCCTAACCCTAACCCTACGCATAGCTAATTGTAGCCTAAACAAAATTTTAACCTTAGCCCTAAACCAGACAGTTAGAAAAAGGAAGTGAGGACCAGCATAATGTCAAGCGATGTTTCAATCCGATATAAATACTGAACATCGTCCCAATATCAGCCAAAAAACAAATATTGGATCATATCAGCCTGCATCTCAAATCTCAGATATTGAGGTTTTTTCAGGTTTTTAAAATGTATCCTTTACTTAAGTAAGATTGTTATCTTTAAAGTTTATTGAAGCTGTTGTTTAAAAAAACAGGTCAGCTGTTCTCATACAGATCGATGTTGGCTATTGCTCTCTTAGAATTATCAATTAATCAACTCTTAGCTTTCTATCCTGTAAAATAAGTAATTAAACTATGTAAGATTAGTCCTGTTATATACCTGCTGAATATTGTTATTGGGCAACGCCACAATATCAGTATATTGGAAGTATATTGGGACATCCCAAAAATGTCCTCACTGTTGTACTAACAGTCTTCACTTTCATGGTGAAATATTAAAAATGGCCCTTACCCTAATGCAAAAACAGCAGCATACACACAATTTTTGTTTGGGTGTAGTGGTTTCACACAGGAAAGGATATGGCCCATGGTGTTTCACGACTTATTCAAATTACTTCTAAAAACTCATTATTGTTACATAGATCCATTAAACTCAGACAGAACAGATGCATCCAACTATTTATCTGACATGTTGTTAAGTCAGACACCCTGCATTGAATATTAAGTCTTTATAAATGGTAATCAAGGTGCTTAAATAACTTGAAAATGACACTGTCAGGGTTCAGTTTTTGCCTTACACGAACAATAAGTAACACGTTTATAGATCATTCTTTGTTTTCATTCATTTCACATTAAACAAGTAAAATGAATTATTATTTTTTTTACAAAATCTGAAGGAATTACAGCTTCCACAAATTTAGATGCTGCTGTCACTTCAGCCTGGTTCAAAAGTCCTTACACTGCCTCCCTGGACCTCAGAGAATAGGCTTTAAAATACTTCTGTTAGTCTATAAATTACTGAATGGCTTAGCACCTAAACATCTTCCAGGTTTGTTGTCAGTATCAACCACCCAGACCACTTAGGTCTTCTAGTTCCACCTTCCTCTGGATCCCCAGTACCAGAACCAAACGTGGAGAAGCAGCATTTAGTTCCTATGTTCCACGTATCTGGAACCCTGAGTTCTTTTAAATCCACATTAAAAACCAACTTGTTTGGAATTGCTGTTGCGACTTCGATCCACCAACAGAGCCGCTGCTGTCTGTAAGGTATTTTGTACTTTGACGTGTCTCCAAGAAGCCAAGATGAGCCCCACTTGTGTTTTATTATTTATTTTCAAAATGTTTATTGCCCCCTCCCTGGGCTGCCACCTTACCGTGGTGGAGGGGTTTGAGTGTCCCAATGATCCTAGGAGCTATGCTGTCAGGGGCTTTAAGCCCCTAGTAGGGTCACCCAAGGCAGACAGGTCCTAGGTGAGGGACCAGACAAAGCGCAGCCCAAAAAGCCCCTTATGATGAGTACGATTATTGGATCTCATGTTCCCTCGCCCGGACGCGGGTCACCGGGGCCCCACTCTGGAGCCAGGCCTGGAGGTGGGGCACATTGGCGAGTGTCTAGTGGCCGGGCTTTTACCCATGGAGCCCGGCCGGGATCAGCCTGAAGAGGCGACATGGGTCCCCCTTCTGGTGGGCTCACTACCTGTCAGAGGGGCCAAAGGGGTCGGGTGCATTGTGCAATGGGTAGCATTAGAAGGCGGGGACCTTGGCGTTCTGATCCTTGGCTGCAGAAGCTTGCTCTTGGGACGTGGAATGTCACCTCTCTGGTGGGGAAGGAGCCTGAGCTTGTGCGCGAGGTTGAGAGGTTCCAACTAGAGATAGTCGGACTCACCTCGACGCACTGCTCTGGCTCTGGAACCAGTCTCCTTGAGAGGGGCTGGACATTCTTCCACTCTGGAGTCGCCCCTGGTGAGAGGTGCCGAGCTGGGGTGGGCATACTTGTTGCCCCTCATCTCGGTGCCTGCATGTTAGGGTTCTCCCCAGTGAATGAGAGGGTGGCCTCCCTCCGCATCCGTGTGGGGGGACGGGTTCTGACTGTTTGCGCTTATGCGCCAAACGGCAGTCCAGATTACCCACCCTTTTTGGAGTCCTTGGAAAGGGGAACTGGAGAGTGCCCCTCCTGGGGACTCCCTGGTTCTGCTGGGGGACTTCAAAGCTCACATGGGCAATGACAGTGGGACCTGGAGGGGCGTGATTGGGAGGAATGGCCCACCTGATCTGAACTCGAGTGGTGTTTTGTTGTTGGACTTCTGTGCTCATCATGGATTGTCCATCACAAACACCATGTTTAAGCATAAGGGTGTCCATATGTGCTCTTGGCACCAGGACACCCTAGGTCGCACGACGTCCTCGACTCGGGACGTTGTACTTCGGTGGGCGGAATACTTCGAAGAGCTCCTTAATCCCACCAACACGTCTTCCATTGCAGAAGCAGAGCCTGAGGACTCTGGGTCGGGTTTTCCC
Organism: Fundulus heteroclitus; assembly: GCF_011125445.2. NCBI lineage: Eukaryota > Metazoa > Chordata > Actinopteri > Cyprinodontiformes > Fundulidae > Fundulus > Fundulus heteroclitus. The sequence continues at coordinate 34,281,646 of NC_046383.1, read as the reverse complement.
ATCTCTGGTGCTGAGGTTGCCAAGGTTGTTAAAAAGCTCCTCGGTGGCAAGGCCGTGAGGGTGGATGAGATTCGCCCTGAGTACCTTAAGGCTCTGGATGTTGTGGGGCTGTGTTGGTTAACGCGGCTCTGCAGCATTGTGTGGACATCGGGGGCAGTTCCCTTGGATTGGCAGACTGGGGTGGTGGTCCCCCTATTTAAAAAAGGGGGACCGGAGGGTGTGTTCCAACTACAGAGGAATCACACTCTTAAGCCTCCCTGGTAAGGTCTATTCAGGGGTTCTGGAAAGGAGGGTCCGTCGGATAGTTGAATCTCGGATTTAGGAAGAGCAGTGTGGTTTTCGTTCTGGCTGTGGAACACTGGACCAGCTCTATACCCTCAGCACGATTCTGGAGGGGGCATGGGAGTTTGCCCAACCAGTCTACATGTGCTTTGTGGATCTGGAGAAGGCATTCGACCGTGTCCCCCGAGGGATCCTGTGGGGGGTACTCTGGGAGTAGGGAGTACCGGACCCTTTAATAAGGGCTGTCAGGTCTCTGTACAACCGGTATCAGAGTCTGGTCTGCATTGCCGGCAGTAAGTCAGACTCGTTTCCAGTGAGAGTTGGACTCCGCCAAGGTTCCTTTGTCACCGATTCTGTTCATAACTTTTATGGACAGAATTTCTAGGCGCAGCCAAGGTGTTGAGGGGATCCGTTCTGGTGGCCTTAGGATTGCATCTCTGCTATTTGCTGATGACGTGGTCCTATTGGCTTCATCAGGGCGTGATCTACAGCTCTCACTGGACCGGTTCGCAGCCGAGTGCGAAGCGGCCGGGACGAGGATCAGTGCTTCCAAATCCGAGACCATGGTCTTGAACCGGAAAAGGGTAGAGTGCCTTCTCCGGGTTGGGGAGGATGTGCTGCCCCTAGTGGAGGAGTTCAAGTATCTTGGGGTCTTGTTCCCAAATGAGGGGAAGATGGAGCGGGAGATCGACAGGGGGATTGGTGCGGCATCTGCTGTGAAGCGGGCGCTGTACTGATCCGTTGTGGTAAAGAGAGAGCTAAGCCAAAAGGCGAAGCTCTCGATTTGCCGGTCAATCTACGTTCCTACCCTCATCTATGGTCATGAGCTTTGGGTCGTGACCGAAAGAACGAGATCCCGGATAAAAGCGGCTGAAATGAGTTTTCTCCATAGTGTGTCTGGGCTCTCCCTTAGAGATAGGGTGAGGAGCTCAGTCATCCGGGGAGAACTCAGAGTAGAGCCGCTGCTCCTCCATGTCGAGAGGAGCCAGTTGAGGTGGCTCGGGCATCTGGTCAGGATGCCTCCTGGACGCCTCCCTGATGAGGTGTTTCGGGCACGTCCCACTGGGAGGAGGCCCAGGGGAAGATCCAGGACACGCTGGAGGGACTATGTCTCCCGGCTGGCCTGGGAATGCCTTGGGATTCCTCCGGAGGAGCTGGCCCAAGTGACCGGGGAGAGGGACGTCTGGACCTCCCTACTGAAGCTGCTACCCCCGCAACCAGACCCCGGATAAGCGGAAGAAAACGGACAGACGGATGTTTATGGCAATAAACTGGCTCAAGCAAAACAAATACACAAATGATCAAAACAGATCTGACTTTGCCTCCCGATTGTCGGCCTTCAAAGCTGGTTTTATCAGATAACTCTCCTGGATGTCATGTAAACAAAGACTGTTGTTCTGACCTTGTCTCTCTTCTATTTTTCCTTCCTTATCTCTGAACTTGTATTTAAATGTTTCTGAAGCCTTACTATGTCAAAATCTTATATCATGCAGTCTTTTGGAGAATTTAGATCTCTAAAAATGTTTACTTAACATAAATTGTGCATCATATAACTTAGACCTCTGATAATGTTAGATAAATCACGCTTACCTTACACTAGTACCTTTGTAATTTGCTTTTAATTCCTCGTTTGCAAATGTTACTTGTCTGTAATGTCTCTGTATGTAGATGTTTCTAATATTTGTAAAGCACTTTGAGTTGTTTTGTACACAAAAAAGAGTTATATAAATAAATAAACCTAACCTAACTGTTTTATTAGTTTTACTCATGCTTTTTTCATTACTTGCTTTTATTCTGCTTTTATGTACCTCCTATTTTATGGTTTAATTTATGTAAAGCACTTTCTGGTTCAATTTATGTAAAGCACTTTCAATTCTCTTTGTACTGAATTGTGCTGTACAAATAAACTTGCCTTGCCTTCTTGCTGCCCTCTTGGCCAGGTCAATCTTCAGAAAGAGATTTCAATCTGAATGAGTTTGTTTTTTTAAATATAGGAAATAATAATAATGGTAATAATATTAACAACAATGATAATAGTTTAAGATGCTAATGAGCTCTACTTCCATGTTTATGATATGATATAATAAAACACATAGAGCTTGGAAGACATTCCCATTTCAGATAAAAATACATTTCTAACAATTTATTTGGAAAACCACATGCACTAACCTTATTCCGTTCTCTGCCATCCGGCAATGAATAGTTCTCCCACTAATGCCCATGAGTCTTGCAATGTCAGGAACTGTGACACCAGAAACCAGAAGACTTTCCAGAAACTCTATCGGAATCCGCTGTCGGGGCCTCCCAACTAAACCATTGGGGTTACCGGAGTCGTACAAGCGGCGAGCTACCTTGTCCAAATTTTGCAACACCGCTGGGTCAATATCTGCTTCGGTGGTTGCTTCTAACAGTATTATTCTCTCTGTTAAGCAGTCGAGACAATGCAGAACATAATCCTTAAAAAATGTGCTGTTCGCTGACAAATCAGCAACTTGTCTGAGTTAATTTTCTATAGCATTCCACAAATTAGCCATCGCTAGACCTTTACCTGGAGGGAAAATCCAAGCATGCGCACTCGTGCTCAGTAACCGTTTCCGGGGAGCTAGGCCTTGGCCAATAGTTGTTAAGCTTTGCTGGTGACGCTGTCCGGCATAATTTTAACATTGCCGGCTGCAGTCAAACGGACCAAGTGGAAAAAGATGAAGTAAAAAAACACAAAGTAGAAATAGACGAAGTGTAAAAAGGGGAGCAGGAAAAAAAGGGGCAGGCGAAAATTCTTTGGGTAAAAAAAACTGGCACAGGGAAATGTTAGAGGCTGAAATAAATCATTGTTTCAGAAATAGAAGGATGTTAAAATAAAATAAAAATAAATATTTATGGTGGAGTAAAAACATGCTTTAAAAATGTTGAGGTGTAAATCAGTATGAAACAAAAATAAAAACATATTTTAAAAATGTTGGTGTGAATAAATATGAAACAATAAAAAGGGTTGTGGTGGAAATCCGGAACAAAAAAATCCCCACTTGCAATAAACAAACAAACACAACAACAACGGCAGCTCGGCGTGATCGAAAACCAACTGTTATTAATTAAATAAACGATCTACAGCAACTCTAAGAGCCTCAGTATTAATAAGCACGTTTACTTACGTCAATCAACCTTGAAGTCACATCAGCCTTTGCAGCTTTAGCTTCCACTTCAGCGAACACCAACATTCATGCTGTATTCCCAGCACTATTCCAGTTTTCCCCTCTCCTTTACAACAGCAACCGAGTTCTACACACTCAGCTATGTGAACTCACAGTTCTGCTGGCTCAGTTGCCAACCAATTGTCCCAATCGAACTCCAGAAACAAAGTTTTGAAACCACAGTTCATGAGTCAGGCCCACAATTTATTTCCAAGCGCTGAAAAACCTTTTGCAATGTGCTGGTTGTAGTTTGTATTCTGGCTACTAGCCCCGTACTAATGGACAGGCTTAGCCAACAAACCAGTTGCTGGAGAAAGCGCTGCAAACCATCCCAGCCTGTAACCCCTCCTCCTAGAGTGAGATGTTATCATGGAAAGAATATGATCACAATACTTGACAATACAGTACCTCCATATGATGTAAGAAATACATGAACATGATCACGGTTGCTTTATCAGTTCCTCACTTTTCCATTTTGCCTTTTAAAACTAATTACCATCTTTGTATTTTACAAAATAAGTGTTTGTACAACTATTCAGATGTTCCACTAAGCAAAAACATGAGTAGAGGAAGAAAGAGGATACTAATCTTTTAAACAATCTGAATGGACAGGTAGATGAGAGAGCCTGTTTGTGTGTAATTGTGTAAATGAGAGTGAATTAGAGCTACAAGAAGTAAACAAGCCTCATCCATATTAATAAACTGCAGGCTTTTTTGCTCACTTCCGGGAATAACATCCCTCACACTAATAGATCACACATCCTTCATCACTGGATGTTTTTTTACACCTTGCTAAAAACACAACTCTGCTTGTGAGATTTCAGCTTTATGACATTTGCTTGGCATTTCAACTTGAGCCCTTCTGTTTCCTCTGTTTGTTCCCAATAAGGGTTTTCTTAAGTTCATGAGTTATTTTAGGTGAATAGAGCCTTAGACAGATCAGAGGAGTTGTTGCTCAAATTCAGGGACTAACTGATCAGGGGGTGTGAACAATTCTATTACTACAAAGGTTTTGGCAGTTTGCTTGCCTGAAGCATACAGGTGCATCTTAAATAAATGGCAAGTTGGAAGGCAATGCTACCGCCCCTCAATATGAAAGGGTTATCAAAAGTTTGGAGTTCAACATTTTTTAATGATAAAGAAAACAAATAAGCAAATGTCAGACCGTAGTAAATCAGCTGAACCTTAGTTTTGGTCAACCTATCATTAATGTCAGGTGAGACCCAATAAGATCGAATAGTGAAACTGAATTAAAAGCTTTTTTTAAGGTTTAGAATTAAGAATCTTTATTGTCACTATGTCAGGAATCCGGAATATTTTATTTGTGTAAGGTACGGGAATTAGGACCCAAGACGCACACAAACAGGTAGGAGGTTTTCAATGATTTTATTTCTCGAGCTACAAGCGTGTCACGGGGGAACGCGCAGGCATCGCGGCGCAGGCAGCTCTCCAACGAGACACCCCCTATGGCAGACACAACAGGTCAGTGATCGGCTAAAGGGAAACTGGCACAAAAAGAGAGAAGCAGGATCACTAACCTGGTAGAGGGATTAAGAGCTTGGGACAGGTTCGGGTCCGGGGCAGAGGTCCGATGGCGGACAGAGATTGCGAGGCCGTTGAGCAGCGGGCAAACAGGGGCAGTCCAGCGGTAAAATCCAGGTCCGTTCCAAGGTCCGTTAACTAGTGGGGCAGAGATGCAAAAGGGGTCAGGCAGACTCGGAGACTTAAACAGAGCGGGGGTCCGGTACACAGGCAGGCTATCCAGGGCAGAGACAGAATCGGTGGTCCAAAGGCTGATAAGGTCGGGCATACGGGCGGGCAGACAGAAGCAATTCAGGGGTCAGGTGGGCTCGGTAAACGGAGGCGGAATCAAGTCAGGTAACAAGAAGACAGGCAGACTAAGGACCGCTGGAAAGTACACAAGGGTTGGCTTGAGACGATCTGGCACTAGGGGCTGATCTGGACTGAGTATATATAAAGGTGAGACAGGTGGAACCAGGGAGGACTAATTGCAGAACGAGAGGAGTGGAGCAGGTGTGCTGAATTGTGTATCAGCTCCAGTGCCAGGATCGTTATAATTTGTCACTGCGGCGAAATTTCTCTTTGGCCACTCCGGTTCACATTACACATAATGAGGCAAAAACTGACAAACAGGCAATGAATAAGGGTTACTTTTTTTAGCGTTCAGGAGAGTCACAGTTAACAGATAATGAGGTAGTAGCATGTTACGTATGATGGGCTTGTAACAGTGGGGGTGATTTATTTTATTTTTTTTAAGTGTTGGACTGGTCTCCCATCAGAGGGTGATTGCTCTCACAGCTTTTGGGAAGAAGCTATTTGTAAGCTTATTTGTTTTGGCTTTGAGGCTTCTGAAGCGTTTACCTGATGGGAGAGGGTCAAACAGCGTATTGCCTGGGTGGGTGGGATCAGTGAAGATGCGTTTGGCCCTTATTTGAACTCGTCCTGCAAAAAATTAGTCTGGATCCTGCAGACGGCATCCCACAATCCCCTGCGTTGTTCTCACCACCCGTGCTAGGTCCTTCCTCTCCTGGACTGTGCAGCTCCCATACCACACAGTTATGCTGATACATAAAGCACTCTCTATGGTAGCTCTATAGAAGTTCTTTAGCAGGTTAGTGGAAAGTCCAGTCCTTTTCAGTTTCCTGAAGAACAGCCATTGTTGGGCCTTCTTCACCAGGTGGGAGGTGTTCACAGTCCAAGAGAGGTTGGAGGAGATGTGAATGGCCAGGAACCTAATGCTGTCCACGCACTCCACTACCTCCCCCTGTATGTAGAGAGGAGTGTGTTAAGTCCTCCTGGACCTCCTGTAGTCTATCATCTACCTCCTTGCTCTTACTGGTGTTCAGGATCAGGTTGTTCCTGGAGCACCACTGTGTGAGATTGCTGAACTCATCCCTGTAGTGGGACTCATCATTGTTGGAGATGAGACCCACTACAGTGGTGTTGTCCGCAAACTTCACCACGTTTTTTGTGGTGTGGACAGCAGAACAGTCCTGAGTGAAAAGGGTGAAGAGGGCAGGGCTAAGGACACAGCCCTGCGGCGTTCCTGTGTTGAGGATCAGTGGAGCAGATGTGCGTTTTCCTATCCTCACTACCTGGCGTCATTTGGTGAGGAAGTCACTGATCCAGGAGCAGAGCTAACAGGAGCATCCTAACATAGATGTTGAGCTGCTGCCGATGAGTCAGAGCTGAGAGTAGTGCTAACGAGACAGCGTCCTCTGTGGAGTGATTCTCCCTGTAGGCAAACTGCAGGCTGTCCAGGCCAGCAGGGATGACATCCTTGATGTACTTTAGGAGGATCCTCTCAAAGCACTTCATGATGACAGGGGTCAGAGCGATGGGACGATAATTATTGAGGCTGGTGATGATGGTTTCTTGGGGACAGGCACAATAACGGAGGATTTCAGACAGGCAGGAACTGTGGAGAGCTGCAGGGAGAGGTTGAAGATGTCCAGAAAGACACCTGCTTGCTGGTCCGCACACAGACATCATGTCTGGACCTGCGGCCTTGTTGGTGTTTACCTTTTTCAGGGATGAGGTCACTTGGTGGAGCTGCAGGACAAGAGGCTGATGGTGCTCCTCTGGCTAAAGAAGATGTTTAGGCTTCCTCCAGCTTGGAGAATCAAAGCGTGCGAATAAGCTGTTTAAGGTGTCAGGGAGGGCCGGGTCATTGCTCAGCTGCTGGTCGCTGCGCTTGTAGCCCGTGATGTTTCTGATGTCTCTCTACATGTTGCGTGGATTGTTGCTGCTGAAGTGGTACTCGTTCTGCTGCTTGAACCTTTTGATTGGCCTTCTATTGTCACGAACGAGAGATTGAGGACCCAGTATTCAGCCAGACAAGAGAGGTATAAGCAAAAAAAACAGGATTTATTAATAAACAGGCAGGCAAGGCTCAATGGTCAAAATGGCAGTCCAAAATCCGGTACATGAAAGGCAGTCCAAAACAGGCAAAAGTACAGACAAGGACAAGGCAAAACTCAAAATATCCCAAGGCAGGTCCAGGTCAGAGAAACAGGTAAGCAATCATACAGGGCAAGAAAATCAGGTTCAGGGATCAGGCTGGCTCAGAATCAAAAAGGCAATCGGGTCGGTATCAACAGTGCTATCAGAATTCAACGCTGCATAAGACTCGCCAAGTGGCTCGAATTGATCTGGCCCATTGCAGAGGTTTGTGGCAGGACTATATAGGGGAGTGAGCAGGTGAACAGGAGTGAAGACTAATTACAAGTGAGCAGGTGGAACTAATCAGGGCAAGGGAGCTGACTGATTGCTGAGGGGAGAACAAACAGAGCTGATAAAGTGACAGGTAAATAACAGTTAATCTAAACAGAACAACACGTCTAAAACAAAGCCAAAACAAGAAAGAACCCAAAAGCAGAAACTTAACTAATAAAACGGATAACCTGAACCAAGACAAAACCCAAATCATGACATCTATGTATTACCATAGTTACATTTGTGATGAGACACTGGCTCAGAATGCACACAGATTACACGTAACAGCCAGACAGGACAAAACATTTTGTCGTGTCTGTCCAATACACTGCCTCATAAGCTTATTGATTGCACTGACCAATACACTGCCTCATAAGCTTAAAGCATGAAAATAGTCCATAGCATTTAATATAATTCATGTTTGAGTCAAAAGACAGAGCGCAGTCTCTTTACATGGATTGCTATGCAGTTGCATACATGTATCAGGTGGACATTCAGTTGTTTGATACATTCATGTAAACAGTGGAATACTGTGCAATAAATTTAAATATTCAATTTAGAGAACTGTGCAATTTGCATGGAAGTCCAACAGATATTTCTTGAGAAACTGCAGTGCACAAATAAGTATGTAGTTGAAGGGTGTACTCGCCATGTTTCTGCATCTTTTTAGTTTTTACTTTTCTTTTAAAAGATTAGATGAATTGAACAAAAAATATGTCATATTAAATTTACCATGGTCTCATTTATTTTATACAGCAAAAAATATGGAATATCAGCACTTCAATATCCAGTTTCAAGATTAGCTTTTTGTCAAGGGACATTTGGTGGCACTGTTGCCTTGCAGCAGGTAGGTCTTAGGTTCTTCCTGCATGGAGTTTTCATGTTCTCCCGATATAGGCTGAGTATACTGTGCATGCATGGATCAACAAGTCTCTCTAAACTACCATTAGGTTTAAAATTTAAGTTTAAATTTTCATTAATCCTAAACTGAAAAAAAAAAAAAACATTCTGAAACGTAGATTTATTCAAAGCCAAGTACTACCTTTTACTACATTCCTTTGATATATTCTACTTGCCTTTTGGTCAGTGTATCATTAGTATTGTGAGAAAGCAGCTTCAGTTTTGGTGGGTTAATAACACTGGTAACAGGGCTGTCAGATTTTGAAGAAAAAGTCAAGCACTTTATATAAAAACATTCTATAATTTCTAAATATCCTTGGATGACCAGAAATTTGCTGAGACACTAAATCACTACTGTTGTACCAAGTGGCTATATACAGTAGTATGGTTTTATAATGTTTGTTGTTGCTTTTCCTTTTTTTATCTCACAGATTCTGATTATTTCATGTTTTCGGCCTTTACTCTAATTCCCCCTATATAATTTCCATCTTATCTAATTTTCTCACGAAGTTAAGCATGCTACACAATTCTGTATAGTATTGTGCAACAGTAATAACAGTTCATTACTGTCAGATGAGCATTATGCAGTCATATGGAATAAACAAACAACCAGAAGTATATAAAACAATTAAGCAAAATTTATGAATAATGTAACAAAGTGTTCAGAATATTATGTTGTAAAACTGATGCTTTTATTAGAGCTTAGTTTTTTACGAGTAACCTGAAAACAAAATATAAAACTTCAATTATGTTATTTGAACTTGTTTTCATATTTTGTCGATCATGTGCACATAGAAAAGTGGGAATTAATCCCCTACCTAAGAGCGATATGAACACTGAAAGGCATTCGGACATGGCGTAATGCAGCAGAATCACAGATCTTAAAATTTTAATTATTTTCTGATACAAGGATGCAGAAAGCTGCTGATGTTAAGGCATGAGAGCACACTGACAGCAGGTAAACACACTAAGACAAAACAGTGTTGCTTCTCTCCCTGCCGCTACAGATGAAAAGCTGTCTGTCATTCTGATGCTTTTTCTCAGAGTTGTAGAATAAACGAGACTGAAAGAAATCTTCACAGCAGACATTTTGACTCCAGCAAGAAAAGCACATATGTAATGTTTGGTATTAATGCTAGTACAATACCTTGAAGTGCCCAGCTTCATTCAGTTCTGCCACAGTTTTATTGTTTTAGATGTATTATACAATAATCAAAAAATAAATTATGAAATGACAGGGCAACCCTGTATGATCAAATCCTTATCTGGTTGAAACACTCTTCAGTTCTTTCTAGTCACACCTGTGACTGACTATTGGGGGTTCAACCAGGGAAAAGCCACAGGAAATATGTCACTCCCCAAGAAACTGCTCCTCACAGCAGGGTGCCAACAGAAACTATAATTTTTATTTAGCAAATTATTCTTTAAAATATTATTTCCTCAAATAATGTTTTATCTAACTTGGAGTTTCATTGTGAATGGGGTCGAACACGCCAAATGTTAAGCTAATTTAACCTCATTCCATATTTGTTAAGATGGACTTAGGTTCTCTAAATTTACTGAATCATTCTTATAGTTTTCAACTATTTTTATTTGTGCTTTTGTTCTTGTGTGTTGTGATATTTTTATTATTGGCCTAATCCTGCTTCGCTACTAAAGGCCCATTTTTACCCCGGTTTAAGATTTGACAATAAAATAAGGAATCATTGATCAGAGGTAGAACGGTTCAAATACATATTTAATTCATAGAAATTAAATATGGAGACAGAGTACATACCATTACAAGATGTTGTTCTCACCGGTGGATAAATCTGTCTGTCTGAAGTAAGTTTTACCAAGACATTCCTTTTATTAACTTTAAACTCCTCCTGCATGGCTTAGAGGTAGGATGACTGACCCCCTCTCCTGCTGACCACCCCCTCAGGGCAATAAAACTCCATGTTTATCTTACGCTGGAGCAGGAAAGGACAGACCCAACTCTGCTTTCCTCAGTAACCCTAACTAAGATATATTTTTAATTCTCAACAACCCCTCTGTTTTGATCCCTCAAGGATCAAACCAATAACTAGGCTAAACTAAGTCTATGTCTTGAAACCCTTAAACAAAATGTAAATAGTAAGATGTAATATTGTAACCCACTGTCCCCTCTGTTGGCGACTTATGAAATCAAATGAAGTTCAAATGTTCCCCTTAAATGTAAAATAACCCAAGTATAAGCTAAAAAGCTACTAAACCTATCTGAATCTCTAACCTACTAGAATTAAGAAAAGTAAGCACCTTTATCCGAGAGGTGCAAGGCTAAGATAAATGTGCAACTACCAGAAACTATTATATGATCTAACTATGACTTTAAGAGTCCTAACCTAGATTAACAAAATGTCTTCTTAGAAATAAAGATAACCCATGAAAGCACTACACTCAGATCAAACCACAGAATAAAAAACAGATTTTCATGCAATGCAAAACCAAGATTCTAACGATACTAATATTGAACACCTTATGAATATGGAACTTATAAGACATATGCAGTGGTTACAAAACTCTCATTTTCTTTTTTTCTTTTTTACACAATGCATTCAATTGTTGTCATGATGTCTTGCGTCTCGGAGATGTCTTCTTCTCGCCTTTAAAGAAGATGGTTTAAAGAGTCAGTGTTCCAACCGCGGTCTCCACAGAACTGTATGTTAATCTTTATTAAAAATAAAAAACGAAAACAAAATAAAATTCCAGCTGCCCCTCCGTGGGTGGCTCTGCGAGATAAGTTGTTCCGGTGATGTCTCCCTGGAACTCTCTGGTGACTGGTACACACGGCTCCTGGAGTCTGATGGGCCCCTGACCTCTGGCCCACCACATCTGCTTGTCGATAACCTTAGCGTGCACTCTCGTCGAAGTCGGGGGTGACTGAACTCCCCCTCCCATTCCTGAACTCTCCTAATGTAATGTCTCCAATACAACCTGAAACTTACACGACAATCGTTTAAATATCAAATGTCGTGTGCTACCTGTAATTCCGGAGGTTGACTTCGGTCCCGAAAAGCTCCTTTCAGTCATATGGAAACATATCCTGTAATGAAATTAACTGAACACTCCCAAAAGAAACACACTTCACAGCTTTTTTCACCCCATTTCCAATTTACGTCTGTGCACAGAACTATAGTCAATTGTGTTTAGAATTCTCCCCATTAATCTGAACCAACCTTCTTGTTGTTTCTTCTCCATCCTATGAGAAACCTATTTTAGAAATGTAATAGTTAATGAGACATTTTATTGCAATTCCTCTTTCCTCGTCCTTACGCTGTCCTGTAAGAAAATGCAACGACCACACAAATACGTTAATCTCTGGTGAAGATCCCCCTGTCTGTAAAATCAAAAATTTGTTAATGCAGTTGTGAAATCAAAGTATAGTAACAAGACGTATGTAAGGCCCGTTTGTGCTGGACCAACCTTTTGTCTAAGTTTCCTTGAGATAGTGAGTCTGCTGCCTAACCTTTGACCGTTAAATTTAATCTAGCTTGGTTCCTGGCTTGTTTCCTGGAAGTTAACTAAAACAATGAAAAGCCTCATGTAAACATTTTTAACAGCGTTATCTGCTCACAAGACTGTCATATGGCCTCGGTGCATCCTGGGATGTACACTTGCCCACTGAAGTGTGAAAACACCCTTTGTTCTACATACATCCTCATCTGTTCAGGTCACTGGGTTAAGGTTAACATCTATATTACTTTAAACTACATTATTATATGTAAGTGATTATATTTCCATGACACTGTTATCCTGTAAGAATGTCAGAATGCTCTCTGAATTAAAGATTAAAGATTACCCTCTGTTTATCTCTGTTTTATCCAGTTTTTTGAGGTTTATGTAGTTTTTCTGTTTATCCTTCCCTTAAATTACTTGTGCCAAAGGTTGATATAAAGTTTAAGATCTGTATGGCTTTACAATATAGTGTTATCATATAAATGTTTATGTCATATCCCTCTGCTTGGAACAAAATTAATTTTGTTACAAAACATTAACAAAGAATAGTATTAGTCACCACAGGGAATCAATTAACTGCAAATAATTATCTGAATTGAAGTATGAAAAACACTGCCCTATATCCCGGATTCGGATCAAAACTTAATGCAATTTCATAATCTCACAAATCTACAAGAAGTCCATCAAAAGTTGTATAAGACCAGTGTACCCATTGAAATAATGATTATTCTAATGTGCTCACAGCAAGTTGATGGTATGAGAATGCTGAACGTTCCAAGGTACTTACATACTGATAAAATATTGGGTTTTACCTGAATAAAACACCTGGTAACAGCAAAGTCTGGTGAAAATCTGATAAGTTTTAGCATGCAACGGTTATATTGTACAATAGAAAAATCTCAATACTTGAGAGCTATTTAAGAAAGAACCTAACAGATCCGTTTAACCTATGTTGTTTAAAAACAGAATGTCCCAAGCAGGACACATCTGTGCTTACCGAGAGGCCCATGTAATAAACCTGTCCCCTCAGGACGTTGCAACCCCCCTTGTGAAAATTTATGACATGCAGTTGTCAACCAGAACTCACAGAGACCTAAGTAGAAGTGTAGCACATAAAAGTATTCCCACCCCTGTGGATTGTCTGCTAATAATTGTGATGGTAAAATATACCTTCTGCTGTCAATTATGAGCAATATGGTCCTGGACATAATAGAATTAAAACTCATGTTTAAAAGGAACATATCAGTAATATAGTAAAAAATTTAAGAGACAGTAGTATAGTTTTCAAAACCGCAAACCTGTAGTGTTCGTATCTGCTCAATCGGCTGCCTTAAGAATTTATCACCTGCACCAATCCATTTACCTGGAAGCTTAAAAAATGTTTGATACCAGGCTGCGGCACCTGAGATGGACCCGGAATGACATGTGACAGATCAAGCAAACACGAGATGGAGGTGAGACTTCATATTCAAAGGCTTCCATGCATGGAACTGTACATCTCTTCCCCCAGTGTGGCAGTAGGTCGCTGCAACGTCTCAGCAAGCACCTCAGTGACAAAGTTTCAGTCCACAACTCAGTGTTTGATGAAACAGGTGGCTCCAATGTGCGCAAAAATTCATACAGTCACTTCCCTTGACAGCTTGGGATCTGCGCTGTTCATGAACGCTGGCCACTTCTCCAGGGTGAGGAAACATTGTTCATGAGAGCGTTATCCCTTTTCTGGGGTACTGACCTTCCGGATGGGAGCTCATGCCAGGATTTCATGCCAGGATTTAGTGATGCGAAACAGTCCCTGGCCCAGTGCCCAGAGAGACCACATTTAAAGCAGATGTCTGTAGATGGTCGAAAAGTTCTGACATGTCCGCCCCGTCTACTCGGTCTCCTGGTCCTGTCTCCATGTCTGCACTGACTGTCACAATGAGATCCGCGTCCATACACAGGAACAGCAAATCTGGAATCAAATACAGAACAGAAAAGCGGAGGAGGTGGCCCCCCTCCTTGAATGAAATTAGACTGTGGTGGAACCGTCAGGGTCTGAGCACCACATGATGCACCCGCAGAGACAGTTCTTTGTGTCAGCTCCTGCTTTCTCTTGGTCACTTTCCGCTTTGCTTCTAGTAACTGTAATTTAAGTAATTGAAGTTGCAAGTCCTCTAAGTCCTGCTTCGACTTCCTGTCCTCCCTTTGAGCCACATGCAAATAGTCGATCAAACAGGTTTCCCAGCGAGCATACGAACACCCAGGTATATCAGGATTTTGTTTCATAAGCAGGGACACTAAAGAAGGAACCCCATCCAAAACTGCCCCTCTAAATAATTCACCCAGATTGGAGCAATTTGTTTTAGGATCCACACCCGTGTGTTTGATCCATGTCTCTGCAGCTTGAGTTATGTAATCTGCAGGACGCTGTCGTGGGTTCCAGTCAAATTTAGGAAGCTCAATTGATGTGGACAATGGAAAGTGTTGTACAATTGCAACTTCCAAGGAAGAAATTACTGAAGACAATAAAGTTTCATCAGGCATATGAAACGTTTGAGCAACCTTTTCAATATCCGTTATTACAGGCGCAGACACAGAAAGTCTTAAAATGGCTCTAAACTCACCGAGAGCCAGTTGTGAGCCTTTGGTTAAATTTTGTAATTCAGCCAGCCATGTTCGACCACCAGCACTGATACTGGGGAGTTTATTCACCAGAAGTTGCATGTTACCAAGTGAACAACTAGAAAACTCCTGTGTTCTTAAATAACTGTGTGACAAGGGTATCTGCATTTTGTGGGACTATGAAAATGTGATTAAATACAATGAATAATTTGGGGACCGTCCTGTGATGATCCCGTAATATTTTCTGAATCTACTAGTTTCTGCCGTTCTGCAATATCAGTATCTATAATAAAACAATGCAAACCAATAACATTAGTCAAAAAATTCCTCAATTTTAGCTGCTTCATTTAAGGATAACTTAAAAACTGACTCATGACTAAATGCAGTGTTAACAAAATCGATCAAATCAACCGCAATATCAGTTTGCACACACTATTAAGGTACAGTTTAACCCAACTTTTAACTCTGTTTAGTTCTGCTTAATGTGGTTTTCCCAGGCCTGCAAATGAGCAAAAGTTTATAGGGTGGCTATTTTCTGCTCCCTATTAATCAGCCAGATTTAAGTCTGATGAATTATATTTATTTATTTATCTATTATAACTAGGGCTATCAAACAATGAAAACCATTTAATCACTATTTAATCGCAAATTATATTTCATGTCTGAAAGTATATATATTCATTAGGCATTTTAAAACGCTATTTTGCAATAGATAATGCTAGTTAAAATTACACTCTAACAGAAGGCGTTTTCCCAATTTATAATGCCTCAAACAAATGTTCAATGTTCTGCCAAATTTTTAACAACTTTTCCAAACTTCTAACCACTTTCTAACTTTTAGACTACAGTTCAAAATAAAAAGTTTTCTCCAAAACTCACCAAAACGCAGCAGTTCATGCTCTCCAATGCAACTCACACATACAGCTTGCAGCCAATACCTCAAACGCTTTACTGCATTGAAATTCTCCTGCACTTCAACAAACATTATTAATGCATCAACCCTTTTTCCAATGATTTCCAAATTCCCCTTTAGTTTTTATTTTCACCCATATTTTTACTTATCACTTTTACTTAACAAAATTAAACTGCACCCCAGTCATTGCTCTAATCTTGAGGCCCATGCACGCGGAGAAATTCACACCATCCTGAAGACACACACACACACACACACACACACACATACCCCCACTCTCCGCTGAGTTGCAGGGTTCAACCAATCTCTCCTTCTCTCAAAACCATGGATCCCATATTACCGAGACATTCAAAACATCAGACAAGACATAACAAATATAACATTTAAGACAGACAGCCTGGCGCGCGCAGAGGGTCTTCTCCTTTTAATACCCTTCCACTCGACGAAACGTTTCCTTATGTTAAAATCTCCTCGTCTAATCGTCGTGTTCTCGAAAAACCCCGTTTTTCGAAAACTAGAAAACAAACTTCTATTGCTTTCCTGGGATCCCTTTTTTTTTAATCTCTTATCTTCTATAACAGCTCACTCTTAAGGTCTTGCTGCTCTTAGCCTCAACTTAAAGATATTACGTATCTCGGCCGTCCTATTCCCTGCTACTTTTTGAGTGTCCCTAGTTCTCAAGAGGCAGCGCACACCTCAGCCCTAAAATTACCAGTTTGTCAGTCTGGTTGTCGTTTGGCCAATCCTAGAACATATCCCTTTTTTTTGTCTATGTTTTTATCTTTTTTATTTCGTTTTATTTTATTTTTCGCCTCACCATTTCAAGGCTTCTTGGCATTTAGGTTAATATCCAATTCTAAGTTTTTCTGACGTAAACAAACACATAAATCCCATTCAGTCATTTCTCGGTTTCAACATAAATTCCATTCAAACCTAGTTATACCGTTCAGCCTCTGATATTTTGAGAAGAAAGCTTCTCACTTACAGCAACACTTGATTTAGCCTACATCTAATCTTTAGCCAATAGGAGAATCAAAATCTCCTTACTTTTTTTCGGGTCGACCCTGTTTTGCTGCAAGTGATTACTTCTTCGTGCCCAAATTCAAAATGTTCCTCCATTTTAATGTCAAAATCCGGGTCACGGCTAACCAAATTGTGATATTTTTATTATTGGCCTAATCCTGCTTCGCTACTAAAGGCCCATTTTTACCCCGGTTTAAGATTTGACAATAAAATAAGGAATCATTGATCAGAGGTAGAACGGTTCAAATACATATTTAATTCATAGAAATTAAATATGGAGACAGAGTACATACCATTACAAGATGTTGTTCTCACCGGTGGATAAATCTGTCTGTCTGAAGTAAGTTTTACCAAGACATTCCTTTTATTAACTTTAAACTCCTCCTGCATGGCTTAGAGGTAGGATGACTGACCCCCTCTCCTGCTGACCACCCCCTCAGGGCAATAAAACTCCATGTTTATCTTACGCTGGAGCAGGAAAGGACAGACCCAACTCTGCTTTCCTCAGTAACCCTAACTAAGATATATTTTTAATTCTCAACAGTGTGTACACAGTTCCTTAGTTTTTTTTATCTCAATTTTGCTTATTAGTTTTTGTTAAGTTTCATTAGCCCAGTAGAGGATTTGTTGATTGAAATATATATTTTTTAATTAAGGTAAACATTATATAATGGTGTTCTGTGGATGTGTATTTATTTCTGTTAAATTCTTATACTTGAAGACAAGTTATCACTCATTTGTTCCATATGTGTGCAGAGTTTGCTGTTAGAATAATGCCAGTGCTCAAATCATTCTTTCAACTTCTGGCCTGATAACAAATCCAACTGGCTTGATATTGACCGGACAATACCTAACAGACCAAGAGTTATTTGATAAACATTAAATGACTTAAAATAAGCGTAATTGCACAACACACCTTGGTGTGTTGTACAGTTTGCACAGTATAATGTGTCTTTCCACGTTGATCCATGTCCCACCTGCCCTGTCATTTCATCATTTATTTTTTGATTATTGTAGAATACGCCCTAATTGATCTTTTAGCTATTTTGTATGCTTTCTCATTTCTTTTTATATTTATAGTACATCACCAGGAACCCAGCAAAATCTTACATTATTTTAGGAGCCTCTGTAATTTAAATAAATTTGATGGATTTCTAATATTAAATATTCTATGTACAGATTTAATATTTTTAATACTACACACAACACACTATTCTGGCTGGTATTTTTTCCTCAACCCACTTCAATCCTACAATAATTGCCATCATCTCTGCTGTGTAAACAAACACCTGATCCGGTAATCTTTTCCCAATACTTGTTTTCATAATTGATGTGTATATTTCTGTTCCTATCTTATCTTTTTCATCCTTGGATCCATCTGTATAAATATCTAAATAACTATCATATTTGGTTCTTATATATTGATTTGCCAGATGTCCTTTCCTACTCTCTTCCCACTCTTTTTTTTTAGTTTGATTATATTCAAATCTAAAAGACATGGCTAAAGACTGAGGGGCCTGAAGCACTCCTAACAGCCTCATTAGACTAAACCATATGCTTCATTGCCTGAGGGATGGTTGGGTTTATTTAATTGTTTTGTGTTAATTTGTTATGCAACCGCCTTGTGTGCCTTATGGTTTAGCTAAACCACTATTTAGGTGCCCTTATGTGTCAGTGCAGGTGAGTTTGACTTGTGTTTGTTTGAAGTGTGGTTAGTTATGAGTTTGAGTCTAGTTTATTCAGTTGACCTTTTTATTGGCCTGCTGGTCCAAGTGTTTCTTTTCTTTTTGGGTAAATAATGTTGTGCAATTACACACTGTTTGTGCTGACAAACTGCCTGGGAGCTCCTCCCATTCAATCAGTGGTGAACCAGGTGGAACAAATCTTCCAAGCAATCTGGGCATGCCAGTACCTGGCTCTGTTGTTGTCTTTAGACAGTGGAAGGAGCATAAACAGCACCACAAAACCAAAGAAACTTTTACTGGGTTAATAAGGTCTGTATTTGATTATGGAAGTATTGTATTTGGATCAGCATCAGAAACACTTTTAAAAAAATTAGATAGTATTCAGTATCAAGCCTTGAGGTTATGTACAGGAGCCGTCAGAACAACTCCAACTTCAGCCTTGTTAATAGAAATGGGAGAGATGCCACTTAATCTTAGAAGACTACAGTTAAAGACCACTTATTGGTGTAATTTAAAGGGCCATGATGGAAATCATCCATGTCAAAAAATTTTAAAATCTAGTTGGGAAAAAGAAAAGAAGAAATTAAATTCTTTTGGATGGGAGATAGAAAATATTATAAAAGATTTTGGTTTTTCTGATATAAATATTAGTCAAACAGTTCCTCTTTCGCCAGTTTACCCGTCTCTATTTCATAATAATGTTGTTGATTTGACTTTGTTGGAGAAAAGGAAAGGAGAAAACATTTCAGATCCATATTTGATTCAATCATATTTAGATAATAAGTACTATGGATATGTCCAAGTTTTTACAGATGCATCTAAAAACTCAAATAGCAGTAATGGTGTGTCTTTCATTGTTCCAGAATTCAAAGTTAAAAAATGTAAAAGAATTACTGATGGAGTATCAGTTTATACTGGAGAGATGATGGGAATCATTTTAGCTTTAGGATGGATTGAGGAAGTCCATCCATTAAGAAGCATAGTCTGTTCTGATTCAAGTTCTTCATTATATTCATTGAAAAATAATCACGCTATTAGTAGACCGGATCTTTTATTAGAAATTCAGTTAATAACTTATAGAATTCAAGCAATGGGTTTATTAGTTATATTTACATGGATACCGTCACATATAGGAATAAGAGGGAATGAGTTGGCAGATAAATATGCAAAACAAGCTTCAAAATATAGTGTTATTGATATATTAGTTCCATTTAGTAAAGAAGAAATCAAATCTATTATTAAACAAAAGGTTAAGGAAAGATGGCAGAGACAGTGGGAGGAAGATAGAACTGGTAGATGGCTGTACAGTATTCAAAGAAAAGTTGGTGCAATGAGGAGAACAGGACGAAATAGAAAGGAGGAAACAGTAATATCTAGGTTGCGTTTTGGACATACAAGGTTAAATAGTAATTTATTTAAAATAGGAAAACATCGAAATGGAAGTTGTGATTTTTGTGGTCAAGAAGAGACGGTAAAACATGTTTTGTTGTTCTGTACAAAATATTCTGTTGAGAGAAGGAAATTAGTTAGTCGGTTACAAGAAAATAAATTACAGTTAAATTTACAAGATATTTTAGGAAAAATTTCTACTTCTAAAGATATAAGTTATTTAATTAATTATCTCAAGAAAACTAAATTGATAGAAAAGATATAAGTTGTTTTTTATTTTGCTTTGAGGGGGGTGTTTAAAGTTAGCGTCCCGATCCACACTCCATTCCAGTAGATGGCGGTAATGCACATCTAAAAGTTGCTTGCCAACCGCCATAAAAAAAGAAGAAGAAGAAGAAGAAGAAACTTCATCGATTCCAATCTGGCCGCTGGGTGGCAGCCGCGACCTTTTTTACCCATATAGCGCGAAACAACACGGTGAAAAAAGGGGAAGCTTTAGGGATGCGCCGGTGGAGCTGGGAGAGGGGAGGTTTACGAGCGGAGTGAGAAGTTGGTAGGAGCTGAGAATTGTTTGGCGGATTGCATAAGCTGTACATTGAATGTAGCTTTATGGCTTCCACATCAGGTGGAAATAGTGGAGAGGAAATGGAGTGGATGATGTCTAGGTCTGCAAGGAGAAAGCGAGAAATGAGGCAAAGACAGGAAAGAGAAGTTGGTCAGATGGGAGTGAGATTAGAAAGGAAAGAAGTAAAAAGACAAAAACAAATACAAGCCTGGGAAAACAAGTGCCGGGAGAGAGAGCAAATGGGGAGGAGGAGTGGAAAGTTACAGTCGAGTTCAAAGAAGAGGGAGGACATTTACATCCGGTTAAACTAACTAAAGCAATAGAGAAAGAAATTGGACAAATCAAGTCAGCCAGGATTATGAACAATAGAAAGATATTAATTTATGCTGTTAGTAAAAAACAACAAGAACAGATTCTCAAAATGACAAATCTGGTAGGTGAGATAATCAAAACATTCATCCCTGGCGCAGCTGCAAGATTAAGAGGAGTGATTACAGGTGTTCCAATTGACATGACAGTTGATGAAATCAAACAAGAAATTAAAGGAGGCAAAGTTATTAAAGCTACAAGGATAAAACATAAAAGGGATGGAGTTGTTAAAGTCACCATGGCAATAATATTGCAGTTTGAGAATGTTGTACCAGAATCTGTGCAGATTGGATACATAAACTTCAGTGTCAGAGAATACATTCCCAATCCAATAAGATGTTATATTTGTCAGAGAATGGGACATGTCGCTAAGGAATGCAAAGGGAAAATAAAGTGTGCAAGATTTGGAGGTTCGCATGAATATGGAAAATGTGAGAAAGACGCCAAAGTTAAATGCTGTAATTGTGGAGGAGAACACAGTGCAGCATATGGTGGATGCAAAGTACAGAGTGAAGCAAGGCAAGCACAAAGAATAAAAATAATGGAGAAGGTTTCATATGCTGAGGCAATAAGGAAAGTTAGAAAAGAAAGTACAAATAACTTGGGAAATAAAGAAACAATACAAGGAGTTTTAAATCAGGAAAATAATGACTCACAAAGAAAGCAAAAGCAAACCATTGTCAGTTCAACAGATGAAAGCAATGTATGTAAGCACAAATGTAATATAGATAAAAATACAATGGTGGTGAAAAAAGATCGTTTTGTGGCATTTATCTGTCACATTATTAATGCTACAGTGCAAATGAAGAAGAAAAGTGATAAAATCAAAACGATTGTAGAAGCAGCAGGAAGGTTTCTAGACATGAAAGAGGTCCAAGCAGATCAAATACACAAACTTCTGAGTAAAGTTGGAAATGATCAAGAAAAGGATTAAAAAAAATATATATATATGGTCATACATATTCTTCAATGGAATGCTAGGAGTCTTATAGTAAATGTTCAAGAATTTAAAAAAATATATACATAAATTAGAAATAGTTCCAGATGTTATTTGTGTTCAGGAAACTTGGTTAAAACCATCTTTGGATTTTAAAATTCCCGGTTACAGTTCTGTAAGAAGAGATAGGAGAAACAACAGTGATGGAGGAGGTTGTGCAACTTTCATTAAAGATGGATTGGCATAGAGAGAACATCAAGTTCCTGGGCAGTATGAATGTGTAAGTGTAGAAATATTTAATTTGGAAAAAATTGGTAATATTAGGATTTTCAACTACTATAATCCATGTAAAAAGTTGGAAAGTGAGGTATTTAATAAAATTTCAGGATCAATAACAAGAAGAGAAGTTTGGTGTGGGGATTTCAATGCACATAATAGCCTATGGGGAAGCAGACAGACAGACAATAATGGTAAAATAGTGGAAGAAATGATGGATGAAAGGTCACTGGTGTCTCTTAATAATGGACAGGGAACAAGAATTGACATATATAAAGGTACTTTGTCATGTCTTGACTTAACATTAGTATCCAGTTCGATAGTTAGTTCTTGTGAGTGGGGTGTGAAGGAAGAATCCACAATAGGAAGTGATCACTATCCTGTTAGTACAATCATTAAAGATAATTTATTTAAACAAGATGAATTAAAAATATCAAGATGGTGTTTTAATAAAGCTAAGTGGCAAATTTTTAAAACAATATGTGAGCAAACAAGTAATTTAGTAACATTAAAAGGAAATATAGATGAGTGCACTAAACAGGTAACGGAACATATACTAAATGCTGCAGAAATAAGTATTCCAAAAACAAATATTAAAGGAAAGAAAAAAATTGTGCCATGGTGGAATGAGGATTGTAGCAGAGTGATTAAAGAATGAAATGAAGCTTTTAAAACTCTACAGAAAAATTTAACAGGAGAAAATCTTTTTAAATATAAGAAGAAAAGGGCAGAGGCTCGTAAAATAATCTAAGAGGCTAAGAAGGAAACTTGGAGAAATTATTGTTCTTCCATAGGAGCAGAAGTAAAACTACAAAATGTTTGGAAAATGCTTAAGAAAATGGGTGGGAAAAGAAGTCAAGTTAAAATTCCAGCATTGATTAGAGGTCAAGAAATTGTGATGTTAAATAAAGATAAGGCAGATGTTTTGGGTGAGGCTTTTGCAGCAGTGCATAGTGGGGAGCATTTAGGAAACATACATAGAAATCAAAAAGAACAAAAACTAAAAGAATCTAATGATATTTATAAAAAGAAAGATAGATCGGTTTCAGCATTAGATGAAGAAATAAGTATGAATGAAATAAAAACAGTTATTAAAGATACTGGATATTCAGCTCCAGGGGAGGATAATTTATGTTATGCAATGTTTAGAAGGTTACCGGAAGCAACATTAAAATTAATATTACGATTTTTTAATAAAATTTGGAGAGAAGGTGAAGTTCCAAATAAATGGAAAACTGCAACAATCCTCCCATTTAATAAACCAGGAAAAGATTCTTCAGATCCAAATAATTACAGACCAATAGCATTGACATCTCACGTAAATGGAGGGAGAAAATATTAGTAAAAAGATTGGGGTATATGTTAGAGCAGAGGCAGATAATAAGTAGTTATCAATGTGGATTCAGAACAGGAAGGTCTACAATGGATGCATTAGTGAGAATTAGTAATGCTATAGAGAAAGGATTAAAAATTAAAGAATTGATAATAGCAGTATTCTTTGACACTGAAAAAGCGTATGACTCAATGTGGAGGGAAGGTTTATTGATAAAGTTGGAAAATATGGGAATGGGGGAAGAATGTATTACTGGATAGCAAGTTTCTTTACAGAAAGGAAAATTAGAGTTAAAGTTGGGGATGAATACTCAAGAGATTTTAAAGTAGAAAACAGCACTCCTCAAGGAAGTGTAATTAGTCCTTTACTTTTTAATATTATGATTAATGATATATTCTTAAATCTAGATGAATGCATTAAATCAGCACTTTATGCAGATGATGGAGCTATATGGATGAGGGGAAGGAATGTCTCACATTTAGCTAAAAATATTAAAAGAGCTGTTAATAAAATAGAAAAATGGTCATATGAATGGGGATTTAAATTGTCGGTAAGTAAATCCTGTTATATGATTTTTAGTAATCAAAGAAATATTGATATAGGAGAGATAAAGTTATATGATCAACCTATAAAAAGAGTAGATTAATTCAAATATTTAGGATTATGGCTAGATAGTTCATATACATAGAAAATGCATATTAAGCACATAGAAACAAAATGTAAGAAAGTAATAAATCTCATGAAAGCAGTGGCTGGGAATGATTGGGGGGCTGATAAGCAATCACTATTGAATATATATAGAGCTCTTATGAGATCAGCAATAGATTATGGTTGTATAGCATATGAAGCAGCAGCAAAAACATCATTACAAATTGCAGATAAATTACAATATAGGGCATTAAGAATAGCTACTGGAGCAACTAAGACTACCCCCATTAACGATCTTTTAGTAGAGGCTGGAGAAACTCCGTTAGAAATAAGACGGGTCAGAATATCACTGTCATATTGGATCAGAGTTAAAAGCAGTAGTGAAGGAAATCCAGCAAAAAGCATAATAAAGAATTGTTGGGAATATTCTAAATTCACAAG
This sequence comes from Fundulus heteroclitus, assembly GCF_011125445.2. Taxonomy (NCBI): domain Eukaryota; kingdom Metazoa; phylum Chordata; class Actinopteri; order Cyprinodontiformes; family Fundulidae; genus Fundulus; species Fundulus heteroclitus. The sequence goes on along the minus strand of NC_046383.1, from coordinate 34,257,383 downwards.
AAAGGGATTTGGATGGAATGTGAATGAATGGGCAAAAATGTACGAGCTGGAGGATAAGACATTCTCACAAAATAACCCAATTAGTGCTGTGCCACCATGGTTGTTTCTAGAAACAAAAGTTGACTTAAAAATACATGAAATGAACAGAGAATGGAACCATAATGAAGTTGGGGTTAAATCTAGCATATATATCAGACAATCGTTTTATAGTTATTTAAAAATATACACAGACGGGTCAAAACATTCAAAGGGAAATGTGGGAATAGGGATATTTATTCCAGGGTTTAATATATGTATATGTGAAAGATTAACAGACCTTTTATATATATACACAGCAGAAATGGTTGCAACTATTTTTAGTTTACAGTGGGTGGAGGAGGTTAGACCGGCATGTTGACTGCCTCCGCCGCCGCTACTCAGACTACTGCCTATGACTACCACGTACTGTACTCCCTCTCTCAGCCGTGTTTTAATTTGATGAATTTCACCTTAACCTGATTTCAACCATGGTAAACCGTTGCTGTGTTGTGGGCTGTAACAGTGCAACACATGATCGCCATGGGAAAAACATAGAAATTGGGTTAACTTTCCACCGCTTTCCTGCCTGGAGGCGCAACCACGGAGAACAAGTGTCAGAGATAACGAAGAGTCGTCGGCTCGCTCGGATCGCGGCTGTAAGACGACCGAACCTAACTTTCCACAGTATCCCGATGTCAATGAGAGTGTGTTCCCTGCATTTTCATTCTGGTAAGTTAAAGATGCACGGTGTTATTTTATAGCCTACATTGTTTCTTTCCTTCAACCGCGACACCACATACATGCACATAAATACTAAAACGGCAGCGGGAAAAGGCTCAAATACGTGAGAAACCAGGAGGGTTGGCAGTAAACGTTACTAACTACACCTTTGAAACGCATAGCAGCTAGTTAAAAGTACATTACATGCGTGAGTGGTTGTTAGCACTAACGGTTAGCAGGTGCCAGAGCCCGTCTGAGCACAGTTTACCTTTGTACGAATCACTGTGTTCCCACTGTTTGCTGGCTTTATGATCTGCAGCTCATGAGCCCATCCATTCGTGAACTGCACATGAGACTCCAAGGACTTGTAGCTTTGGAACTGTTCTGAAGTATAGGCACTCACACCACAAACAAGGGAGCCGAAGACTTCCGATATGCAAAACAGTGGCAACAAGTGGTCGTCGGCGCTCCATAATAATGCTGATTTTGTCAACATACAGGTCCCTGGCTTCTCTATTTAATGTGTCCTGGTAAATTTCAGATCCTTTTCGGGATTTTAACATATTTTTTCTATCTATTCTTTCTCGACTCTACTTCTACGTCTCTTCGTTCAACAACGTTATGTCAGAGGTATTTTAACGTTGTGTTGCCATCAACATGGCCGCCACGTCCCACAATGCAACGCGGATCCCAAGCCCTATTGGCCATGTTTTGACTTTGATTGGACTTTTTGCTGTATTATTTGTAACTTCAAATGTTGTTTAGTTTTATCAAACAAGTGGGGTACAAAGGAAAAGTAAGAACCAAATTCATTGTTTCACAAATAATGTTTGAAATGGTTAAAAGTAATTTAAACATTGTAGGAATCTTAATAAACCAAGTTCTTAATTCAGTTTAGTTTTCAGAGTCTGAAATTTTGGCAAAAAAAAAAAGTAAGATCTAGTAACTTGGCTAAAAAGTATTGAAACATAGTTTGGCCAAAATATAATGAGATTTATTTAATTAACCTGAGTATTAAACCAATTGAAGGTAAAAAAGGTATTTGGCTAAAGATACTTGGTTAAAAGATAAGAAAGTATGCATTTTGAAAATTAAAATACCAACTGTTTTGTTTGGTAGAACATATTTAGTTGTATGGTTACAATGAAAGTAATGTGTTTATCCAGGTTATATGTGAATGACTTTGTGCATTTAATTTGGCTGTCAACTCAGATAATAACTTGTATTTGTCATCTTTCTTTTGAGGTTTTTCACCTGTTTTCTGCCAACCAAAGATTGGTTAATAAATGACAAAGAACTGATCCCATGGCTGTTTATTGAGTGAAATCCTGTTAAAATCTTCATGTGGAGGGACTGTCCTTTCCAAGTGGGGAATTGGAAAAACTTGACACTGTTGTCATCACAACGTTATTTAATGTTTAATAAATAACTCTCTGTCTGTTAGGTATTGTCCGGTGAATATCAGCTCAAGACAGAAATAACAGAAATAAAATGAACATTAAGAGAACATCACTATAGAATGCTGTTTATCTGAATTAACACTATATTTTAATCAACAAATCCTCTCTACAAGGCTAGTGAAACTTAACTAAACTACTAAGCAAAATGAAGATAAAAAGAAGCTAAGGAACTATGTACACACAAAAGAAACAAAAGACAAAATAAAGTGGTTGATCATCAGCATCATCAGAATAATTCAGTGAATCCTGGTTCACTGCAGATCTCAGTTAAAGAACCAAAGTTCATCTTAAAGAATGTGAATTGAGGTTAATTAGCTTAACCAATTCAGAACAAAATTTGGTATGTGTTTCAACCCATTCACAATACAAATCCTGAGTTAAACAAAACATTATTTGATGAAATAACATTTTAAAGAATGATTTTTCTCAGTAAACATCAGCAAACCTGTAGAATGCTCGATTTTCTTAATGTGATTATACCTCCGGTGCCTGTGCCAGACCTTTGGACTCGACCGGGGCCGCCGATTGCGGCATCTGCGTCTCTTGACTTTGCCTTGCCGGGGTCGTCCTTCACGATGAGCGGCTCAAAGTTCCCTGCTCTGCCGGGTCCGCCGACTGCGGCATCCAAGCCGCCTGACTTTGCCTCATTGGGGTCGTCCTCCACGAAGCCCGCCTCAGACTTTCCTGTTCAGTCGGGTCCGCCGACTGCGGCATCCGAGCTGCCTGACTCTGCCTCGTCGGGGTCGTCCTCCACGACGCCCACCTCAGACTATCCTGCTCGGTCGAGTCCGCCGACTGCTTGACTCTGCCTCGTTGGGGCGGCCCGCCTCGAGATTTCGATCGGGCAATGCTGCTCCGCCTCCTGCCACGTTCTGGTCGTCCTCCACGAGGACTCTATGTGGCTGAGCAGCCATCACTGCCTGTGCCCTTAAGGCCAGTTCTTTCTTGTTTATTCATTCTAGTTCTGCCTTAGTTTTGAGTTACTTAGCATCCCTTGGTTTCAGAGTTATTTAGTGGTTCTTTGTTTTCTTAGAGCTCTTTAGTTCTATTTCATCCCTACTGACCGCCAGAGGCGGTGCTTAAAGCACTGAATGATCACTCTTGCGCATGCACAGGTCGAGAATCTTATACCAACATAGTCACGTGTGACCCCCGGTGACTCCGGAGCCCATATAGTCACGTGACAGCGACAGCTCAGTCCCTTTCAATCTTCTCGCATGCAGGTTGTGCAGGTGGTAAGTCACTGATTGTTGCTTGTCGCTGGTAGCCTCGAGACTACGGTCGGGGCTGCGAGGATTTTCTCGCCCTCCAGAGGCTGCGCAAGCTATTCTTATTACAACTCTTTCTTCAATTGGTAAGTTGTTTTCCTTTATTCGACGGGAAGCGGGACGCGTTCGCTCCCTGCGTCGATTTCCTTTGCCTTTTTGGCGACTCCGACCAACCTGTTGCTTGCCGTTTGGTTTTTGGTTGGTGCATATTTTGTTAATCGCTCCCGCTTTCGGGCATGCGTTTCTTATTTACTCTACAGCCGTTTTTGCGGCTTGCCTTTATCTTGGCAAATTGCAGCCGTGTTGGCTTACATATACTGATTGAGCTTGCGTCTCATTACCGTGCAGCCGTTTTCGGGCTTGCCTCCTTCATTTACCGTGCAGCCGTTTTCGGGCTTGCCTCCTCCGTTTACCGGGCAGCCGTTTTCGGGCTTGCCTCCTCCGTTTACCGTGCAGCCGTTTTCGGGCTTGCCTCCTCCGTTTACCGGGCAGCCGTTTTCGGGCTTGCCTCCTTCATTTACCGTGCAGCCGTTTTCGGGCTTGCCTCCTCCGTTTACCGGGCAGCCGTTTTCGGGCTTGCCTCCTCCGTTTACCGGGCAGCCGTTTTCGGGCTTGCCTCCTCCGTTTACCGGGCAGCCGTTTTCGGGCTTGCCTCCTTCATTTACCGTGCAGCCGTTTTCGGGCTTGCCTCCTTTATTTGCCGGGCAGCCGTTCCCGAGCTTGCCTCCTTTATTTACCGGGCAGCCGTTCCCGAGCTTGCCTCCTTTATTTACCGGGCAGCCGTTCCCGAGCTTGCCTCATTTATTTACCGGGCAGCCGTTCCCGAGCTTGCCTCCTTCATTTACCGGGCAGTCGTTCCCGAGCTTGCCTATTAAGTTAATTGCGGCCGTTTTCGGGCTCGCCTTCTCATTGTGAGCAGCCGTGTTCGGCTTCCCTCACAGTGCTCTTTGCAGCTTTTCCACTGCTGGGGAACCCCTGGTGGCGTGTTCTGCTCGACCGGGTTTCCTGGCCTATTTGCTCGTCTGCTAGTGTCAAGAGTAGCGTTTTCAGCTCGACCTGACCTAGTCCTGCGAGCACATGATGTTGGACGTGCCGTGCTGCAGAGCTTGTTTGGCCCCTCTCCAGTTAGAGGATGGGCATGACCTCTGTCCCTCTTGTTTGGGACCGGATCACCTGAGGGAGGCCTTGACTGAAGCGGCCTGCCCTAATTGTTCTGTTCTTCCCTTGTCCCTGCGTAATGCTCGCTTAGCTGACTGTCAGGGCACCGGCCAGCCTAGGAAGCGTACGGTTCCTGAGGCTGCGGGGCCCCCCCGGAAGAGGACTAAGAGAAGCCCTACGGATTCCGAGGGCTTATCTGGGCAGGTGGCTCATCTTACTTCTGAGTTGAAGGAGATGAAAGCGCTGCTGGAGTCCCTCAGGGACGGACGTGGCGCGGGCTTGGTTGAAGACCCTGACCCGGTGCAGAGCATGGGTTCAGGACTCTCTGCCTTGGAGGACGATGCTATTTCCCTAGCAGCATCGGGTACTGATTTTCAGGATCAGCTTGACTCCGGCTCGCATCTGTCGGATGCCGGTTCGCATATCTCTTCCGATTCTCGGTCGGAAGAGGACGATTCTATAGTGGGTGCGTTAAAAACTGCTTTTGCCCGGTTGCAGCTGGATGCTCCGCAGAACCAACCTGTGACTTCCAGTGCGTTCTTTCGACGTCCTCCTGCTAGGTCGTCCTTTATGGTTCCCCCATCAGCCGAATATGTTAAAGAGGTTCATACCTGTTGGGCAGACACTAAGGTCTTCTCACGGCCGACCTCTGATGGCAGGGTTCTGGCGGCCATGCAAGATGCGCCCAAGTTTGGCTTGGGCCATATGCCTTCTGTTGAGCCCGCAATAGCATCCCTCATTGTGGCGCCAGATGAGGCTTTGAGAGCTAACGCCAGGTGTCCTCGTCCTCAGTGCCGGGTGACTGATGACCTGCTGTGCAGGGCCTATGATGCGGGGTCTCGTTTAGGGCGGCTTGGTAACTCGTTGTCTCATTTGTTACTAGGTCTCTCAGCCTCCTTGGAAGGCTTTGCAATTGACGCCCCCACTCGGGGGCTGTTGGACGCATCGCTTCATGCCTTTGCCCTTTTGTCAAGGGAAATCGGCCGTGTCCTGTCCACCCTGGTTCAGGCACGCCGTCAAGTGTGGCTGGCTCAGTCTCCTTTGACTGAAGCCTGTAGACGGACCCTGATGAGCCTTCCAGTGGTTCCGGGGGAGTTGTTTGGCTCTGCTGCACTTGCAGCCTTGGAGCGGTCGGCCCAGGCTTCCCGTACCAAGCAGCAGTTGGCTGGCCTTCATCGCAGACCATCGCGGCATCCTGCTGCGGGTGCCTCAGCATCCCTTTCACGCACATATGTTGCTCGGACTACACCCCCCATGGGGCCGCCGCGACCTGCTGCGGCACCTACTGCAGCGCCTACTGCAGGACCTGCTCGGGTCGCTTCCCGACCCGGACAGTTTCCTCGGCGGCCCTCCCGCCCTCTTAAGGGCAGGGGGTCTCGGAAATGACATCACCGAGCTGGCGGTGGGACACTTTACCCCGGACCAGCTCAGTTGTTGGGCCGCTCTCGTTCCTGATCCGTGGGTGGTGTCTACAATTACCCGGGGTTATGCGCTACAGTTCCGCCGCCGCCCCCCAGTTCCTGGTCGAGTCAGGATGACGGTGATTCACGGCCTGGAAATGGCTCAGACTCTGAGCCAAGAGATAGGCGCCTTGCTGGCCAAGGGTGCTATATTGCCTGTCGACCCCCTGCAGGATCCAGGGGGCTTTTACTCAAAATATTTTTTAGTCCCAAAAAAGACTGGCGGACTCCGCCCAATTTTGGACCTGAGAGGTCTGAATGTTTTCTTGAAGGCTATCCCCTTCCACATGTTGAGCGTCAGGGATGTGCTTCAGGCAGTCTCCCCAGGCGACTGGTTCACCTTGGTCGACTTGAAGGACGCATACTTTCATGTCCCGATTGCACCGCATCATCAGCAGTTCCTCCGCTTTGCGTTTCAGGGCAAGCATTTTCAGTTCAGAGTCCTTCCGTTCGGCCTCTCCCTGTCCCCACGTGTGTTCACGCGGTGCGTAGCTGCGGCCCTGTGTCCTCTGCAGGCCAAGGGGTTGAAGATCCTGCCCTACTTGGACGACTGGCTCATCTGTGCGCCCACAGAAGCTCAAGCCGCTGCAGACACACGCACGCTGCTCGATCATATAGAGCTGTTGGGTCTTCATGTGAACTGGCAGAAGAGCAACTTGGTTCCATCTCAGGTGGTCACGTTTCTCGGCATCACGATGGACTCCTTAACCATGACTGCTCGACCATCGCCTCAGCGTGTCGAGAGCATTCTGCAGATGCTGCCCGCTTTTCTGCCCGGCCATGCACCCCCCTTTATTCTCTATCTTCGTCTATTGGGCATGCTGACTGCGGCTGCTGCGGTAACACCCCTGGGGCTGCTGTCTCTGCGACCACTGCAAATGTGGCTCAACAGCCAGAGGCTGGACCCTTCTCTTACGCCGCACCGCCGCAAGAGGCTGCGGGTGTCCTCTTATTGCCTCGCGTCACTGGCTCAGTGGCGGGATGCAGCATTTATGACCCGGGGGGTTCCACTGGGCTCTCTGCCGTCTCGACGGGAGGTCGTCTCTACCGACGCATCCACCACAGGGTGGGGGGCGTCGTGGCAGCGGCAGATTGCCCGAGGGACATGGTCTCCGCAGGAAAAGCGGCAGCACATCAACGTCCTGGAGCTAGAGGCTGTGCGGCGGGCGTTGCAACACTTCCTCCCAGGCCTGCGCCACAGGCATGTCCTGGTGCGGTCGGACAATACTTCGGTGGTGTTTCATATCAACCATCAGGGGGGAACACGGTCGATAGCCCTGCTGAGGCTGACCCAGAAGCTCTTGACTTGGGCGGCCCCTCTTTTCACCAGCCTTAGAGCAGCCACATTCCAGGGGTCCAGAATGTTCCGGCCGATATTCTCTCTCGGGGACGCCCACCACCGGGGGAGTGGAGGCTCCATCCGGAGGTAGTGGAGATCATTTGGCAGAGGTACGGAAGGGCGGCTGTAGATCTGTTCGCATCCAAGGAGACAACACATTGCCCCCTGTGGTTCTCCCTGGCAGACAGTGCCAGTCCCCTGGGTCAGGATGCGCTGGCACACGACTGGCCCAGGGTGCTGCTCTATGCATTTCCGCCACTTCCCCTGATAGGCCCAACACTCCTGAGGGTCCTTCAGGAAGGGCATCAGGTCGTTCTGGTAGCCCCCCGGTGGCCGGGGAGGACCTGGTTTCCACTGCTGCACAGGCTCTGTTGCAGCTCTCCGATGCCTCTTCCCCGCAGGAAGGACCTCCTGTCACAACTGGGTGGTCAGATCCTGCATCCCAACCCCAGTCGCCTCCATCTCTGGGTTTGGCCGCTACAGGGCCCGGCGTGTCCTTCTCTGAGTATGACGGAGACATCGGGCATACAATGACTAATGCCAGGGCCCCTTCCACACGACTGGTGTACACTCATAAGTGGAAAGTTTTTAGCAGCTGGTGTCAGGCAAGACACGAAGACCCGGTGCACTGCCCTGTTTCTGTTATTTTGACCTTCCTTCAAGGACTGCTCTCCCAAGGTCGGTCTCCTTCCACTCTGAAAGTTTATGTTGCTGCCATCTCTTGCTGGCATTCAGGGATGAGTGGGGAAACGGTTGGCCGTAACAAAGATATTTCTTTGTTTCTGAGAGGCGCCCGTCGCTTGCGCCCTCCCACACGCCCTGTTGTGCCCGTGTGGGACCTCTCCCTTGTCCTCGCCGCCCTGCGATCTCCTCCATTTGAACCATTGGCGGAGGCGAGTCTTGAGTGCGTGTCAAAAAAGACAGCTTTTCTCCTCGCCATGGCTTCAGCAAAACGGGTGGGTGAGCTCCATGCGTTGTCTGTTCATGAGTCCTGTTGCCGCTGGAACCCGGCTGGTTCTGGCGTCACACTCTGGCCTGACGCTGCTTTTCTTCCCAAAGTGGCCTCTACTGCGAGCCATGCTGTGCCCCTCCAGCTTGCTCACCTTGATGCAGGTGGGGCCGATGAGCCTCTCTGCCCTGTTCGGGCACTAGAGGCATATGTCAGACTCACAGCTTCCCTCCGGCAGTCTAATAGTCTGTTTGTTTGCTATGCTGGGCCCCGCAAGGGGCAGGCCCTTTCTAAACAGCGTCTGGCACGTTGGATTGTGGACGTGGTAGAACAAGCTTACGTTCTACAGGGCCGACAGCCCCCTGCTGGTGTACGATGCCATTCCACCAGGAGCATTAGTGTGTCATGGGCCGCCATGACTGGGGTTTCTCTGGAGGCTATTTGTGCAGCAGCCTCTTGGTCATCCCCGAATACCTTTGCTAGGTTTTACAGGGTTAACCTGGCTGCCCTTCACCCAATGGAGGCGATCCTATCCCAAGGACCACCATCATCCCAGTGAGGTGGGCATGTTTTTTTTTCTGGGGTCCTCTCTTTTCCATGTGTGATTCCTCAGGACTCTGTTGGTAATCGTCATCCAGTGCTTTAAGCACCGCCTCTGGCGGTCAGTAGGGATGAAATAGAACGAAAGTTACGACTGTAACTACGGTTCTATGAATCCCGGATGACCGCCAGAGCGCTCGGTCCCTCGGAATCATCGTGTTGTTCGCGAGAAGATTAAGGGACTGAGCTGTCGCTGTCACGTGACTATATGGGCTCCGGAGTCACCGGGGGTCACACGTGACTATGTTGGTATAAGATTCTCGACCTGTGCATGCGCAAGAGTGATCATTCAGTGCTTTAAGCACCGCCTCTGGCGGTCATCCGGGATTCATAGAACCGTAGTTACAGTCGTAACTTTCGTTTCTGTCCTGCTTTTGTTTTCCAGCTTTACTTTAGTTTTCTAGTTCCTATCATAGTTTTCTAGTACCTGCCTTAGTTCTGTAGTTCTTGCTTTAGTTCTGTAGTTCCTGCTTTAGTTCTCCAGCTTCTGTCTCGTTTCTAGTTCCTATGTCTAGAGGTTCCTGCACTCTACTGGGTTCCTGCGCTGTATAGGTTCCTGCGCTCTCCCAGTGCTCATTAAGGTCCCAACGCTCATTTTGGTCCCTGCGCTCGTAAGGTTCCTGACTCCCTAGTTCTGAGTTGTTTAACGTTGCTTAGTTTATCTGGTTCCTGGTGTGTTGATTTTCCCTGTCCCCTGGCGTGTTAGGACACCCTCTGTCCCCTGGCGTGTTAGGACGCCCTCTGTTCCCTGGCGTGTTAAACGTCCTTTGGTTCCTGGTGTTTAGATCTTCTCTGTTCCCCGGCGTGTTAGGACGCCCTCTGTTCCCTGGAGTGTTAGACGCCCCTTGGTTCCTGGTGTTTAGATCTTCTCTGTTCCCCGGCGTGTTAGGACGCCCTCTGGTTCCTGGCGTTTTAGTTTTTCTCGGTTCCCTAGTGTTTTAGATGTTCCCATTTCCCTCACGCCCCAGCGTTGTCCCTATGGCGTTGTTGTACGACTGTTCTTCCCTCTGGCATTGTCGTACATCTGTTTTTTCCTCTTGAGTTGTCGTACGCCTGTTTTTCCCTATTGAGTTGTTGTACGCCTGTTTTTCCCTCTTAAGTTGTCGTATGCCTTCCCCTGGTGTTTTCGTACGCCTGCTTTCCCCCTGGCGTTTCCCTACACCCTCTAGTCTTCCCGCGTTTCACACTCTGTTTGCCTGCCAGCGTAGTTTAGACACTCTTTGTTTGCCTGCCAGCCTAGTTTAGACGCTCTTTGTTTGCTTGCCAGCGTTTGTTAGAAACCCTTTTGTTTACCAGCGTATTAGACATTTTTTTGTTTGCTTTCGTTTTTTCCTCTTTTTTATTTTGGTTCGCCCTGGTTGGGTAGTTTTTTGTTTGATTTTAGCCCGCCATCCTAGCCTCTCTCTGCCCACCTTGGCTTGGCCTACAATTATTCACCGTGCTGTTCTGCTAATCCTGCTGTAGTTCTGGCCTACAAGTATTCATCCAGCCCAGCTGCTAATCCTGTTGAGACTCTGACTTGCAAGTATTCACCCAGCCAAACTAACAATCCTGTTGTGAATCAGACCTGCAAGTATTCACCCAGCGAAGCTACTAATCCTGTTGTGGCTCTGCTTTGGCTCACTCTATGCCGTGCTGTGGATCCAGCTACTGTGCTCTGGTCTCCTAGAACTCTACGGGCCGTCAGCTCCTGCCATCATCCACACCCCTGTTCCAGTTTAATCCTGCCGTTCTGGTTTCATTATCCACTACTCCATCTACCTTTCAATAAACTTTCAATTTTAGCTCCGTGTGTGTGGTTCTAAGTTCATTGAAGACAAATCCTGACAGCTCCAAATAAAAGAGCTAAGCCATCTTTTTATATCCTTTAACACCTTTTAGAAAACAAAATAGGAATAATTTGGATACGATACAATATCCTTGACAACACATTCATTTTGACCAGGGCGATGCATCCCAACCAAGAAACAGGAAGGGACATCCATTGCTCTAGGTCCTGCCTAATTTTACAAAATAAGGGTGCAAAATTGGCTTTATATAGTTGATCAAGGGATGGGTGATGAAGATTCTTAAGTACACAAACCCATTGGGAGACCAGCTGGGGGTCGTGGCCGAGTGGTTAGAGCAGCGTGCTTGCACTCAGAGAAGGATGCAAGTACCCGGTTTGATCCCCAGCGCCTGCACTCTGGGTCCCTGAGCAAGACCCTTAACCCCTGATTGCTCCCCGGGGCGCCGCACAGTGGCAGCCCACTGCTCCCCAAGGGTGATGGGTTAAAAGCAGAGAACAAATTTCGTTGTAATGTATGTTTCAATGACAATAAAGATTATATTACTATTACTTATTATTATTTAAAAGGAAAGGGAGTACAGTAGATGGTATAGTTGAAAGGGCACCAAGGGACATAGCCTCTTATTTAGTCAGGTTAATCTTATAACCAGAAAAATGACTAAATCTGTCAATCACACAAGAAGACCTGGTATAGATGTTTCAAGGTCATTCAGAAGGATAAGAACATCTTCCACATATAAGGTTATTATATAACACAGCTGTCCAATCTCTAAACTACGTCTTGTGGGTGTCACCCTTATGCCCTCAGCAAGTGGCTCTATGGTCAAAGCGAATAGGACTGGTGATAAAGGGCAGCCTTGCAACACCCCCCTGTGAATATTGATGTATTTAGACTTGAGTCCATTATTCAAGACTGCCGCCAGTGGATTAGTATATATATATTTGACTCATTTTAGAAAGTTTTCCCCCAACCCAAATTTACCCAGCATATACAGTAAGAAAGACTATTCAATTCAGTTAAAAGCTTTCTGTGCGTTGAGAGAAAGCACCAGACAATTAATAGACTCCTGCTTGAAAGCTACAATGGCATTCAACAAACCTTGAAAATTGGTAGCTGAAGTCCAACCCCTTACAAAAATCTGTCTGGTTTTCCTTTACCAGTACTGGTAAAGTACTGGTAAAGGAAAGTACTGGTTAGACATTTTACCAGTACTGGTAAAATGTCTAAATGAGAGGCCAAGATTTTAGACAGCAGCTTCCTATCCACATTTAGAAGGGCTATGGGCCTGTAGGATCCGCATGAGTAAAAGCGTTTTCCCTTTTTTAAGATTAAAGATATATTGGCCTCCTTCTATGGAGGACCAGCTCTACCATATTTAAAAATAAATACAGAAATAAATAAATGCTTAAAAAATAAATAAGCATACAATTAATTGCCACGAAAAATACAATAAACAGATAAATTTAGGTAGAAATTAATTATACAGTGAGACATAAATGTATATATCTCTTTTAATTAGCTTCTTTATTTATTCGCCTTTGTAATAATTACCTTATTTATTTATTTTCTGTTATAATCTTCAACTTTATTTATTACTTATTTTTTTAAGTATTTATTTATGTGCATGTTATAATATTTTTGTCTGTTTTATTCTTCCTTTGTATTTTTTTACCCTATTTCTTTGATGCTATTTATTTCTGCCTGTTGTTTTTACATTTATGCATGCATTTCTGCCTCTTTATGCAAATGAGGAGGGCTGTGTCTTAAGGGGTCAACTTCTGCCCATTGGTTGGTTAGCATTTTACTGCATGGGTCCAATCTATATGGCTTTTCCCTGCCATAAAGCATTGTTTAATAATGTCAAACTCAGCAGGCAGACGTTCAGTGTCCGACCTCTTAAGGGAAGCTGCTAATAGACTGGAAGAATTAGAACACTGTACGTTTGGGATCTGAAATGTTTTTCTGTGGTCCTTTGAAAATTTTTCCGTCTGGACTCTGCTTTCCTGCAACAGCTGAGAAAGGTTACAAGCAGACCATCTCCAGGGCAGTTAGCTGTTAGGTTCCGATGATGGTTTTACAGAGAAAATACTTTACTTAGCCTGGCCAGTACTGCAAATGTTCATGGGTGCCATCCATGTCTTTAAGGACCTTGCTTTGTGCATTGGTACACAGTCATGTTGGAAAAGAAAGGGGCCGTCTACAAACTGTTCCAACAAAGTTGGGACCATGGAGTTGTCCAAAATGTCTTGGTATGCTGAAGCATTCAGAGTTCCTTTCACTGGAACTAAGGGGCCAAGACCAGGACCTGAAAAACAACCCCACACCATAACACCCACTACAATGCAGTTAGACAAGTACCGTTCTCCTGGCAACCGCCAAACCCAGACTCGCTCATCAGATTTCCAGATGGAGAAGCATGATTCGTCACTCTAGAGATCGTGTCTCTACTGTTCTGGAGTCCAGTGGCGGTGTGCTTTACACCACTGCATCCAACGCTTTGCATTGCACTTGGTGATGTATGGCTTGCATGCAGCTGGTTGACCATGGAAATCCATTCCACAAAGCTCTCTGTGCTGTTCTTGAGCTAATCTGAAGGCCACATGATGTTTGGATGTGTGTAGTGATTGACTCTGGAGAAAGTTGCCGACCTCTTGGCACTATGCGGTTCAGCATCCGCTGGCCCCGCTCTGTCAGTTTAAGTGGCTTACCACTTCATGGCGAGTTCCTGTCATTCCCAAACACTACCATTTTCTTATGATACAGCTGACAGCTGACTGTGGAATATTTAGGAGCAAGCAAGTTTCACGACTGGACTTGTTGCACAGGTGGTATCTTATCACAGTTCCATGCTAGAATTCACAGAGTTCCTCAGAGTGACCCATTTGTATGAAATATTTGTCTGAAATAGAATTTCCACATGATGTTCTTTTCACTTGATGGCATCCATTTTGTGAAGTGCATCAGTCTCTCCTGCAGCAAAACAATCCCACAACATGATGCTGCCACCCTGTGTTTCCCTCTTGCTACAAGTTATGGATACACACTTCAGCCGCTCCCCCCTCCCTCTGACCCGCTGGTCATAGAGTGACCACGTGTCCCCAATTAACGGGGACAGTCTTCATTTTGTTCTGTCCCTATAAATGTCCCCGGTTTTACTGTTTTATGAATAAGAATTAAATGTTGTGCAACAATAGCTGTAATGGGAGCTTGTTGTGCTGCTTTTAGTGTTAAAGAGTAGGACAAAAGGGGACACCTTGACACAAATGCCCTCATCACTTTACACCACCCACCTCTCGTGAAAATCGACTTTGAACCCACTAATTTGTTTCCACATGTCTTCATACCTATAAACCTTTTGAAGATCAGGCCCTAATTCGCAAATGTGTTCCTAGTTCTTCAAATGACTGTATTTACATTAGATTAAACTTTAAACTGTAAAATGTTTATGATTAGGGAACTTTAAACACCATTTCATCAGATTGTTTAAACACCGAATTATTAAACAAGCTTATCTGAACAACTCAGAACCTCAACATAATCAAGTGATCAAATTGTCATAAAATTTTGAGTTTCAATACATATTTGCTTTATGTATTGAAAATGTGTTAACAGTAATACAAATTTGTAAACAAAAATATTTAGAGCTTTTGCCAATGATTATTTACAGTGGGGCAAAAAAGTGTTGTCAGCCACTGATTATGCAAGTTCTCCTACTTAGAATGTTTATAGAGGTCTGTCATTTTCATCATAGGTACACTGCAACTATGAGAGACATAATGAGATAAAAAACAGGAAATCATTGTAGAATTTTCCTGCTGTTGATCAGGGGTCCGTTCTTCGTACGTTGCTTAAAACATCCAAGATCAAATGATACATCCAAGATGATTTCATCCGGCTAATCATGATCCGGCTAATTGGGTTCTTCAAACACACCTGTTGTTTACGATTAGTATCACTGGATTGAGTTATCTGAGACAACTGCGCGTTCATGCATTTGTTTAAAAGGGGAAATGTATCGATAGTAGAAACAATGATCAGCAGTGCTGCTATTGGCTGTTCAGCATGGCCAAAGAATGCCCACAGTTTTTCTCTCTAGCAGAACATGAGCTTTTAATGGAAGGTTATGCCGAATTTGAGTCAATTAAAACGACAGGGAACCCCTCAAAGTCTGCTAAAACAAGGAGAGAGGGCTGGCAAACAGCAGCAGACAAATTAAATTGTAAATACTGTCCATGTTAGATGTTTATCACTTTCTACAGTATATATTTTTTGTATTTTAATAATTTCATAAGTACTTTGTTCTTTTATGTCAGAGCCTCCATGGGAGCCACTAGAACATGGGGAAAAAGTACAAGAATATTCTACAAAATGATAGCCTTTAATTATTATACTGTATTTTAAAAAGCAACTTCTTCTTTTTTTTAAAAGCCACTGTTTAATTATGTGTTTGTCTGTTTTTAACAGCCACCAATAAGAAGGCTGAAAAAACTGGGTTCTTTTTACTTTTACATTTAACCCTTTTTCATTTTTTAAATTTTTTTTTCACAAAATGACTCAAGGTACCGTATGTTCCCTATATTAACGGCATCTTCAACAAAAGAAAAAGTATTTTGACCTGAAAATACAAATTAAGAGGAGAAATTGAACTTCACAACGTGAAAAAGAGAAAAACTGCACTAGAGATCGAGTTGCTTCAAAAGGACGTTCAGAGTAAATTTTAATACACCATTTTACACATAGTAGTATTACTGACTTTACATAACTATCTCTTACTGCAGGCAAAAGATGACTTGCTGACTTTTCTTTATAAATAATTGTTTAAATAAAACGACAGGAACAAAGCATTATTTGTTTCGTCTTTTATTGAACATTAAAAAAAAATGGTGTTCCACAATTCTGTCCCTTCCTCTGCCACTAGGTGGTCCAAGTGCGCTGGCTAGACACAGACTTCCCTATCTCCTCCGCTGCAATCTAATCCTGTTTACATGAAATAAGCCTGCTCTCGAGCAGGCTTAAGCTGGCGCACATGTTGCTATGACAACAAGTCCGGGATGAGTTTCAAAGAACCAAACGATCCAAGATCATGCCAAATCGTCAACAATGAAATCCAGCTAACTGAGTTAGCGACGTACGAAGAACGGACCCCAGGTCTATGTTCAGCAACAGTGTGTGCTCAAAGTATATTCAGCTGAGTATCTGAATATACTGAATGAACAGGTTATTCCATCAATGGATTTTTTCTTCCCTAATGACATGGGCATATTCTAAGTTGACAATGCCAGGATATGTTGGGCTTGGATTGTGAAAAAGTGGTTCAGGAAGCATGAGGCATCATTTTCACACATGGACTGGCCACCATAGAGTCCAGATCTTAACCCCATTGAAAGAGTTTGGGATGTGCTGCAGAAGGCTTTGTGCAGCGGGCAGACTCTAATGTGAACAATGCAAGATCTTGGTGAGAAATAAATGCAACACTGGGTGGAAATAAATCTTGTAACATTGCAGAAGCTTATCAAAAAAAATCCAAAGCTAATGTGTACCGTAATCAAAACTAAAGGTGGTCAAACAAAATGTTAGCATTTGTGACCTTTTTTGTGATGATTTGTGTATATGTATATTTTTGCTAGGCAGTGAAAGTATTTGGTCATCCACAAACAAGCAAGATGTCTGGTCCTCACAGATGAGATGTGGTCAGATGAAACCAAAATAGGACTCTTTGGCACAAACTCAATTCGTGTTTGGCGGAAAAATAATGCTGAGTTGCATCCCAAGAACAACATATCCATTGTGAAGCATGGCGGTGGAAACATCATGCTTTAAGTTTATTTTTATGCAGAGGAGTAGGACAACTGATCCGTGTTAAGAGAAGAATGAACAGGGAAATGTATCTTTTCTATTTTAATTCAAAACCTCCTTTCATCATTGAGATCATTAAAGATGGACTGTGTCTGGGTCTTCCAGCATTACAATGACCCCAAACACACCGCATGGAACACCAATGAGTGGCTCCAAATAAAGCATTTCCAGGTCCTGGAGTGGCCTAGTCAGTCTACAGACCTCATTCCTATAGAAAATTTGTGAAGGGAGTTGAAAAGTCCATGTTGCCAAGCGTCAGCCCCATAGCATTACTGCTCTAGAGAAAATCTGCATGGAGGAATGGGCCAAAATACCAGCTACAGTGTGCACACCCTTGTTGAATACTTACAAGAAACGTTTGACCTCTATCATCCCCAACAAAGGTTTTGCTATAAAGTATTGAGTTGAACTTTTGTTATTGACCAAATACTTATTTTTCACCATAATCTACAAATACATTTTTTAAAGATCCTACAATGTGATTTCCTATTTGTTTTGTTTTTTTCATTTTGCCTGTCATAGATGAAGTGCACCTATAATGAAAATTACTTGCACAATCAGTGGCTGATTAAATACTTTTTGTCCCAATGTAAATGTAGTCAAAGCAGAACAGGTACCCACAGGTATAACTGGATATACACTCCTTCATGCATACAGGTGCTCTATATTCCTTGTGGATGATGCATTGGCACATGTGTGAACAATGTGATGGAATAGGGAAAGGACAGGCAATGGGGTGAAGAAGCCCTTGCTGTCACTTCGGCTAAACACTCAAGAAGCTGTGCACTTTACCAAAGTGAACCTGTTCAGGAAAAAAGAGGAGAGAATTGGTTAAAATCAAAGGGAACAAAGAGGAAGATATATGGAGACGCCAAAGTTAAAGTAAAATGAGACAAAAAGCTTTTATGGATGAAACTAGACTTTGGTTGTTAGGAAAGAAAATTACGAGGATTTAAAAGGTATCAGAAAGGGATAGAGAACAAGGGAGGAATGTAGAATAAAAAGGATGAGTAGCTAAGATGAGTGGAATAGACAACAGAAAAGGACAGGATAGGAGGCGTCACATGTAGTGCTTTACTTGTGCCAGATTAAGTGTGTGCGTTCAGCCGTGTACGTGAGACAAAAGGGGAAAGGTTGACAAGCTTATGATGTTATTAGGTGACATTTAGCTGACAGAGGCCATGCAACAGATGGGGCGGGGGATTAGGGATGAGAGTTTGCGTCCTTATTTATGCCTGTCTGCATCAGTTCATGAGCATTGGGCCCAGGGACACCTTTGGTTTCAGAAGTGATGTGACACTAATTGGTCTAAAAGCCTGCCAAGTTCACGTTTAACGTCATCGTGTGGGCATCATGTCAGCTGGCCATCTCGGTCAAAGTTTCAGATGCACAGTCTTTCAGATGGGTAAACTCTCCTCTCTGATAATGTCGACCCTTGGTCTTACTTTGTCAGATAAGAACAGGATGAAAAGTTCAGAGGACACATCTGGAACAACAGGGCAGATAAGTGTAATAATTTCAATAACAGCTTCATCATGCACTTTTTTCAGTGATGACATCCTTCCTGGGACCTTCCTAACTTTTGCAAGAAAGACTAATTTAAAGGGCTTACTTTTGCTATTGAAAATATCTTTGGTTTAAATATACTAAGGGCAAAGGCAGTAGCTGCATTTCTAAACTTCAGGATGTTCCAATGTTCGCTGTTAGAGGCATAATATAGGAGTGGAAATAACATAATTTCATCCCCTCATGAGAGGGGTGAAGTTATCCACAGTCACTGCCAGATTTTGATGCTTGTTTAACATTTGCTGCAGAAAACTTTGGATAAGCCAGGGAAAAATTAGGAGAGTATAGTCTGGTCAGTTGAGGTGAAATTTGAACTCACTTCAGGCACCATGTTTGGAAGAAGAGGAATGGTTCTGCATTACCCCCCCCCCCCCCAAAAAAAACATAAAAAACTGAAAAAAAACCCGGGTCAAATTAAAATTTCCAAGTGGATATCATAGTGTGGCTGCCTTACGACATATAGTATTAAAGGACTTAATATGAATGAAGGAAGGCTGAATGGAGAAATGTACCAGGAAATTCCTAATAAGAATCTAAAGAGAGTGGATTTCCTAGCAAGACAATAGTATCAAACGCACAGTCAGGGAAACGTTGTTCCTGGATCTTTTCAGTTTTGGTTTTAACCAATAACTTAATTTTTGCAAACATTTGCTATGACTTCTTGATGTGAGTGAAATACTTGGGGCCGAAATGTGGTGTGAACTTCATGTCAATAGAAATAATATTCTGCATTTACTGAGAACAACAATATGTTCAAAACACGTTACATTAATATGAAACGAGCAGTGTGCCGCCTAGTGGCGATGTCAATCATTTCTAAGGCAACCCAAAAGTAGTAACATTAGTTCTTAGTTGAACTTGTTTTAGGGACGGACCAATTAGAGCAACAGCAGGGAGATCGGACTTGAGGCTGTTCCATTACAAGTCCTCAGCGGTACATTTGGGTGGAAAATGGGGATTTGTCTAATCTGTCGGATTAGATAGATGTTTGATTTGCTATAAGAGTAACAAGAACAAAGTATGTTCTGGTCATGTTATTTCTTCATACACCACAACTACTGCAGTACATCCCCTGTGAGAATCCCCTTGGCGGAGATGGCAATTTTGTGTTGATTCAGGAGGAGGAGGAAAATAACTAATTTCAAGTAGCAGAGGAGGATTATTTACTGTTATTATGTGCAATTGTGGAGGAGATGGAAATAAAGAGGCTACCGAGGTGCCATATCCGATTCTGACCAATCATACATTTCTTTCTTCTTGTGGAATATAAACAGACCTTAATTCAGAAGTCTACCTTGGCTAACTGTGGAAAGTGGATTAATTGTCACCTCTCCAGGTTTTGTTGGTAGAGTTCCAGTTTTGCAAGGAAGCCGCAGATTGTGGCCTTGGAGTGGACCAGCGTCACCCCATCTCCCTGGAGCTTCAATGTGAACTCATTCACTCTCCTGAAGAAGTCGGAGAGGTAAAAATAAATGTCATGGAAACAGGACCAGAACTGGGCCTTCAAGGATGTATCAGCCTGTTCCAGAAATTTAGTGACTGAAGGAAGGGAAAAGCTCGCACAGCCTGGCCAAGCAGTTGCCCTTTGACAGCCTGCACACCTCTGAGTGGAGCAGCAGGCACCTAAGGGCCTCATCATTTCCCGACACAGTTGTCTGAAGAGGCGATCATTCTGCGTATGTGATTTTGTTGATCGCTTTGACCACAACTTCCAGGGACTGATGGAGTGACAGAGACAACTTTTTAGCAACCAAGTTGTGACGGTGCACTACGCAGTGCACTGTTAACACACGGGGGGCTTGCTGCTTCAGAAGGGTGGTGGGAAAATGTTTATAATGCCTCCCAGGAGGCGGTACAGCCCCGTTGAGAAACCATGCTGTAAACAGTCAAGTACACTTGTGCGTAATGCTGCACAGTGGATGCATTAGTATTGCTGGAGGACTTTGCAAATGGGAGAATTAGGAGGAAAGGCGGTTTCAGGGATCAAAGTGTTATGCCATTTATTGCGTTGCAGACTGCAACTCCCAGCATGCAACATGGTCTATGGGAGCAATCCCATAGAAACCTTATCTCGTTGCCATGAAAATGAGCATGAAAAGTGCCCTGCGCTCCCACCTCTGCCTTCTTCCCTGGCAATCCGTCAAACTGAGAAGACACAAACAGCCGTCCTTCACGCTGGGTTCTTCCCCACGTGGCACGTGATTCGATTCCTCGCTGGTCCGAGTTTTTTCCGAATCAACTTTCCCCTGTATGTCTAAGCAGGGAGGTCAAGACTTAAAACTACATGAATTCCTTTTTTATCCTACTGGAAGCTGCTACCTTCGACACAGACTCTGCTAGTTATTTTGGCCAAACAAAGCGTCGGAGAGCACCCAGAGAACTTGGTGTTTTTTTCCTCCTGCTCCTCACGGCAGAATGATCTGTGCTGCCCGAAGCCTCCGCTTGGAACCACGGATCCAGGGCCGAGCCAGGACCTTCTCACTGGGCGACACAAAGAAAGGACTTTACTTTTTTTTATTTCCCTTTTTCACCCTTAAGGTGATATTTTGTGCCTGGGCAGAACCTATTAGGAAATAGTTTAATGCTTAATTACTCCAAAAGGGAGTTTGTTTAACTGTGCTGAATATTTCTAATATTGTGCATGCATTAAGTGATTTTGCTGTGTTTGGTTTTGTTGATGATAAATTAGCTGCGCCGACAGCCGAACTCAGATCTCTTCTTCCTCCCCTTTCTCTTCATCCTTTCTTCCTTTGTCCCCACATTTTTCTTTGAAGTCGTTCGATCTGAAGAGAGACCGCCTCCTGATCAAAAGCCCGCCCCACACTAGGCTGGGGTGTCAGATACGTCATTAGGGCCGCCTCCTTACGCACTGCACACAAGGTCGTAGGTCATATGTCTTCACAGTTGCCATATTGTAAAGGTACCAAGTAGTTTGAAGCGGTTAGTCTAAGTTGTTGTGAAGCAACACTAGTTAGCTGCCGGGTGCCACCGTCACTTGAAGGAGTTAGAAGCTAACCATGCATGGACATTGCTAGCAACTAGTTTGTGCAAGACGGATTCCCCATCTGGCTTCAGGTCTGTTTCGGTATTCCAGTTTGCTACCTCAAAGCTATTTAGCCCATGCCTTTCAATGCTATTATGTCAAAGTGCTGACTTGCTGATTGTGATCCTGAATGTGATGTTAATCAGTCTTAACAACTGTGAATTGATTTATGCAGTGCTACCTCTCATTTAATCCATTTTGACTTGTTTTATTTTCATTTATGTAGCAAGTATTGTTTCCTAGTGTTTTATTAAGTAAAATAATTGCTGTAACAGTGAATTATTAGTTTAATAAATAACAACTTGTGAAATCGCAGTTGTTTGTGATTATTTTGGTCCAGAAATTGAATGGTCTCTAAGAGCAGTAGAATTATCTCCTTTTTGAGTTAATAACTGAATAAACTGAGACATTTTCATTGGTTTGTGGTAAAGAAGTAAGGATTAAAACTCCAATTGCAATCATAATTTGAGTTATCAACATTTGCTGGATAAGTCTAACCAGTCAACAACTGGTTAGACAACACTTTTCCAGTTTAAATAAGTTCATGACTGCTAATTAATAAACAAATTGTTAGTGTTAATCATTACAGGCTCCTCGCCCTTGGATCACAACCATTTTAATTACATTTTTTTAAAGCTACCATTTGAGTTTAAATTATATATTATTAAAGGAGAAGTCCGGTCAAGTCCGGTCATCTCATCTGGTGTTCGGTGAGTCTGTTTTCTTTCGTTTTCTGAACCCCGCGGGTAGCGTCTTGCACCGCTGGTGTTGTTTAATTTAGCAGCTGGTGGATGTTACAGTTGATGACTGCTCATTTGATTCACTCATTGGTGGAGTTTTCTGCCCATGCTGAATCCTTTTTGGTTAAACCTAATTGAAACAAGCTGGTGGCCGTTTACATTTACCTTACTGGTGGCGATTTCTGCCCTGTCGAGTGGTTGACGTTGCTCCTGAGTATGGGCTCCGTCACTGAGAGATGGAATGTCTCTGTTGTTCCACCTGCTTGGCCCCTTTGCAGCCTGAGGATGGTCATGACCTGTGCCCACCTTGCTTGGGTGTTAACCATTTCAAGGAGGTGCTTACCGAGGCCGCCTGCTCCAATTGCAGCGTTCTCCCCCATGCGGCCCGGCTGTCCTCAGTTGAACAGCCTGTTCCCTGGATGGGCTCGCATCAACGGGAACAGTTGCCCCCTGGCCAGGGGGTATGCTCTAAACGCCCCACCACAGACGTTCTGCTAACAGCTAGAAAGAAGTCCTGCCAACAGCTGGAAAGAAGTCCCGCCAGTCGAGAGGTGGGCTATCTTCTAAGGTAGATCAATTGTCCTCGGAGTTAGCCCAGATGAAGGCTCTGCTCCAGTCTTTGCGACCTCCCCCTGATCAGGGGTTGGTTTTGTCTCCAGCAACCGATGAGGCTTCAGTCCTCAATGAGGACGCCCTCTCGGTGGTGGCTTCTGACACCCTTTTTCGAGGGGACCCCCAGTTACACAGCCCACAGGTGTCGGATGCTGAATCCAACATCTTTATGGGGGGCATGGGGGAGCCAGTGGCAACTGCTATTAGAGCTGCCTTGGCACAGTTAGGGGTGGATTCTCCACAGGTCCAGCCTCCCACCTCTAGCGCGTTTTTTAGGCACCGTGAGACTGGGACAGCCACCTTCGCTATCCTGCCTTCAGAGGAATACATCAGGAAACTCCATACTTGCTGGCCTGATACTCGGGCTCTTTCTTGCCCGACGTCAGATGGAAGAGCCCTCGCCGCAATGCAGGAGGCCCAAAAGTTTGGGTTAGGGCAGATGCCAGCTGTGGAACCTGGCATTGCCTCCCTCATTGTTTCCTCCGGAGGAGGCCCTACAAGCTAGCGCCCGCTGTCCACGGCCACAGTGTCGCAACACGGACGATCTGCTTTGCCGAGCCTACGATTCAGGGGCTAGGATGGAGCGTATAGGAATCTCCCTCTCCCATTTGCTGCTGGGTCTTGCATCTTCCCTGGAGGCCCGATCGCTTGACCAGTCGACTCAAAGCATGCTGCATGCGTCTCTCCAGGCTTTTGCCTTGATGTCAAGGGAGCTGGGTCGTACATTGTCCACCCTGGTCTGTGCTCGGTGCCAGGTGTGGCTGGCCCAGTCGCCATTCACTGAACCCTGCAGACGGACACTTGCCGATGGTTCCAGGGGAACTCTTCGGCTCGGCTGAGGTGGTGGCTCTAGAACGCACTGCCCAGGCTTCTCGCACCAGGCAGCAGCTCGCGGGGCTCCACAGGCATGACCATCGGCCCGCTAATGCTTGGGCAGCTTCTGGCTCAGGACGGCGCTCCTCTCGTTCGTCCGTTGCCCCAGCCTTGCCACGAGATCCCGCTTCAAGGGTGACTCGAGACCAGACAGTCTGGTCAGGGGCCTGGGCTTCGTACCCCTTTCAGGCTGCGGAACCAGCTCAGCCCCCCCCCCATGCTCCCAAGAGGCCGAGGGACCCATAGGTGATGCACTGGGACCGGTGGTTGGATATTTTACCCCAGGTCAGCTTTCGTACTGGGGCAAATGCACCCCAGTTTCTTGGGTACTCTCCACTCTGACCAGGGAATACCATCTCCAGTTCCGCCGCCGGTCCCCGTATTATGGAGGAGTTTGGATGAGCACCATCTGCAACACTCTGATGGCACAGGCACTGTCCAACGAGCTACGTACCTTGCTGGGCAAGGGTGCGATAGTGCCTGTGGACCCCCTTTTACTCAGTGTATTTTCTGGTTCCCAAAAGGACTTGGGATCTTCGTCCAGTTCTGGACCTCAGGGGGCTCAACACCTACCTGAACGACATGCCCTTCTGCATGCTTATGACCAAAGGGGTTCTGCAGGCAATCTCCCCAGGCAACTGGTTTACGTCAATCGACCTGAGGGATGCGCACTTCCATGTCCCTGTGGCACAGGTTCACTAGCGGTTTCTCTGCTTTGCGTTCCAGGGGCACCATTATCAGTTCAGGGTACTCCCCTTTGGACTCTCCCTGCCTGCCTTATCTAGACGATTGGCTGATTTGTGCCGCAACCCGTAGTCAGGCAATCCGGGAACCCCAGTTGGTGTTCTCCCATGTGCACCGGCTGGGTTTGAAGTTAAATTTGGAGAAAAACAGCCTCACCCCCTCCCAGGTGACAGTGGTCCTGGGTATCCTTCTGAACTCTGTCTCCATGACCGCCCGCCCTTCTCCCCAGCAGGTGACCGGTATTTTAACCATTTTGCCTACCTTCCAGCATGGAGCTGCGCACGGTTCTTGGATTATCTGCACCTCCTGGGTACGCTTACCACTGCTTCCAATGTGGTTCCACTGGGGCTTCTCTCCCTGCGCCCTCTGCAGATGTGGCTGAACAGCCTGGCTCTGGACCACGCTTATCGGGCACACCGGCAAAGACAAATTTGTGTCGCGCCGCACTGTCTTCGGTCTCTGTCCCTGTGGAAGGACGAATCCTACATCCTACATTCCGCTCGGTCCCCTTCCATGCCGGAGGGAGGCTGGTTATATGGACGCTTCCACTCTAGGTTGGGGTGCGACTTGGTGGGCCCACGTGGCGCAGGGGGTGTGGTCGATACGGGAGCAGAGGGAACACATCAATGCCCTGGAGCCCTCGCACTCTGGACTTTTCTTCCAGGACTACAGGGGAAGCATGTGTTGGGCTGGTCGGACAACATCACAGTGGTCTACCATATCAACCACCAAGGCGGGTCCAGGTCCCTGAGACTGCTGTACCTAACACACCAGCTCCTGGTCTGGGCGTCGTCTCACCTCACCAGTCTCAGGGCAGCCTATATTCCAGGCTAGCGCAACGGGCCCGAGGACTTCCTCTCCTGCACATCGCCTCTTCCGGGGGAGTGGCGGCTCCACCTGGAGGTGATGGATCACAGCTGGGGGACATTTGGCAGAGGAGGCATGGATCTCTTTACCTCCAAAGACACGCCCCACTGTCCCCTCTGGTTCTCCCTGTCAGACAATTCCTGTCCTCTGGGATGTGATGCGCTGGCCCACAATTGGCCCAGAACTCTCCTGTATGCCTTCCCCCGTTGGGCCTGATCCCTCAGACCCTCCTGCGGGTTCTCCAGGAAGGGCACAGGCTCCTGCTGGTAGCCTCATTCTGGCCAGCGAGGACCTGGTTTCCTCTGCTGCGCAGGCTTTGTTACAGCTTGCCAATGTGCCTCCCATTCAGGAGGGACCTCCTGTCCCAACTGGGGGGTCGGATTCTCCACCCCGACCCGGGCCGCCTGCGCCTTTGGCTTTGGCCTCTGCAGGGTCCGACCCGGCGTTCTCGGGGGTGACATGGGCCACACAATAGCTCATGCATGGGCGCCATCCACCCAAGCTGTTTCCCATTGGCACACTGGGTTTAATGGCTGCTCTGTTGGAAGGTGTAGGGACATGGCGTTGTTCCTGAAGGGCGCTAGACATTTACATCCTCCAAGGCGCCGGGTGGCTCCGACCTGGGATCTTCATTTGGGGCTTGAAGCCCTTCATTCCCCACCCTTTGAGCCGATTGCAGTAGTGGATCTAGGACGGCTCTCAATTAAGATTGTCTTCCTGCTGGCCGTGGCTTTTGGTAGATGAGTGGGGGAACTGCATGCCCTGTCTGTATCCGAGCCTTGTTGTCAGTGGAACCCGGATGGCTCCGGGGTTACCCTGTGGACCAATTGTTGGTCCACAGGGTAACCCCGTTCCTTTCCCCCCAGCGGCAGGCACAGCCTTGTCACTTCAGTTGTCTCACTTCGAGTCCGGGACCCCTTCTGAAGCTCTGTGTCCAGTCAGAGCGCTGGAGGCCTATGTCCGCGCCACAGCGACCATTTGGCTGACTGACAGCCTCTTTGTATGCTATGCTGGCCCTCAGCGAGGTCGTGCCCTTTCCAAGCAACGGTTGGCACGTTGGGTTGTGGGGGCGATATCTGTGGCGCACTGTCTGCAAGATCAGCCCCTGCCTCAGGGAGTGCGGTGCCACTCCACAAGGAGCCTGTCAATCTCGTGGGCTACCATGATGGGGGTGCTGCTGGAGTCCATCTGCGAGGTGCCCTAATGGTCTGTACCGACCACTTTCATGAGGTTTTATAGGGTTAACATGGCTACGCCTCATCCTCTTCAGGGCATCCTGCAGCAACCACCTGGTGCTTCCCGCTAAGGTTGGTGCTGCTGTAATCCAACAAAAGAACCCGGTGGATCATGAATAGGAAAGGTGAAAAAACTAATGTTTTTTCCACTTTTAGCCGATGTATTGTTACATCCAACTGCCATGCACGTGAGCATTGTTGCTTCAGCAATAGCTCCAGCACATTTCAATGGTGAAGTCCTCTAAATTCTGAATTAATTGTTGTTAATCGCAGCTCCTATTGAGTTTGGCTGTAAAGCGCGGAGAACTGCTGTCGGCTCTCCGTGATTCTACGTCACAGGATGTGATGTCAGGCGGCTATTACTGCCCATATTTGGGCAATAATTGCCGCCTCCATACACAGTGATCCAGACGACAATTTATGCTTTTATTTTCTTATTGATTAACGCTAAATTAATTAAATAACCACAAACGTATTAGTTTTAGTTATAGCTAATGATCCACTGATTTTTACTTGTTGACCGGCCTTCCCCTTTAAATTATAATATCAAATTAAAATTATTAATACTATTCTTAATCAAACAGGTTTAATGGCATAACAAAAGAACGATGATTACAATATGCCCCTATAGACTCCAAGTTTTGGATTTTGCCATGACCCACAGGGGACTGTGGCTACAACCCCCCACCTCAAGGAGCTGGCTCCCTCACCTACACTTCAAACTCCCGAGTGCAGAGGAGGTGCGCTTACCGCTCATACATACAGTGTGCATCATCCTTGGATGCTTTTTGCAGTGTTTTTCTTTTGTTTTTGTTTTTTTTGGGGGGGGGGCGTGAGGGGCATTTATATTTGCGGAGAATATGTCTCATTCCTCCTAATCTCCCTCCCTCCACAGAATGTCAATCTGAACACAGCCTCAGAGGAATTTCAACACGGAGCTTGGCTTTCGTCTGATGTTTAAAAAAGCAATCAAGTTTAGTTTTTACCAAGTTATTTTAATGTGGGCAACATACATGCTTTTACCTCTGATTTACACATTTAATAACATCAACATCAACATCGCTGGCCGTAACTGACTTAATAGAAGAAATAACCAACGCAATAGATAGTAAGAAACTGGCAGTAGGGATATTTATAGATTTAAAGAAAGCTTTTGATACAATAAATCATGAAATCCTACTTAAAAAATTAGAACGCTATGGAATTAGGGGAGTAGTTTCTGACTGGATGAGGAGTTATTTAAAGAGCCGGAAACAATTTGTGAAATTGGGAGATGTGGAATCTGATTGGCAGGAGACTGTCTGTGGAGTACCACAAGGATCAGTATTGGGACCAATTTTATTTAATCTTTATATAAATGATATCAGTAAAGTGTCCAATGCATTAAAATTTATCTTATTCGCTGATGACACAAATATTCTAGCCTCAGGAGATAATTTAGAGCATCTTCTCTCAACAGTCACTTCAGAGATTAGTAAGTTAAAGATATGGTTTGACCATAACAAATTATCCCTAAATTTGGACAAGACGAAATTCATGGTCTTTGGGAACTGTTATAAAAATATTAAAATTCAAGTTCAAATAGAGGACGTAACTCTAGAAAGGGTTTTTGCTAATAAGTTCCTCGGTTTAATAATAGATGACAAAATCAGTTGGAAACCTCATATTCAACATTTACAGAGTAAACTCAGTAGAAGTATATCCATATTGGCCAGAGCTAGACATGTATTGAATGCTAAATCACTTCATACTCTATATAACTCTCTGATTTTACCATATTTATCATATTGCTGTGAAGTGTGGGGAGTTAATTACAAGAGCTCTTTACATCCGGTAACCGTCCTACAGAAACGAGCCATTAGAATCATCCATAATGTCGGTTATTATGAGCACACAAACCCGCTCTTCATAATATCCAGAATTCTCAAATTTGACGACCTTGTAGAATTTAAAATGGCTCAATTTATGTTCAAGGTATCAAAGAAGTTGTTACCTGAGCACATACAGAGCACGTTTTCTGAAAGAGAAGGGGGGTATAACTTAAGGGGTCACTCAATCTTCAAGATCCGCAATTTTAGAACAACAAGGAAAAGCTTCTGTATTTCAATTAAAGGTGTAAAGTTATGGAATAAGTTACATGAAGATTTAAAACAAAGCAATAGTTTAACACAATTCAAAAGAAGGTACAAAGAGGTAATTTTCAATAGATATACACATGGGGACAGAAAGCAATAAGGTGTGTATTGAAGATAATAACTTGGTGTAAGGGTTTAGAAAGATAAACCAGCATAAAATGGGAAAATGTATAGGTAAATATTAGTAACTGTTACTTCAAACTGCCACTTTGATTTTGATTTTTTTTTTTTCTAATGACAGTAGGACTCTAAAGTCTCAAGTGTTTAGGGGTAGGAGTTTATAAGTTCTCACTTCTTCCTACCCCGTTTTGAGCATGATATGTTAACTGAAACAAAAATCTGTATTTTCTCTTCTTTCTTATGCACTTCTTGTTACTGTGCACTATTTTATTTTTATATTTGTATCATGTTCGAATAAATAAATAAAATAAACTTATTTTTTTTACTTTTCCTCTGCTTTTTCTCAGTGGTTGCCATTTAACCTTAAAAAGACGATCAAATGGCCTATTCTTAATCGACATTAACATTTATGATTGAATCTGGGTGTGTAGAGGGCAGAACATGAGGCAGAACCAGGTATGCAAACATTCAGGTAGAGTTGTGATCTATACAGGAAAATTCTGTGTTGGTATGGTTTTATAAATCAGATTTTTTTTGGAGGCATTACGTTTAAGGGTTTTTTTCTGCATAATGCCTATAAAATAGGTATGAGAAAATAATTTCATGATTAGTTTCAATAGGACTTTAAGACCCAAGACATTTAGTCCAAAAAATAGGCTTTAAGACTTTTACAGGCCTGCAGCTCCCACAGAGAATGATTTTTTTGAACTTCCTTTTTGTGAATACATAATGTATTAACTACTTTCAGGATGGAAGGAGGATTTTACCCAGCATAACAAAAAGTGTTTCTGAACCTATAAACCTTACAAACTATAAGTTTAAGATGAGTAAAATCAGGTGAACAAAAATCTTGTCTTTTTGTTTCTGTTTACTGTGGGAAAAATTAACCTTGATGGTTTAAAAACATACTTAAGTGAGGAAATGAGACTAGAAAAATATATAAAAACAGTTTGTAGGTAGTTCCAAATTTACTATGCTGATACTCATTAAAAGCACAGACTGCTGTAAATGTCAATCTCTCTAAATGTATAATCCAACACATTATGAGGAAACCTTTCAGTATAACCCCTAGCTGGCACATTTCATTCGGATTTCCTTGAAAAAGCTACAAAGTACTAACAGCAGATCCATTTTTGATCATTGCACATTTATTGCTTAACAAGAATATGGGCTTGTGCTATGTGCATGCATATCCTCCATGGAGCAAACTAAAATGTTTTTGCCAAACAACCAAACTAGAACTCAAAAGTTGTGATTAAAGAGGTAAGGAGGTTAATGACAGAGTAGGTCAAAAGACACCCTGGAACTTCAATGTGTTTGTGAGCATCAGGTCATGGAATGCATTGTTTCTTATAAAAGCCGTCAGTCCCTGCAAGTTTTCAGAGATCTCCAGCGATCAAAGCACAGTTAATTTGTATTAAACTATTTTGGAGCTTCCTTGGTCTGCAATATTTTTGTCTCAAGCAGCTGTTGGTGGAGGTAAATCCAGCTGTTCAGAGATGAAGCTCACTGGAAGTCTGACCATACTGCTCCTCCTGGATTTAGAAGGGATTTGGGGAGAAGCTGAGATCTGAGAGAGTAAGCCTTTCCAGGTTTGATGATTAATATGTAGCCTTTAAATTTAACTTTAGTTTTTTATTTTTATTTTTTTTACTTGTGCTTGTAGCACTCTCAGACACTTAAATGTCCTTTTTCTCTACCCGCTTATCTGTGCAGGGTCGGGGGTCTGGTGCCTATCTCCAGTGATGGGGGATAGGCGGGGTAAGCCCTGAACAGATATATTTGTAATTATTATTATTTTTTAAATAGTTATTATTATCTCTAACAACTGGAGGGAGGTTTGGTCACATGCAAAGCTCTGCTTAGCTGTCACATTTTACATGACTGATACACCAACCAGTAGAATAATGATAAACAGGATTACATCTGATTTGTCAGCTGTCATAATGTTCAACTTCTGCTGACAAAAAAACGTGTTTTTTTTATAAGTAATTTTATAGACTAATTTCTGTCAATTTTACTTTGTTTTAGTGATTCTATGATTATTCTATTATTTTAGTATAAGGCTGTTTTATTTATTAGGCCGTATTGATTTTATTATTGGTTTAATTCTATCAAATGACTGCTCTTCGTTTACTATGGTTACAGCACTTTGGTCCTGTGGGTGTTTAAAGTGCTTTTTGAATAAAGCGGGAATGGTGTAGTATAACATAGACACAACAAGGCATAATCGTTCCAAGGTTTTTTTTTAAAAGTTGATTGCACAGCCCAACAACACTCCCAGAGGACCTTAAGTGTACAAATAGTCCTTGGCAAGGATTAATTTTTGAGTCAAAAATTCAGACAGCAGTCTACAATACTGTGTAGTAAATTTAGTTGCAGGAGTGTGCAATATGCATGGATATCTAAACAAACAGTCCCTGATAGATTGAAGTGTGTGAATGCACATTTGCAAGTGAGAGACATTTGATTTTCATCTGATCAGTGACTTCCTTACCAACAGATCCCAGGTGGTGAGGATAGGGAAACGCACATCCACCCCACTGAGCCTTAACACCGGCATGCCGCAGGGCTGTTTCCTCAGCCCTGCACTCTTCACCATGACTGTTCTGCTGTCCACCCCACAAACATAATGGTTAAGTTTGCGGATGACACCACTGTTCAGGAAAAAGCCTGTTCCTGAACACCAGCAAAACCAAGGAGGAAATAATAAACTATAGGGGGTCCAGGACGACTGAACATGCTCCACTCTGCATACTGGGGGAGGTGGTGGAGCGTGTGGACAGCATTAAGTTCCTGGGCATCCACATCTCTAACCAAATAATGAAATAAATATAAACACATAAATAAAAATAAATAAATTTACAAATTTAATTACAACTGAAGCAGTTCATCATCTACATGTCACCTTGGTGCAGCTGCAACGTTGCAGTGAGGAGGTCTCTGACCAACAGCTTTGCAGCAGTTTGGAGCAAAAGATGATCCCCTTTCCAAGCAAACCAACAACTAAATAACAGAGGCAGTGTGTCTTCTCCAGTAACAAAACAGCAAGTGATAAAACGAACACTTTAAATACTGTCTCACTTACTGGCTAAAACATTAAAACTCTCCCAAGGGAGTACATATTGAAATGAGAACGTTAACCACAACCATAAACCATATAAAACCCCAAAATCCTAAAACAATCACCAAAGATAAATAGAAAACCCAAGTACAAACAAAACATATTTCACTAAAACACTTTAAGATGCAATGAAACACATACTCTAAGGACTAAATGTCAATATTGCCTTTGTTGGTAATGTTAAAGGTGTTTATTCTTAGCTGTTTTATACTCTGTAAATAATTGTTGGATAGATGTTGGACTGAAGAATGTGATTCGGGAGGCATTGGGGGACTCTAGTTATCATTTGCCTGCAATCATCCAGAATAGAGACATTGTACAAAAAACAGCGAGCAACAAAGGAAAGCCTGTTGGAGAATGCACCATATGTCCCTCGTACATGTGATCATTGGACTTCTGCTAGTAATGACAACTTTTTGGGTGTCACGGCTCACTTCATTGATGACAACGGCTGTCTGCATTCTTTTGCATTAACTGAGTGTAAGTCAAACAGCACTATGCAGAGATGTGTGCGCACCACATCCAGGCTGTTGCAAAAGAATGGAACATAGATAAAAAGGTAACAATGCTTGGGACAGACAGTACTCGAAACATGAGAGCAGCTGCAAGAGTCCATCTATATGAACACCTGCCTTGCACAGCACATTCTTTACAGAGAGCAATTACCATGTCACTGGGTGACTGTATTTGACGCTGCTTTAACCAAATGTCGAAAAATTGTTTGTCACTTTAAGCACAGCCCATCTAATGCTAGAGTTGACACAGCAGTAAGTTGCATACAACCAATAAAGAAGAATCTCTGATTCAAGACCTGCCCACTCCACTTTTCACATGATCAAAAGGATCCAATAAAATAAATAACCAACAGAAACAGTGCTGTCACAACAGAAGAGCAACATTTCCATGCTTACAGTAGCTAAGCTTGCAAAGCTAAATAAGTTGGAGGAGCTACTTGAAACTTGCAGGTACATTTTTATTATTTCTGTTTCAGTATAATAGCATTAGTTAAGCAGTGCATCAATTAAGCAGTTAATATTTGACAATATGCATGTTTTCTTTTATATTTTAGGACAGACAGAAATAATACTTTTCAGTGACATGCTTAAAACAAATTAAGAATGTTAATATCATGGTTTTTAAGTGTTTAGCCCACATGCAGATACAGACGGAGGACAAGCACAGCTTTAAGATGTTTATTTAAAGGTTCCGGCTGCAGGAAGAGACACAGAGTGTGCCTCGGGCGAGGTCTGAACAGCAGGGCCGAGCTCAATTTGTGGCAGCGGCATCTGACACCGGCACTTCCTGTGGCATGCTGTGTGGCATGCTGTGGCATGCGGTGTGGCATGCGGTGTGGCATGCTAAGGCACTTCCTGTGGCATGCTGTGTGGCATACTGTGGCACTTCCTGTGGCATGCGGTGTGGCATGCGGTGGCACTTCCTGTGGCATGCTGTGTGGCATGCTGTGGCATGCTGTGTGGCATGCTGTGGCACTTCCTGTGGCATGCTGTGTGGCATGCTGTGTGACTTCCTGTGGCATGCTGTGTGGCATGCGGTGCCACGGCTCTTTGTGAACTGCTGTTTCTGTTTTTAGGCAAACTGTTTGTTACAGACGTCTGTTACACTATAGCTACTTGTAAATAATCATATTTTTATTGCATTATTTCCAATAAAAGCTGAACCTCCACCAAGTCCTGGCACTTCTTGTGACACCTCCACCAACTACTGGCTCATCTTGTGGCAGCAGGCGTGGCAATTGTGGTGGTGGCTGCAGGACTTTCACTGGTATGCACTTACCAAGAATATGTCACGGCTGTTGCTGCATTCCTGTTGCTGTGTGTGGGCAAATGATTTGTTAGCTACCTGTTACTATTTATGGAGAGAGAGAGAGAGAGAGAGAGAGAGAGAGAGAGAGAGAGAGAGAGAGAGAGAGAGAGAGAGAGATACATACATACATGTGTATGTTTGTGTATATAGTAATAGTTTGTAATAGTAATGATTAAAGTGTATTAGTGGCTGTGTTTTGCAGCATACATAAATTCTGTCAGAGTATTCAATTTCTTTTAACCACACTAAGAACATTTAAATGCACTAAACTTTTTCTTATAATACTCTAGCTTTAAATTTTTCAGAAAAAAAAGAAGGAAAAATTAAATAATCAGCGAGTTATGCACGATGTTGCTATGCAACTTCCGCTAACTGAGGGCATACACTACCGGTGAGGCTGTTCACCCACGGCAAGCAATGGCATTCTACACTCGCTGCCTTCAGGTCCTTCCAAACCTCCTCCGCTTTATGCAAACCTTATCATCACCACGGAGGAAAAAAGGAGAAATACTTCAAGTTTTACGTGTGGAAGTACATTGACAACTTTGAAAGTAAGTAAAGTACCAGTTGTCACTGCTGAGCCACTGTTAACTACATAGGTAGTTTTTTATACTGTACTGTCTCGTTTTCACTTATAATATATTTGTTTTAATTCTAAACTCCATAACTCCAAAGCCATTGTTTCAGATGCTATTTCGATGTTTTAACCACAGTGTCCAACAAAGACTCGTCAGGGAGAATGAACGTCAGGCCGGTCTGTTACAGATCGATGCACAAAAATGATAAGCCTCATGAACTCAGAGTAGGGTGAAATCACATAAAATTATTATCTGTTGTATGAAAAGAGGACTATTTTGGGGGTCTTATGTAGCTCGTGTGCAGCGGAAGTTGTAAGGATTCCTAGCTGTTGTGTGTTGGAATAATAGCACACACATAAGCTAACTAGCTTTAGCATTAGCTTAGCTACACGAGAGCCCCAGAGGCTAGTCTGTAATGACTTCTGAGTGTCGTTATAGTGTAAGTTTAAACATATTTGACTCTGTTAATGCTAAAGCCAGCTCATAGACCTGTTCATTCTGCTCTTTTGCTTCTTTTTACTTCATTTAAAGATTGGAACACAGTACAGCTTCCTATGGGACGTCTATTGTTGTTGTTTAGGTTGCGATTGTTTGGTTGGTTGGCATTTATGTTAAAAAATGTGCATCTTATTTAATTTATGACGTTAGGGAAGCATTACTTTTTGTAAATCAAGTTTCTTTATAGTACTATTACTTATTAAAAATATGCATCGTGCCCACCAGTCACTGACTTGATGACTTTACATTCCCTCGTCTAAGCCTCCTCAAAGTTGTAGTTTAGACACTTTGTGATGCTTAAAAAAAGCTTGAAATCAATACCCAAAGCACATTGTGCTGCAGAGATAGTTCTTACTCTGTAGACAACTGCAAGCTTTCATTTGTATCTTTGCAAATAGTTAAAAAAAAAAATTCAATGGAATTGGAATGTCAACCCAAAGTACATTCATTCATTTCATCTTAATTAAGAACAGACGTGAGGATACATCAGCTAAGGTTTAAAAAAATAACCAGATTTTTGTCCTGCACTTCCTTCCAGTCTTTTTTTTCACTTGTCGGCACTTTCTGCTTGCTAAAAAATTCTGACATAACCATTGCATAGTTTGACAGTTTGTTTTTTATTTAGATTACATTTGAAGACTGCTCCTGTGTGGCTGGTACAGTGCTGTGCAATCAGTGTTGCATTACATCACCAGACTGCTCACTACTCTGCTCAGAATTTGGCTGTTGTGCCACCAATACTAAGCTGTACTGAAACCGAACAAATCTGGCACAAACCAACAACCATGGTAAGGGAATCACATTTTGTATAACACACCCTCCAATTCTATTTAAAACAACATAGTAAGCTGTAAAGTCATATAGTCTGGACAACAGATTCTTGTTTTATAAAATAGAGATCATATTGATCGATATCGATAATTATCAAAAATAATCAAAATATACAATTTAAGTGCAGCCCTGGCCATTTTATGCCGTTGCTTAATTACCTATTTTTAGATAAATGGAATCAAACGCAACACTTTATTCAACCAAATTTTTACAAAAACTGTAAGTGTTATAAAAAAGAACACTGGCTCTCTGAACGCTGTGAAAGTTGATGGAGCTTTCCTGGTTTATACCTTTTCTGTGTGTGTTATCACCAATGTTATCATTTTTAAGCATTTAATTTAATTGTTTTACAGAAGGTTAAACCAGGCCGTGTGTGTCACATGGTTTTATGTCTGCAAGACCAGAATGGCGGCGCACAGTCGGAAATGGTGTAAGGTAATTATTTAAAATGTAATTATATTGAAGGTTGAAGTAACTGAATATGTTCTTTGAATACTTATTTTGAGTAACATGTATTAATTGGATGTCTTGTTTTTGTCTTTGTTTTTTGAAGGAGAAAACGCTACAAGGCAGACACACCAGACACTGATGTTCTCAGAGTAGCAGAGGTGTATCCGGACTTTACTGCAGACCTTGCACCTCTCAGTACTATCATGGTAATCAGTGCTGATTTCCCTTTATTTGAGCCTTATTTCAGCCTTTGGTAAAGTTGAGGAAGGCAGTCCATTCGCTTTTCAACATTCACTACCAGTCAGTTGGGTAATAATTTGCCATGTGGATTCCCCCTCCTCTGCCATCACTGCCTCTTGACCACTACCATCTCAAGCCCACCTGCGTCCAGTTTGTCTGCAGCCAACAGCAACAACTTGAACTGGAGTGTCTTGCGACAACGCTGGAACAGTCCGGTGAAATTGAAGTTGCCACCAGGGAGCAGACCGCAACATTTCTAGAAAGTCTATCATATGAGAGGAGCCACTTCTGCTTTGAGCTTAGCGCAGCGCATCAAGATGGGAACAGCAGCCACAGCCGCAATGAAAAGGGGCCTAGCACCTAACTCATCAGCTATCTGGGAATACTGCAGGATCAAAAACACCAACTTTGGGCCCTGTGGGTTTGTGATTCACCCTGATGCTCCACGGTTGGGCTCTTCTCCAGATGTTGTTGTTTTTGACCTGACAGAGATGCATTTGTTTTGTTGGAGTTAAAATGTCCCTATACTAAGAGTTATGTGAATTGTCGCTATGTAATGACACGATGAGGCTCGCGTCAAGTCACAGCTGCTACTGGCAGGTGAAAGGGCAGCTTCTAATCACTGGCATGGAGTGGTGTGATTTTGTCGTCTATCCAGAGGATGACATTCTTGTCCAACGCATTTATAGAGATACCCGTGTGTGAAACGAACGATTAGGGCAAAGGTTGACCATTTTTACTTTTATGTGTACTTCTCAGGTTGGAGGTCAAACACATTTTGGTTTGTTTGGTTGTCTGAGCTTGTTACTATGTGTTTTGTGTTATGTATAGCTTAGTAATGATTATGTGCACTAATTTTCTATTGTCCTATTTAGTAAATTCTTTTCTAACATCTTAACACTATATGCCATGTTGTGGATTAAGTAGCGTAAGAGTTTTTTTAAAAACCTATGTTTTGCTAAGGTATCTTGCAAATTTAAAACAAATGATGCTAAGAATTTAAACTGCACAATAAAAGTACTTTGTTTGAGTATTGCAGTTTGTTCATTAATACAAATTTCCACAAAAGTGTTTTAATATAATCAGTAGTTAGGAAGTATTGGTTTTATAAAGTATTTTATTTGTGTGCTTTACAAACAAGTACCAAACTTTACAAGGGGAAGGAAATCCGCATTGCTTCCATGAAAACAGCGGCAGCCGGTGTGGGTCGTTAGAGGCTTTTACAACGGGTTTGGCATGTTGGTGGCATCCTGCCATCCTATAGACTTATCGTGGCATCTTTGTGGCACCTAACAGCCACAGTGTGCCAGTGTGTTTTCAAGTGATGTATTTATATCACCACATTTGTTTCTCTAATCACGAGTTAAACCACACATACAGTAACCTTATAACTTTTGTATTAAATTGCTTGAAAATGTTTCTTAAATTATGTGAATTAAATACATGAATATTGAATGTAAATATATAATAGGTATTAAATAACCTGAAAATCTAAGCATTTTAGCAGAAGGGCGGCAGGTGGCATGCCGGATTAGTGACACCTTGTGGCGGATGTATGCCACTGCAGCTGCCACAAAGCTGGCGGTAATTAAACAAGGTTTTATTGGAAATAATATGATGAAAAAATGATTATTTGGAAGTAGTTATAGAGTAACGGGTAGCTAACAAATCATTTGCCCACACACAGCAACAGGAATGCAGCAACAGCCGTGACATCTTCTTGGTAAGTGCATACCAGTGAAAGTCCTGCAGCCACCACCGCAATTGCCACGCCTGCTGCCACAAGATGAGCCAGTAGTTGGTGGAGGTGTCACAAGAAGTGCCAGGACTTGGTGGAGGTTCAGCTTTTATTGGAAATAATGCAATAAAAATATGATTATTTACAAGTAGCTATAGTGTAACAGACATATGTAACAAACAGTTTGCCTAAAAACAGAAACAGCAGTTCACAAAGAGCTGTGGCACCGCATGCCACAGCATGCCACACAGCATGCCACAGGAAGTGCCACAGCATGCCACACAGCATGCCACAGGAAGTGCTGGTGTCAGATGCCGCTGCCACAAATCACAGCATGCCACAGGAAGTGCCGGTGTCAGATGCCGCTGCCACAAACTGAGCCTGCTGTCTCTCGGTCTGAACGTCAGCACTGGAGCGACTGCGGAAAGAAGGAGGAATAATGTTAAGAGTGAACAAACCGCCGCTTACCATTTAGCTGGGTTGACCTATCCGGGGAGAATAATGACGAGGGAACTCTGTGACCGTAGCTCGTAGGTGGTAGTGACTGGAGGGCTGACAGATGGTAAGCTGGTGAGGGATCCGGAGCGAACCACAGCAGACGAGAGGAACAGATGGAGTAACCAGAGTGTTTGCAGATGAACCAGAAGAATCCAGGGAAGAGGGTCTCAAGTCCGGCTTGGTAACACCAATTGAGTATGAGTGGCGATGTCAGAGCAAAATCTAAGCAGCAGGGATTCTGTGGATCTGGTTCTTCGAACACGACGTCCAGGCAGGTGAGTAAATCCAAACACGACTGGTTTAACACTCTGGCGTCTTCCATTTGTCTGAGCACTCCTTAAAAAGCCAGTGGAAGCCGCTTCAAACAAGCCTCAGGTGTGGGCCACGCCCCCTAGTCAACTAGAACCACATGTGGAGCAGAGTTAGAGCACGGAAACACAGAGGACTTTGACAGTTAATAATTTATGTTTTCACAGGTATGTCTCTGAAACCCTGGGTGGGCAACACTACATCTCCTGTTCTGCTGTTTTGCCTGCCTTCTGTCACCTGTTCAGTCATGAAGCCTTTCAGATGATGATACGGTCAACATAGTGCCTTTGGTGAAGACCTCACTCAAAGAAAAGAGAACTCCAATCTCACTTGGCTCAAGATTGCTACTGCACTTGATCCCAGATTTAAATTTTTAAAAAGCTTGCCTAAGTCTGAGAGAGGGGAAGTGTGGAGTTCTTTAAACAACCTGCTCAGAGAGGATAGAGATGTCCAGATCCAGGGTGCTGAAACAATAGGGAAAGCACCTCTAAACAAAAGGAAGATGTCTACCTTCTTGCTTGTATCATCTGACACAGACAATGAAGCAGAGTTCATTCAAACTACACGGGACTGCTACAAATCAGAGTTAAAACTTGCATGGATGACTGTCCTCTGCAGTGGTGGCCAAAAATACTGGACTCATACCCTGGACTAGCACGTATTGCCCACAAATATCTCTCAACACCTGTCACCACGGTACCCTGTGAGAGACTGTTCTTCCTCTCAGGCCACATCATTCAGAAAAAGAAAGCTGCTCTGTTTTCAAGTAAAATTTAAAGACTGATGTGCCTTAGTAATTGGCTCAATGTAAATTTTGTTTAAAAAAATGTTCACACATTCATTCTGAATTTCAAACAGAATTTTTTTCAGTGACAAAAGGAATGCATGTTAATGCACTTTAGAATGTGCATTTTTATTCAAAAGCAAGATAATTGCCTATTTCACAGCTTTGTTAAAGTGTTTAGATTTTGTTTCAAAGCTAAAGCTGAAATGTTCTAAATTGCAGTTCCAAACTGATTTTCAAACAGATTTTTTCTTTCAACGACAAAAGGAATGTATGGTAATGCACTTTAGTTATTAAGACGTGCATTTTTAAGGCAAGGCAAATTTATTTATATAGCACAATTCAGTACAGAGACAATGCAAAGTGCTTTACATGATTAAAATATAGCAAAATAAAACAGAATAAAAGCAAGTAGGAATAAAATATAGATAGAAAATAGAACAAAAAAGTGGTGATTCAGTTAACTAGGACAGTTGAAGGCAATTTTAAACAAATGTGTTTTTAATCTTGATTTAAAGGAACTAAGGTTTTCCACATCTTTACAGTTTTCTGGAAGTTTGTTCCAGATAAGTGGAGCATAGGAACTAAATGCTGCTTCTCCTTGTTTAGTTCTGGTTCCAGGTATGCAGAGTAGGCTGGAGCCAGAAGACCTTAGTGGCCTGGATGGTTGATACACTGATAACAAGTCTGTGATGTATTTAGGAGCTAAGCCATTTAAGGATTTATAGACTAACAGAAGTATTTTAAAGTCTATTCTCTGAGATACAGGGAGCCAGTGTAAGGACTTTAGAACTGGTGTGATGTGCTCTACTTTCTTAGTATTAGTGAGGACGCGGGCAGCAGCGTTCTGGATCAGCTGCAGCTGTCTGATCCACTTTTTAGGCAGACCTGTGAAGACACCGTTGCAGTAATCAATTCGACTAAAAATAAACGCATGGATTAGTTTTTCCAGATCCTTCTGAGACATTAGTCCTTTAATCCTAGAAATGTTCTTCAGGTGTTAGAAAGCTGACCTTGTAACTGTCTTTAGAAGCTTTTGGAGGTTCATGTCTGAGTCCATCACTACTCCCAGATTTCGGGCCTGATCAGTGGTTTTTAGCTGAAGCGACTGAAGCTGTGTGTTAACTTTTGATCTCTCTTCTACTGGTCCAAATATTATTACTTCTATTTTGTTTTTATTCAATTGAAGAAAATTTTGGCACATCCACATATTGATTTCTTCTAGGCATTTACTCAGTGCTTGAACTGGTCCATAGTCACCTGGTGACATGGACCATGGTGTGTCGTCTGCATAGTTATGGTAGCTGATGTTGTTGTTTTTTATGATCTGAGCTAGAGGGAGCATGTAGATATTGAAAAGGAGGGGACCCAGAATGGACCCTTGGGGAACCCCAAATGGGATTTTTGTCATCTCTGATGTAAAGTTACCTACTGATACAAAAAAGTCCCTGTCCTTTAAGTAGGATTTAAACCAGTGGAGAGCTGTACCAGAGAGGCCGACCC
Source organism: Fundulus heteroclitus (assembly GCF_011125445.2). Taxonomy (NCBI): domain Eukaryota; kingdom Metazoa; phylum Chordata; class Actinopteri; order Cyprinodontiformes; family Fundulidae; genus Fundulus; species Fundulus heteroclitus. Next base: position 34,216,453 of record NC_046383.1, on the reverse strand, counting down.
AGTTCTCCAGGCGTTCTAACAGAATGGAGTGATCAACAGTATCAAATGCTGCACTGAGGTCCAATAGAACCAACACGGTGGTTCTTCCACAGTCTGTATTTATATGGATGTCATTAAACACCTTGATAAGGGCGGTCTCTGTACTGTGGTGAGCGCGGAAACCTGACTGGAAAACGTCAAATCGGCTGGTCGTTGTTAAGAAGGTGTTTAATTGTTGAAACATAGCTTTTTCAATAATCTTACTGATAAAAGGGAGGTTTGAGATGGGCCTGTAGTTCTGGAGTAGAAGTTTGTCTAAATTGTTCTTTTTCAGCAGTGGTTTGATAATTGCTGTTTTTAGGGACTGGGGGAAAACACCTGACAGGAGGGACGTGTTTATTATCTGAGTCAAATCAGCCGCTATGACAGGTAAAACTTTTTTAAAGAAAGCTGTGGGTAGAACATCAAGGCAGCATGAAGAGGAACTTAGCTGCTGAATGATCTGCTCTAAGCTTTTGTGGTTTATTTGGCTGAATTGGGACATTTTGTCAGGATAAGTTCCAGCTGAATACGGCTTTGGTTCTAGAGTTGGTGTGGATATACAAACTGATCCTCTAATTTTTAGGATTTTCTCAGTAAAGAAGTTAGCAAATTCATTGCAGGCCCTGGTGGAGTGGAGTTCAGAAGCCACTGACACAGGAGGATTTGTTAACCTGTCGACTGTGGCAAATAAGACACGAGCGTTATTAATGTTTTTCTTAATGATCTCAGAGAAGAAAGATTCTCTTGCATTTTACAGTTGTAAGTTATATCTGTAAAGTCTCTCTTTATAGATGTCATATTGAACCTGGAGTCTATTCTTTCTCCACCTGCGTTCAGCTTTCCGACATTCCCTTTTTTCACTTCTAACTGATGGAGCATTTCTCCGAGGAGATTTATTCTTCCCGTAAAAAACCTTCACTTTAACTGGAGCAATGCAGTCAATGATGTCTGAGACTTTAGACTGAAAGTTATCTACTAGCTCATCTACTGAGTTGCAGCCCAAGGTTGAAGTAGCAAAGTAAGCTTGAATAAAATTTTCTGTGGCATTGTCCTTAAAGGTGCGTTTTCTTACGATGTCCCTTCGGCTAAATGAGTCACTGGAAATTATACATTCAAAGGTAACGGAGAAGTGATCGGATAAGGCAACATCAGTTACATTGACCTGTGAAATGTTTAGACCTTTAGTGATGATCAAGTCTAAAATATGTCCCTGTTTGTGTGTTGGCTGTTTAACATGCTGTGTTAAACCAAAGTTTCTAAGTGTGTCACACAGTTCTTTTGCACTTCTGTCTTCAGGGTTGTCAACGTGAAAGTTCATGTCTCCAACAATAATTAAAAAGTCATAATCAACACATATCACAGACAGCAGGTCACTGAAATCATTAAAAAAGTTTGATGTGGACTTAGGAGGCCTGTAAACATTCAGAAACATAGTTCGTACCGGGCTCTTTACCTGGAGAGCCAAATGTTCAAAAGAGTCAATTTTTCCCAAAAACACCTTTTTACACTTTAGTGAATCATTAAACAATGTTACTACTCCTCCACCTTTCCTTTGCTGTCTGCTCTCACAAAGAAAATTGTAGTTTGGAGGAGTCGACTCAAGCAGAATGGCTGCTTCATTAGATTCATGTAACCATGTTTCTGTTAAAAACATAACATCAAGATTATTGTCAATAATGAAGTCATTAATTAAAAGGGATTTTCCTGACAGAGATCTAATGTTTAATAAACCCAGTTTATATGATTTGGTGGTTGATGGTGCCTCTGTGGCAGGTTGCATCTGACGGTTTATGACTTTTAAGTACGACTGATTATTCCTGTCTGTTTTCCTTTTGCTTTTCTTATTTCTGCCACGTATCATAACAGATATTCCATGTTCTCCGTCAGGAGGCCCAGGCTTATGCTGGTAGCGGTCTTGACTGATAAACGTACAGCCAGGGCCTGCTGTATATCACAAGGACGTTATCCGAAGGTCTTCAGGACAGGCATGTTCTGTGATATGTAGAGGAGGAGGAGGATCTGGACCTCTGCGTCCTTTGGAAGATGCTGATTTAGTCACAGAACTGCGGTTTTTAGAATTAATATGTGGAGAGGATGTCAACTGTAGACCAATCTTAAGGACTTTGTTCATGTTGTGAGAAAAATCCAGAAAAGGAACCTCTGGGCTTTGTGGAGAGGAAGGCAAGGCGGGTGTAGTCTGGACCGGTGTTTGTGACGATGGCGGTTCTTGGTCCTCTCTTTGTCCTGCTGAGATCTGGGATGAATCCTCCTGTAATTCTGATGTAGCCTCTTTCTGTGTCATCTTTCTGGCCATCTTTATCTTGGTTTGTTCGGGCTGCACTGGGCTTATCTTTTGTTTAGGCACTGGATGTTCTTTGTTTTGGGACAAAGCTGATGGCGCATGGTTCACAGAATAGAAGATGTTTGAAATCAGTCGTTTTGCACCTGACCTATTTAGAAAGAAGCCATTGCTGCTAAACAGATGTCTTCTTTCCCAGAAGATGTTGAAGTTGTCTATGAAGGTTACAGTTGTTTCTTTGCATGTTTTTTCCAGCCATTTGTTTAGCTTTAGAATTCTGGAAAAAATCTCGTCTCCACAAGCCACGGGCGGGAAAGGGCCGCTCAAAAGCACCTTGACATTTTTGCCATGAACTAAGTTCAACAGACGAATGAAATCCTCTTTCAATACTTCTGATTTTCTTATCCGGGTGACGTCGCCCAGGGCTTCAGCTTGTATTATGAGTTTTTCCAAGGTCGAGCGCTCTTTCAAGACCCTTGGAAGGATGTCTAATAAATCAAACACCAGGCCATAGTTCGAATCGTTATAAATTAACACCTCTGTGTTTTTCTTGTTACAGAAATGTTTAATCCCACATACAGACCCACTGCATAAAATCAGGGTCCTTGGCCCCGTGGCATGTCTTTTCTCTGATGTATTAGAGCGAAAGTCGTTGACGTACCTCTGAGTGTCGTCATGATTCTCCTGGGTCACATTTTGGAGCGGAGCGAATCTGTTTCGTAAAGGAATTCCAGCATTTCCAGCAGGTTTACTCCTATCATTTGTTGTGGGAACAGCCCGCTGTTGTTTCACTTGTCCTGGGACATCTCTCTGTAGTCTCGGCCAGTTTTCTTTGTCTAGGCGTGGGGTTCGTTGATCCTTTGGTCTTGCACCCAGAGTGATCCAGGGATTCTCATTTTCCTCAGGGATCTGTTTGTTCAGAGAGTTGCTGGGCTGGTGGTCCCCGTTTGGGGTCGCAGGCAGGGTTGTTTAATTTCCATACGCGCCGTTTACATCATAATTCAGTTCGAGTCGGCATATCTTCTGTTCTATAACAGCAATCTTCTGTAGAAGCATGTCAAGGTCCACTGTGGTGAAGGTAGGCATCTTTGCAAAATCAAAATCAAAAATAAATAAAAAGAAAATAAATAAAAATAACTAAATCCAACTTTCCGTGGTTTTGGCAAAGGGATAAAAAGGAGATAAAAAGTAAAAGGCAGGAAAATGCAAGCAAGCAGGGAGCAGAGAAAAAAGCGTCCGAGCAGGCAGAGAGGCAGAGCAGAGCTTACTTTTATTCAAAAGTAAGTTCTTTTTTTATTTCCTAACTTAAAAAAATGTGTGGTCCACAGTGGTGGTCAAAAAGAGAGGACTCATATTCTAGACTAGCACATATTTCCGACAAATATCTCTCAACCCACGGCACCCTGTGAGAGACTGTTCTCCCTCAGGCCACATCATTCCGAAAAAGAGAGCTGCTTTGTCTTCAATTAATGTTAAGACTGGTGTGCCTGACTAATTGGCTCAATGTAAAGGAGTAGATTTTGTTTCAAAGCTAAAGCTGAAATGTTCTGCAAGTTTCTAAACTACAATTCACACTAATCCATACTGATTTTTAAACTGATTTTTTTTTGTCTTTTTCAGTCATAGAAGGAAGTATAGTGTGATACACTTTAGTTATTAGGATGTGCATTTTTATGCAAAGGCCAGTAAAAAAATGTTTGTTTCAGAGCTTTGTTAAAGTGTCAAAGTAAAGAACAATAAAAGTTCTTTTTGTTTAATTGATGACTAATTAATTACTTAAAATTCTCTCTTTTTTATAAGTTGTCTGGAAATGTAATTAATCACGATTAAGTTTGTAACAGATTTGTGATTAAGTAGTTTTTATTAATTGATTAATTAATACAGCTAAGAGGCCCATGGTAACACAAGAGCTGCAGGTCAGAGAAAATGTTAAAAGGACATCTGTGAGTTGTGCACTCCACAAATCTGGCCCATATGGAAGACTGGGGGGAAAAAGCAATTTTGAAGGAGAATAATAAATAATAACTATTTTGCGTTTGCAAGAAGCTAGGTAAGAAACAGCAGGTATATAGAATAACATGATCTGGTAAATTGAGACCAAAGTTGTATTTTTTTCCCATGTGGTGGAAATCTATTCCACCATTAACAGTGACTGTATAATGTTGGAATACTTTTCTTTATCAAGGATACAGTTTATCAGAGTTGATGGCAAGATGGATGGGTCAAAATATAAGCCACCTAGGAAGAAAACCAATCAAAAGCTGCAAAAGATTTGAGACTGGGCCAAAGGTTCATTGGGGATGAGAAGCATTTTCTATTATGCCAAGTAGCAAGCAGTTACTGTCGAAGTCAAAATGTCAAAATGATAAGTTCATGATCAAACTAACTTGCAGAGTCACCAGGGATAGGAGAAGTTGATGAAAATAAAAATGATTTAAAGATAAATATTCCTCACAGGACGTTTCACAGCACTGGACTCCTCAAGAGCCAAGTGTTACACACATGACGACAGACATTAATTTGTGTGTAACAGAGCGTCTTTATTGTGTGAAAACAGAATCAGATGTTAAGTAATGGCTTCATTGTTCTGACTTAACTGTACAGCTAACGCTGAACCGAGCTGCATCTGCACTTATGCTACACTAGTATTTTGGTAAGTTATTTGTACTCTTGTTACCTATTATGTACGAAATAAATCATTTTCATTACTAAAAAAAACATGAACTCGGCTTAAAATATTACATTACCAACTAGACTAAATCAACAGTTTTATACGCATGCCCATTTGTACTGGTGATGCTTCAATAAATCTATAAAGGCGGTACCATAACTACCTTCTTGCATAAAATCAAGAGGAAACCAACCGTCAAGTTGCTTATGAAAGAAGATGATGGTAGTTAGCATTTAAGCTAGCAGCAGTTAAGTTGTTTCTAACATAGAACAAAATAACAAAGTCTCAAAATACAATCTATGCCAATTAAATATTGCGAACACTTTTAACGTTACCTATTTAATGCTTGTGTGCTTAATGCACATATGAAAACAGAAATAGATGTTCACTGTGTTGACTTAAATGTACAGCTTATGCTTGAACTGAGCTGCTTCTGCATGAGGCTTGAGAAGTCAGTGTCCCTTTTATGCATCACTACTGACATCTTCTGGCGTAATTTGATAGAGTACCAGTAATTACTAATAAATAACAGGTAAATGTGAGTAAGCGCCACAAAAAAACAAAACAATACAAAGTTGTAAGGGGTGGCTGTTTTACAGTCAAATAGTCCTGGGTTACCACACAAACTTCACCTACTGCTTTCTTTTAAACTTTTTTAAATAATCTATAAATATTCCTTGTGCCTTCAGTATTCTTCGTGTATCCTGACCTGAATGAGGCAATTCTTACATATTCTCACAGTTAATGGCCTTGTTAAGACACTAACATCTGATACACAACACAGCTGTTGGATTAATAATGCTCTTCTGCATAATTTATCAATTTACTACATTACATGCCAAAAGGTTGTCCACCCTCCATTGTGTTTTATTGTGTTTTTGGGACTTTTTGTGCACAGCCAACAAGATAAAGATAAAATCTTTGATTGTGGCCAACCGTAAGAGAAGCAGTTGGACTCTCAGTGACCCAAAAAGGTGATAAAACGTAGCTTAAAAAAGGCGATAAGGTTCAACAGTCAGCGCACCGTGAATAATCCTTAACCCACATATGCATTCTAAATATGATTCTAATTTCTTTCATAGTTTCTTTAAAATTGACAAGCAACACAATTAAAAATCAGGTGGATAATTATTGTCTGATCCCTTTTCTATTTACAAAAAAGGGGCTCTTTTAGAACATTGAGTGTGTTTGTCTGAGGTCAAGATGTACAAACTGTCTTCCTCGTGTTGTCAGTCATTAACAGGCATGCAGATATGATGTGACATACACACTGACACACACACACATTGCAATCGCACACATGCACAGTCTAATAACACACATGCATTTATACAATGTGATGGTAAGGCAAGTAGACTTGTTTGGAGGCCGAAGGGGCGGATAAGACGGGATACTGACAGGTGGCTGAGGAACGAGTGGAGCATGCATTAGTGGAAAGAGGACTAGGAAAGCAGACAGAATGAGTTTGACTACTATAGCATCAAAAGGAAGTATCGATCAGGAAAGGAAAGTGACGTGCCAAGGCAGTAAGGAAATACCATCTACATAAGAATTCCTCTATTGTCCCGCAATGAGGACATTCTGGTGTGACAGAGCCTAAGGCATGGACAGTTACACACAATTATTAGCAATGATAAAAAAAGAGAAGAAAAAGGAGTAAACCCATCTAATCTAAAATTTGCTCTAAAATAGATAAGAGTAAGTACCAGAGAAAATACTGAACAAAGGAAAAAAACAATTTAACAGTGGAAAAAAACTCCAGCCTATTAATGTAACACATAATAATAGAATATGCAACATTGTCATAATGTATGACAATACAATATGCAATAAACATAGTAGTGTAGCAGCATCCTAGCTAAAGCATGTGCAAGTTACCTTAGCATTTGGGAACAGAGTAAACAATTAATGGTTAGATCAGAACCTGTGCAATGATTAGCAGGATGTAAACAAGTATTATGTCTGTTGTGAGCAGCTAAGATTATAAAGTCTGACTGCAACTGGGAGGAACGACCGACAGAAGCACTCCTTAGAGCATCTGGGATGCAGCAGTCTGCATCCCAGATGCCAAGCCACATTTCATTCCTAGCACAGCAATAGTCAGAGTGTGAGTGTCAGGCATTCTGTGAGTTTAAACTCACATTTAAGTAAATGGTAAATGGGTTGTACTTGTATAGCACTTTAACTAGTCTTGACGACCTCCAAAGTGCTTTACACTACAGTTTAGTCATTCACTAATTCACACACACCTTCACACCCTGATGGTGGTGAGCTATGTTGGTAGCTACAGCTGCCCTGGGGCAGGCTGACAGGGGCGAGGCTACCATACACTGGCACCACCGGGCCCGCTGACCATCGGCAGCAGGTGAAAACTGCAAGGTAAGTCGCACAAACAGGATCAACAAGTTTCTTAGCATCCTTCATTATAGACACATTTATCTGACATAGTTAAATCTGTCCCTGGGAATTCGTTGCCTTCATTTCAGTCCCATTATAAATCTTTATATCTGAAATGCTATTTGAGGAAGTTTTTTACTTTATTTGTATTTTTTGATAAAGTCAGAGCAAGCAGACTTATTTAAGAAGTATACTTTTTTGGTTGGACATCAGTGTAAAAAGCATAATGAAAAAGTGTAAAAGTAGTAAATGTTTTTGTTTAAACAAGAGAGTAGATTTTCAATTTCAGATCTTGATAGTTTATTTTCACTTGGATATTGAATTTCACTTCCTCAAATAGCTGACCTCTTCTTAAATTAAACCAAATTTTTTTTTTTTGTTGTTTTTTTTTTTTGTTGTTTTTTTTTTTTACAAAACAACAAAGAAACCTAATATTTAAAGACCCTGGCAAATGTCATAAAGTAACCCTCCAGATTTTACCCATTAAACCAAACTGAGGCCCTGTTTACACGTTTGGTTGTGTTTGTACTGTTCATTTAGGCGACAATATCAAATGTTTTCTTTTACAACAGCACAGTTTGAAAACGGTTTCCAAGGTGTGATGGTTTTAAAATGTCCTGGTTTCTGTTGTGTAATCTAGAATTTGTTTTACTTTTGGCCGCTGAGTTCTGAATATAACCATGGCTGGGCATGGATATAGTTCAGGTACTTTAAGCAACAGTTGAACCTCATCCTCTGTAAGAAAACATTACAGTAAACCCTTGTTTTTGTGCGGGGGTTATGTTCCAAAAAGAACCAGTGATAGGGAAATCCGTGAAGTAGTAACCTTTATTTATTTTTTTTTTTACAATTATTATACAATGAAATACTCCACAGTACATTGAAATCAAAGAACAAAACCTTTTTACAGACCCAAGCATTTGTTTAACAAATACAAGTACTGTATAGACGTTTTTTTTTCTTACAAATAACTACTGTGCTGTAAAATATTAATTTAAATAATCAATACGAACTGAACGCTTCAAATTGCGGAGATCAGCACCGCCCCACCGCGACCCGAGTCATTGGATTAGAACGGGAGAAAATGAAAAATTATTATGAAAAAAATACAATGTGCAGTGGGACAAATAGTGACTCGCGAGTATTTCACTGCTCTTCTGACTGAGCCACTGCATCCTGACAACCTGACGCTCTGTAGCGTTTTTTTCTTCTAAATTAGAACATTGCCATGTAAATGTGTTAACAGAAACAGTCTTGTTTTCAATGGATCATTGTTGTGTAAACAGGGTCTTTAAAAGAGGATTGCCTCTGCATTAACTGATTTGAGTTGAGCTTACACATAACCACAACACTGTGTATGAAATTTTTGTTTTTGCCAGTTTGCTAGTAGCCACAGAATATATATATATATATATATATATATATATATATATATATATATATATATATATATATATATATATATACATACATATTACCGTTCAAAAGTTTGGGTTCACCAAACAATTTTGTGTTTTCCATGAAAAGTCACACTTATTCACCACCATACGTTGTGAAATGAATAGATAATAGAGTCAAGACATTGACAAGGTTAGAAATAATGATTTATATTTGAAATAAGATTTTTTTTTACATCAACCTTTGCGTTCGTCAAAGAATCCTCCATTCGCAGCAATTACTGCATTGCAGACATTTGGCATTTTAGCTGTTAATTTGTTGAGGTAATCTGGAAAAATTGCACCCCACGCTTCCAGAAGCAGCTCCCACAAGTTGGATTGGTTGGATGGGCACGTCTTGCATACCATATGGTCAAGCTGCTCCAACAACAGCTCAGTGGGGTTCAGATCTGGTTACTGCGCTGGCCACTCCATTACAGATAGAATACCAGCTGCCTGCTTCTGCTCTGAAAAGTTCTTGCACAATTTGGAGGTGTGTGTTAGGGTCATTGTCCTATGCTGGGATGAAATTGGCTCCAATCAAGCGCTGTCCACTGGGTATGGCATGGCGTTGCAAAATGGAGTGATAGCCTTCCTTATTGAGAATCCCTTTTACCCTGTACAAATCTCCCACCTTACCAGGACCAAAGCAACCCCAGACCATTACATTACCTCCACCATGCTTAACAGATGGTGTCAGGCATTCTTCCAGCATCTTTTAAATTGTTCTGCGTCTCACAAGCGTTCTTCTTTGTGATCCAAACACCTCAAACTTGGATTCATCCGTCCACAACACTTTTTTCCAGTCTTCCTCTGTCCAATGTCTGTGTTCTTATGCCCATCTTAATCTTTTTTCTTTTATTGGCCAGTCTCAGATATGACTTTTTCTTTGCTACTCTGCCCTGAAGCCCAGAATCCCGCAGCTGCCTCTTCACTGTAGATGTTGACACTGGTGTTTTGCGGGTATTATTTAATGAAGATGCCAGTTGGGGAACTGTGAGGCGTCTGTTTCTAAAACTAGAGACTCTAATGTACATATCTTCTTGCTCAGTTGTGCAACGTGGCCTTCCACTTCTTTTTCTACTCTGGTTAGAGCCTGTTTGTGCTGTCCTCTGAAGAGAGTAGTACACACCGTTGTAGGAAATCTTCAATTTCTTAGCAATTTCTCACATGGAATAGCCTTAATTTCTAACAACAAGAATAGACTGTGGAGTTTCAGATAAAAGTTTTCTTTTTCTGGCCATTTTGAGCGTTTAATTGGAAGGAAGGTCAGTTTTGTAGCTTCTGTAATGAGCTAAACATGATTGCACAAAGGTTTTCTAATCATCAATTAGCCTTCTGAGCCAATGAGCAAACACATTGAACCATTAGAACACTGGAGTGATAGTTGCTGGAAATGGGCCTCTATACACCTATGTAGATATTGCACCACAAATCAGACATTTGCAGCTAGAATAGTCATTAACCACATTAGCAATGTATATAGTGTATTTCTTTAAAGTTAAGACTAGTTTAAAGTTATCTTCATTGAAAAATACAGTGCTTTTCCTTTCAAAAATAAGAACATTTCAATGTGACCCCAAACCTTTGAACGGTAATATATATATATATATATATATATATATATATATATATATATATATATATATATATATAGCCCTGCAACAGACTGGCGACCTGTCCAGGGTGTACCCTGCCTCTCAGCCAGTGAACGCCGGGGTTGCACCAGCAACCCCGCGACCCCATGAGGGATTAAGCGGTTTGGAAAATGGATTGATGGATATATATATATATATATATATATATATATATATATATATATATATATATATATATTTTATTAGGTACACCTGTCCAACTGCTCGTTAACACTTAATTTCTAAGCGGCCAATCACATGGCGGCAACTCAGTGCATTTAGGCATGTAGACATGGTCAAGAGAATCTCCTGCAGTTCAAACCGAGCATCAGTATGGGGAAGAAAGGTGATTTGAGTGACTTTGAACGTGGCATGATTGTTGGTGCCAGAAGGGCTGGTCTGAGTATTTCAGAAACTGCTAATCTACTGGGATTTTCACGCACAACCATCTCTAGGGTTTACAGAGAATGGTCCGAAAAAGAAAAAACATCCAGTGAGCGGCAGTTCTGGAAAATGAGGCTACAATTTGCACAAGCTCAAGCTCGAAATTGGACAATAGAAGATTGGAAAAACGTTGCCTGGTCTGATGAGTCTTGATTTCTGCTGCGACAGTCGGATGGTAGGGTCAGAATTTGGCGTCTACAACATGAAAGCATGGATCCATCCTGCCTTTTATCAACGGTTCAGGCTGGTGGTGGTGGTGTCATGGTGTGGGGAATATTTTCTTGGCACTCTTTGGGCACCTTGGTACCAATTGAGCATCGTTGCAACGCCACAGCCTACCTGAGTATTGTTGCTGACCATGTCCATCCCTTTATGACCACAATGTACCCAACTTCTGATGGCTACTTTCAGCAGGATAATGCGCCATGTCATGAAGCTGGAATCATCTCAGACTGGTTTCTTGAACATGACAATGAGTTCGCTGTACTCAAATGGCCTCCACAGTGACCAGATCTCAATCCAATAGAGCATCTTTGGGATGTGGTGGAACGGGAGATTGGCATCATGGATGTGCAGCCGACAAATCTGCGGCAACTGTGTGATGCCATCATGTCAATATGGACCAAACTCCCTGAGGAATGCTTCCAGCACCTTGTTGAATCTATGCCACGAAGAATTGAGGCAGTTCTGAAGGCAAAATGGGGTCCAACCCGTTACTAACATGGGGTACCTAATAAAGTGGCCGGTGAGTGTATATATACATATATATTGTTGTGCAATTATACACTGTTTAAAGTTATTTAATGTTTCATAAATTACTCTCTGTCTGTTAAGTATTGTCTGGTGATGATCAGCTCTTAAGCTGATATCAGGACAATGGTTGAAAGGGATGAATTCGAGCACTAGCGATCTTTTTAACAGCAACACCTGCACACACATAGAATAAAGGAGTGACAACTTTGTTTCAAGTTCAAGAATTTAATAACAGAAACAAAATGAACATCCAGAGAACATCACTATGTAGTGCTGTTTACCTGAATTAACATAATATTTCGATTAATAAATCCTCTCTACTAGGCTAGTGAAACTTAACTAAACTACTAAGCAAAATGAAGATAAAAAGAAGCTAAGCTAAGGGACTATTTACATGCAAAAACAAACAAAACACAAAACAAAAGTGGTTGGTCATAATCAGAATACTTCAGTGAATCCTGGTTCACTGCAGATCTGATTAACAAAAACATCGAATGGAGTTAAAACATTTGCCATGTATTTCAATCCATTCACAATGCAAAGACCAAGTTAAACAAAACATTATTTGTTGAAATAATATTCTGAGGACCGTTTTGTCCTGTAAAATCATTTAAATCAGAATCGCTTGCCTTTGTTTATGCGGTTCTACCTCCGGCCGCCAGGGGTCGCTACAGCGATCGTCGCTAACCTGGTTAAAATCTATAGTTATCAAAATTACCTTGAAAGCTCCATTGGTGTTCACTTCCCTGTACAGGGTGAGGAAAAATACACAGAGCTGTTTCGCAGGCAGGATCTTTGCCCCTGCATCTGATTGTGAAGTTAGGACTGCAACTTAGCTCTGTATTTGCCCGGACCTGTTGTTTGTCCGGATTCAGTCAGGTCCTCTTCTGAAGCAGGCAGTCGAATCTAGCAGACCCTGGATCAAGCGTGGTTGGTCCAGGCAATCTTTCAGATGTTCCAGCAGATGAGGTCATATGGCCCCATGGTTCAGGCCTGCTCCCTTGTCCTGGAGAGGTGATCTGTGCAGCTGCTGAAGAGGTCTGCAGAAGTGGGGGTCTTTGTCTGTGGGAGGAAAGTTTTTATCACCAGCAGGGGACCCCCTGGTGAGAGAAGGAGGGGTGTAATTCAGCCTTAGTTTGTCAAATACAGAAAAAACAAATTAATTAGCATTAAAGTACGTTTTATGGGTTGGGTTTCTGCAATGTTATCAGAATGTTAAAAACTCATCTTCAGCACCAAGTAATCTACTTTCAGCAGTTATCACCGGTTATTGCACCGTAAACTGCAGAAAATACGTGCAGAGTTGCTCTGTCTGCCTTTACTACCATTGGCTCCTATGACAGAGGGATATTTCAGCTGGATACAAAGTGTCTAGTGCAGGCAGGTCTCTTAATAACTGCTGTTTCATCACTTATTTTAGAGCCCAAATAAGCGATTTCACTTTCAGAAACGTGCCCAAAAAAACGCAACCCGTGACTTATAAAATTTACAAGCGCCTTTAGAAAAAAAAAAACAAGCCCAAAATCGCATGAAATAAACAGTCTGTGCAACAGTGAGCGCGGGTCTGCTTTGCTACAGACTCTAGCGCTCTTGAAACTACGGAAAGCGCCGAGGATAAAAGAAACACAGTCCAGAGAGCGCGATGGGGAAAAAACATTTGGGAAGGGTGTGTGTGTTTTGACGTGCAATTAACGGCAACAAAAAAAATGTTGTCGTTGTGGTCTATCGCGTTAACGCATTAAAATGGACAGCCCTAATTTATATACATTTTAAAAAATCCATAATATTACTTATTCAGACCAGAGGGGGGGAGGAATGTATCCCCCCAGGGATAAAACATTAATGACCAGAGGGGGGGGGACGTCACAAACAGAGGGGGGTAAATCCCCCCCAACCCCCTGGCAAATCGCACCCAGTAGACCTAAAATGAGTGTGTGTGTGTGTATATATATATATATATATATATATATATATAGAGTTATTTTACCATACCAGCTTTATTTATAATGGTCTTTAAAACAACCCCAGATGAACCAAAGTGCACATATCTTGAAAACATAGATATTAACTGAATTTTAAATACATATTTACATATTATATTAATCTAAGTGCATAAATTGGTAAAAAAATTATTTTAAATGGGGCATTTACATAAAATGTGTTCTCTTAAAAATTAATGTTTGTCATTGTTTAAAGTCTTCTGTCTGTTTAGATTTTTCTGAAACTGCTGTTGTAGCCCTACATTCTCTGTTCATTATGTCACAAACCATTTATCAATTCAACACCCAGTCACTCGAGCACTGTTTTATTCACCATGTCAGTCTCACGCTTATGTCTGTCTGCCTATGTTTGTCTTGTTCTGCCATGACAGTTTAACATTCATGCTGTGATTCCTTTTATTTGATGTCTACACTTTGCTTTGTCCATCTTCTCGCCTTTTTTCTGGTCATTTATTTTATTTGGGCTCTGATTCTTGACCAAACCTTATATCTGGATAGCAGTATAAAAAAATAAAGATTGTCAGTGAATATATGATACTTTTTGTCATAATGTGCTGTACAATGAACCAATCCATTGCTTTGCTTTTTATTTTTGTTTTTTGCTGAATAAGCTCCATTACCCAGAACGGTTTGAACGGTCTTGTCAGTTTTCACAGTCTTAACAGAATCCGCAAAGGATGTTGCCGAACTCTGTGGCTACAATCTTGACTTAGACTGACATAGATGAAACTTTAAAAAAAACAGAGTTCAGAACCCTTGAATCATTCCTACTTTTTCATGCTGAAACCATATGATAGACCCAAAAAGTAGTTCAGAATTTTGAAGTGGAAGATAAATTGAGATTTTAAATAATAATAATAGATAGTGATAGGGTTGCATATGAAGTGGTAACCCCAAAAGGGGTTGGGGAGTAGCTGACAACTGACAAAATCAGTTGTCAGCCCTTTGAAACACTTAAAGGACAAGCAAATTTTCATAATTTCAGATACAAAGAACCATGGTGGAGGGGTATCTATGTTTTCAAATAGTTATCATTATTTCCCCCAAGGTGGGAGGTCTTCAGTCAACAGGGGACTGGGGAAGTTCTACTCAGCTGTCACATTTGACACAACCACTGTCACTGATACACGGACCTTAGAACAATGATAAATAGGGATAAACCTGATTGGTCAGCTGGAATAATGTCTTACTCAACTCTTTGTCTTATGTTTTGCAGAACATCTGCTGACAAAACAACCACTTTTTCTTTTACTCCAAGTATTTTCTTTTTCAAACAAACGTTTGAGTTCAACCAGTGCTGCTTTCACTATATCTCCAGATAGGAGCTACAGCGACGTTCTACAGTTGCTGTAGACAAGCTTTACATTAATGGTGAGCTGTTCAGGGTTTAGAAGGTCACGCCATAGTTTTATTAGCAGCACAACAGGTGAATTTAAAACATGTGACACAGGTTAAAAGCGAATAGAACTGAACACAGTAATAAATGAAATGTATGCACAGCTCAGCAACACGTATGCACGGTATGTTTGTCACTCACAGCTGGGTTTGTGTGTCATGGGTTGTAATCCTTTTTCTTTCACCCCTTTTCTCTCTGCACTTTCTTAATTTTCTGTCTTTCTTCATCTTATTCCTCTGCATCTTTCCTGTGGATCAGACAATCACAAGCACTTTATATGATGTCACCTGGGTCTATGTATATCTATTTCTATAAGGACATGCACTTTTCCAACAAAAAAATTTGGGGATTAGAAGAAAAAAATAAACTACTAGAAGCATCCCCAGGAAGAGGCAAGGCAAGGCAAGGCAAATTTATTTATATAGCACAATTCAGTACAAGGACAATGCAAAGTGCTTTACATGATTAAAATATAGCTAAATAAAACAGAATAAAAGCAAGTAGGAATAAAATGTAGATAGAAAATAGAACAAAAAAGTGGTGATTCAGTTAACTAGAACAGTTGAAGGCAATCCTAAACAAATATGTTTTTAATCTTGATTTAAAAGAACTCAGGCTTTCAGCACTTTTACAATTTTCTGGAAGTTTGTTCCAGATAAATGGAGCATAGGAACTAAATGCTGCTTCTCCATGTTTGGTTCTGGTTCTAGGTATGCAGAGTAGGCTGGAGCCAGAAGACCTTAGTGGTCTGGATGGTTGATACACTGATAACAAGTCTGTTATGTATTTAGGTGCTAAGCCATTTAGGGATTTATAGACTAACAGAAGGATTTTAAAGTCTATTCTCTGAGATACAGGGAGCCAGTGTAAGGACTTTAGAACTAGGGTGATATGCTCTACTTTCTTAGTCTTAGTGAGGACGCAGGCAGCAGCGTTCTGGATCAGCTGCAGCTGTCTGATCCACTTTTTAGGCAGACCTGGAAAAACACTGTTGCAGTAATCGATTCGACTAAAAATAAACACATGGATTAGTTTTTCCAGATCCTGCTAAAACATCAGTCCTTTAATCCTAGAAATGTTCTTCAGGTGATAGAAAGCCGACCTTGTAACTGTCTTTAGATGCTTTTGGAGGTTCAGGTCTGAGTCCATTACTACACGCAGATTTCGGGCCTGATCAGTGGTTTTTAGCTGAAGCAACTGAAGCTGTGTGCTAACTTTTATCTCTCCTCTATTGGTCTAAATATTATTACTTCTGTTTTGTTTTTATTCAACTGAAGAAATTTTTGGCACATCCACGTATTGATTTCTTCTAGGCATTTACTCAGTGCTTGAACTGGTCCATAGTCACCTGGTGACATGGTGATGTAGAGCTGTGTGTCGTCTGCATAGTTATGGTAGTTGATGTTGTTGTTTTTTATCATCTGGGCAAGAGGGACCATGTAGATATTGAAAAGGAGGGGACCCAGGATGGACCCTTGGGGAACCCCACATGTGATTTTTGTCATCTCTAATGTAAAGTTACCTACTAATACAAAAAAGTCCCTGTCCTTTAAGTAGGATTTAAACCAGTTGAGAGCTGTACCAGAGAGGCCGACCCAGTTTTCCAGACGGTCTAACAGAATGGAGTGATCGACAGTATCAAATGCTGCACTGAGGTCCAATAGAACCAGCACGGTGGTTCTTCCACAGTCTGTATTTATATGGATGTCATTAAACACCTTGATAAGGGCGGTCTCTGTACTGTGGTGAGCATGGAAACCTGACTGGAAAACGTCAAAGCGGCTGGTTATTGTTAAGGTGTTCAATTGTTGAAACACAGCTTTTTCAATAATCTTACTGATAAAGGGGAGGTTTGAGATGGGCCTGTAGTTCTGGAGTAGAAGTTTGTCTAAATTTGTTGTAAATTGTTTTTCAGCAGTGGTTTGATAATTGCTGTTTTTAGGGACTGGGGGAAAACACCTGACAGAAGGGACGTGTTTGTTATCTGAGTCAACTCAGACGCTATGACAGGCAAAACTTTCTTAAGGAAAACTGTGGGTAGAACATCAAGGCAGCATGAAGAAGGACTTAGCAGCTGAATGATCTGCATAAGCTTTTGGAGTTTATTTGGCTGAATTGGGACATTTTGTCAGGATAAGTCCCAGCTGAATACGGCTTTGGTTCTAGAGTTGGTGTGGATGTACAAACTGATCCTTTTCTCAGTAAAGAAGTTAGCAAATTCATTGCAGGCCCTGGTGGAGTGGAGTTCAGAAGCCACTGACACAGGAGGATTTGTTAATCTGTCGACTGTGGAAAATAAGACACGAGCATTATTAATGTTTTTCTTGATGATCTCTGAGAAGAAAGATTCTCTTGCATTTTTTAGTTGTAAGTTATATCTGTTAAGTCTCTCTTTATAGCTGTCATAGTGAACCTGGAGTCTATTCTTTCTCCACCTGCGTTCAGCTTTCCGGCACTCCCTTTTTTCAACTCTAACTGCTGGAGCATTTCTCCAAGGAGATTTTTTTCTTCCCGGAAAAAACCTTCACTTTAACTGGAGCAATGCAGTCTATGATGTCTGAGACTTTAGACTGAAAGTTATCTACTAGCTCATCTACTGAGTTGCAGCCCAAGATTGAAGTAGCAGAGTAAGCTTTAATAAATGTTTCCGTAGCATTGTCCTTAAAGGTGTGTTTTCTTATGATGTCCCTTTGGCTAAAGGAGTCACTGGAAATTATACATTCAAAGGTAGCGGAGAAGTGATCGGATAAGGCAACATCAGTTACATTGACCTGTGAAATGTTTAGACCTTTAGTGATAATCAAGTCTAAAATATGTCCCTGTTTGTGTGTTGGCTGTTTAACATGTTGAGTTAAACCAAAGTTTCTAAGTGTGTCACACAGTTCTTTTGCACTTCTGACTTCAGGGTTGTCAACGTGAAAGTTGAAGTCTCCAACAATAATTAAAAAGTCATAATCAACACATATCACAGACAGGTCACTAAAATCATTAAAAATGTTTGATGTGGACTTGGGAGGCCTGTAAACATTCAGAAACATAGTTCGTACTATGAGGGAAAACTGGGTAAAGTCCATGAAGCAAAATTAGAATTAAACAAATATATTGAAAAGCAAAATCATTTTTAATACAAAGCCTTGTATTATACTTCTTAGCTAATCAGCTAAAAAAATACTATATTTGCAGTTACTTATTCAACTGGTAATACATTATATGATCTTGATAGTATAAACAACACCTTCTGAGATTTTTACAAATCCTTATACACATTGCAGATAAACACAACAGATAATGACATCAAGCAATTTATGGATAAAATAACACTTCATAAATTATCAGATAGTCAAACCCCTGGATTCACTGCTGACAACAGTTGAAATTCAGGAAGCTCTCAAAAGCATGCCCAATTAAAAGGCTCCGGGTCCAGATGGATTCCCAGCTAAATTTTATAAAAAATTCTGGAATATTCCCGGCTAATATGAATTCTGCTACCGTTAGTCTCGTGCTTAAGTCAGGCAAAGATCCTGTGTTTCCTACCAGCTGTTCCATATCCCTTATTAACATTGATATTAAAATAATCTGCCAAAACGACTGGATAAAGTCACTCCTCTCATTATACACCCTGATCAAACTGGTTTCATTAAAGGAAGGCTGTCATCCACAAACGCACGCAGATTATTTAATTTAAGGACTTTATTTATATTTTCTGTGAGTATAACCAGCTGAAATATCCGTCTATGCTGGAGCGCATCCTGTGTCGCCGCCATATTGGCTGGGTCTTTTCTACTCTAGACTGAGCCGACGAGAGTAAAGGCAGAGGGTGTATATAACCACTTTGAGCAGAGATTGATTCCGGAGATAGGTTTTTATGCACTGATAATATTGCAGAAACCCAACCCATAAACCATACTTTAATGCTTTAATTTGTTGTCTCTGTATTCGACAAACTAAGGCTCAATCACGTTGCCAAATTAAATACCCTGGAGTTACAGTGTCAGCACATGCAAGCTGTGCTAAACAGTTCTCTTTCAAGGGTATTAAGATCCTGTGTGACTTTGATAGGATTTGGCACCTGCATAATCTGACCCTGTATACCAGTATGCAGGCATCATCCTGAAGAATTTAAAGGCTCTCTTTTCTTGAGTAGAAGAATGAAGAGTGAAGAATCAGTGTATAGGGGGTCTTGTTTCGCTCTATTTATTAAGTAGAGGGGGCTGGGTCTTAGAAGAGGGATGGTTCTAGACAGAGTGCGAAATACGGGGGGGTCCGGGGGGGCTCGACCCCCCCGATTAACCCACGAGAACCCCTGAAAGCCTGAAAAGCAAAAATTAAAGGGGGTCTCAAATTGTGTCAAAAAATTAAAAATGAAATATTTTTTTGTCACCAATGGTCACTAAAAAATTTTTAAGCTCAACATGTCCAGTATTTAAAATTCAAACATTTATTCACAAATATCAGAATCAGAATCAGACATACTTTAATGATCCCAGGGGGAAATATGTTCTGTTTTTTGCCAAGTGGAGCCAGCCAATCCTGTTCTCGTATGCAAATTAGGCATGTGCGTGCCAAACAGAAGAAAGACGTAATGCTGACAACAATTATTACTAAAAATTTTTAAATTTTAATATTAGGAACTGATCTTGTCTGTTGTGCCTGTGCACATTATCTGTTTCACTGTTGGTTAATGAGAAACGTCCTTTCAAGTCCTTGTATGTCTTGTGAATGTGAAGAATTGACATTAAAGCCAACTTTGACTTTGACATTGTAATGTTATAGGCCTACTGCATATTGAGAAAATTTACATCGGTATTGCGCAACAATCGGGAGATGGGGACCCCCCCAAATATTGACAGGTATTTCGCACACTGGTTCTAGAGGTATGTTCTGATTTTTTTTTTTACTCAATCTATAGGATAGAGGGGAGGGCGTGGTGTTAGAAGAGGGTTGGTTCTCGAAGCTGATGTTTTTTCTCATAGAGGGGGATATGCCAGGATTGTCCTCACTATGCCCCACTGTATTTGTGCTCAAGTCTCTATAGGCTTCTCCAGAAAAGGACACTTCTTTTCCAACACTTCCTTGTGCAGATCTCAGCTAAAAAGTAGGGAAAACCCAGGATTATTTAAACAAACCCTGCTACTGAGCAGGGTTGTTCACAGAGTAAGTTATAGTAGTAACTTGACTCTGGATAACAGCTATCTGGATTTTTGAAACCAACAACCCACGGTATGCAAATACATACCCGAGAACTTACTGTGAGTTTTCATTGACTCTTTTTGTGAAACTGACCACTGATGTCAAATTCTGTGGGACTCAGAAAAGACACAAAGAGTAACCAAAAGCCATTTCTCAACCTCCTTACATCTGAGTTAGAAATTTAAATAATGTGTTTTCCACTAGTCACCAATCAAGCATTGCTTGTTTGTAAAGTTTATTCTCTCCAACCAACAAAATGGCAGCTAGGCTGACATTTAATGCTAAATCCACCATTTATTGAAATTTAAACAGAATATTACAATAACTGTCAACATGATGGTGAAGGGCAGATGATTTGGGCCTGAACCTTCAGTGTGACAGGTGAAGCTGTTTGAGATTGGCTATTGCAAAAGGACAATTTACTCTGCACAACAGCAAATCTTCAACAGAATGGCTGAAAAAGAAAAGAAATCAAGGGGGTGCAATGGCCTTATTAAAGTCCAGACCTGAACCCAATTGAAATGCCATGGCAGGACCTTGGGACAGCTGTACATTTATGAATGCCTGGAAACAGAAATGAGTTCCCTTATAGTATGTGAAAATCTGATAAGGTCAGACAGAAGGTGATTGCTTTACAGTTTTTGCTCTAAAGATGGTTCTTCAAGGTAAATAATAATGGAATGTAAGTTGTTTTTTTACACTGCTTCAGCATTTTGTCTTCTCCTTCAGCAGACAATGACACACTGAAAAAGTTCCTGTATCATTGTTTAACAGAGGGTATACAGTCTAGTAAAAAGATGTTACACCCACCCAAATTAGTTTTTTTTATTTAATGAATGATCATTACCAGATTCTACAATTATCCAAATCTAAATATATGTGTTTAACCCAAAAATGTGATTAATATTGTTTACTGAACAAAGATGAAACCAAAATAGGAAGTTTTGGCCTCTAAAATGGAAGTATGTAGTAGTTAAGAGCCTATTATTTAAAGGGGCATTCCCCCTTAAGTAAATATTTTATTCTCATGTAGTAGTTTCTTCTCTAGATCTAAGTATGGGATTACATGATAAC
The DNA here is from genome assembly GCF_011125445.2 of Fundulus heteroclitus. NCBI lineage: Eukaryota > Metazoa > Chordata > Actinopteri > Cyprinodontiformes > Fundulidae > Fundulus > Fundulus heteroclitus. The sequence continues at coordinate 34,195,135 of NC_046383.1, read as the reverse complement.
GTTGCAAAATATTTTACTTTTGCTCTTAACCCAAGGGTATATTCAGTTTTCAAGGATGTGCTGATGAAAATTTATTTCCCACAAGATGATGCTGTAATGTCACATTTCACTTTGGTAGTTTCAATTGCATATTTTGTTATGTATTTCTTATGTTCACCAAAAATAACTTAAAAATTCAGACATCTTTTGAAAACGCATTTGTTATTTCCTCACACACCTGACAAACAAATTAACTATTTGACCTGTGTCAAATCTCATCAGTCTCAATCTATGGTCATGATCTCCAAAAGGTTTGCACAAATTAAAATACATGCAAACTAATTAGCATGTACAAAGCTGATGTCCATACCAAGTGCAAAGCCGTTTGTTTGTGTAAAATGAGCAGAACAGCAGGTGCAAATTGTTTTGCATGTGTGCCATCATAAACATGCAGTTAACATGCTATTGACCAAACCGTGCAAATTCATGGAAGATATACAAATGTAAATATCACCCGCAAAGTGATTTAACTGATTGGGGTACGTATAAAGTATCTCTCTGCAATTAAACCCTAAAAAATGTAAAGGTTTTATGATTGACGTAATATTTTAAATTAACTTTTATTTTTTTTTAAAAAGATCTTTTTTTTTTTACCTTTGTAGCACTTTGAGACACTTAAAGTGTACTATAAATCATATTCATTAATGTTATCGGTGTTATTCCATATGTCACCCTTCCCAACTGAATAGTCCAAATAATTAAAAAATTAGAATGAAATATCAAAATATCAACCAGTCATCTTAAAAAGTCCTGAAAGAAAAATGTCTCAAATCTACTCACTTGGTTTCAATTTGGATCGTGAGGAGATTGGCAGGGGGTAAACCATTAGGTTAAAGATCATTCCAACCAAATGAGACACTGACAACCACTTAACTGAGTAACTCAAAACATTTATATGCCAAAAGAATATTAACAATTTCTATAAAAATCGAAAATTGCACAGACAACTTAAATTCAGTTTGTTCACTTCTCACATTTCTTTCATAGCAATACCACCCTATACAAGTGTCCACAGGTACCTTAAATAAGGCAGTCCATTTTTGCCAAGTACACCGTCCGTCACTTTTCCTTCGGTTGGTATTTAAATTGAATTCCAGTAACTCTGATGCATCAAAATGTTTTTTTGTTTGGTGTCAGATCTGACCCAATAAAAGTAGCAACAAAAAATGGTTTGAGATCTCAAAAAAAAGTAGGGATCCACAGAACAAGATGAGAAATCCTTTTCTATTCAACCACCCTCCAAGGAACCAGGTGGCCTTCACATATGGAACCTCCTGCATCAACGCCTCCGGTGGCTTCTAGTCCAGTCCACAGAAGAACCACTCAGGCAGTAACAGCAGGTTCTGCAGCCGTGTCAAAAAAAACCAGCCAGGATATTCTTCAACAGAAGCACTCTGTTGTCTTACTTAACGAGTTATACGACCGAACTCCCACAACATCTCTTGCCTTGCTCAGTGCAGACAAACGCCGTGAAAGAAAAACGCGCTAGCTCTGAGCAGGGAGGAGCTCCGTGACACGCTTCTGAACAGGTGCGATGCATTCACAGTGCAGTGGGAAAACCCAGCACTCAACAAAAAACGTGTTTTTTTTCAAGCAATTTAGAAAAAATAAAAAAAATACATATATATATATACTGACAACAAAATAACCATGGGTTACATCCTCCCCCTCTAGACCGCATGAGTCCCTTCATGCACATCAACCCAACTGGGACCCTTTTGTGGTGACATTTGGAGAATGCAACTCAACGCTTGAAAAAATGAGCTAATGGCCAAAGTCAGTGGCTCTCCTAACTCATCATAGGTCAACTTCTGAGGTGGGCGTTGTTCTCTTTCCGAACGTCTCAAACTTACTGGCTCTGTAGCACTAGTTTCAGTTCTAACAGCATTCTCTGTACTGCCAACGCATACTGAAGTGAGTTCTGTGTCAATCAAGGTAGGTTCAAGGTCAGTTTCGGACATGTCAATAATAACCAGCTGAGAAGCTGACATCTAAATGACCAGAATCAGAACCACATGTATTAGGTACTTCAGGTGAAGGACATGCATTTGCATGCGGCAAGGAGTTTCGTGGAATAACATCAACAGATGATGTGGCACTTGGAGGATTTCCTCCAGTTTGAACATAAGGCCCTCTAGTAACGATTTCCGGCTCCCATCTAGTGAAACTGAAGTCCTCCTCATCACTCATTTCATCCATACTGCACTCTCCATCCTGGTCACTTGGTTCTGCCTTGTTTCACTTTACTCCTGGTTCTTGTTTTCCTTTGATTACCAGGTGGAATGTCAGGTCCCGCATGGTCCTCAACAGGTAAGAAACCGCAGGGAAGAAGCAAATCTCTGTGCAATGTACGGTTAGGGCCATCTCCATTTCCTGGTCTGACTACGTAAACCGGACTGTCTTTGATCCGTTTAATGACAACATAGATGTTTTGTTCCCAACGGTTAGCAAGTTTGTGCTTCCCTCTGATGTTGACGTTTCGTACTAAAACTTTATCGCCTGAAAATAATTCAGCAGCTTTGATCTTTTTATCAAAACGCACCTTGTTTTTGTCACTCATTTTCTTAGAATGTTCAATGGCAAGGGCGTAACTCTCTGAAAGGTTTTGCCGAAGGGGTTTAACGTAGTTAGAGTATGACGTCGGACTAGGTTTGCCAGGGTGAGGGTGAATAGTCCTGATGGAATTCTCCATCAGGACTATTACACGAGCTATAGATGGATCGCTCTTTTGTGCAGTACACCAATCAGAGGCTGTCATCGAGGGTAATATTTCTTCTCCGTATTTCTCACTGACTGCTGTTGGGTCAATGACAAGAGACTCGCATACGAGGGGCTCTGAAGAACATGACACTAAATGCCGCTGACACAGGGCAGAGAATGTTTCATGGTGTAGTTCCTTTTCTATGCTACTGAGACGTTTTTTCATATCGTCAATGCAAGCTTTCTCTTCGACAAATTCCTCATCATCATGTGCAGGCTCTTGGGGTTGCCGTGAAAACCCATCGGCATCTCCATTGGCATGGCCTGCCCTATACTTGATGTTAAAGTGATAGGTAGACAAAGCAGCCAGCCATCTGTGTCCTGCCGCATCCAACTTTGCTGTTGTTAAAATGTAAGTTAGCGGATTATTATCGGTCAGCACAGTGAAGCTTGAACCATAAAGATAATCACTAAACTTCTCGCACACAGCCCATTTAAGGGCTAAGAATTCGAGTTTATGTGTGGGATAGTGTTGCTCACTCCTCAAAAGCCCCCGACAAGCATACGCAATCACTCTCAACCTCCCATCTTGCACTTGATAAAGCGCAGCCCCCAACCCATCATGACAAGCATCAGTGTGCAATACATAAGGAAGTTGGGGGTTTGCAAAAGCAAGGATCGGTGCAGATGTCAGCTTTTAGATTATTGTTTGGAATGCTGTTTCACACTCGTCTGTCCATTGTTCTGCAAGAGGCTGATTGAGATTGTGAGCCAGTTTGGGTAGTTCTCTTTTGTAAACCTTTCCCCTTTTCCTAGGTGGGTGGTAACCTGCAGTAAGATGGTTCAGTGGTTTGGCTATCTTGGAGTATCCCTCGACGAAACGCCTATAGTATCCAGCAAAGCCTAAGAAACATTTCAGCTCTTTGGAATTAGATGGCCGTGGCCAACTTTTCAGAGCAGAGATCTTTTCAGGATCGGTATGAACTCAGTGAGCATCCACGATGTGACCCAGATACTTCACAGAGGTTTTGAAAAAGTGACACTTCTCTGGGGACAATTTAAGCCCATAATCTCTCAGGCGGGTAAGCACTTTCATTAATCGTTTTTTTATGTTCTTCTAATGTGTCTGAGAACACTATTAGATCATCTAGGAAGACAAGCACTTCGTTGAGATGGAGGTCGCCTACACACTTCTCCATTAAGCGCTGAAAAGTGCTCACAGCTCATCAGCACTGGTTCCCCCCAGGGCTGTGTTCTTTCTCCTCTGCTCTTCTCCCTGTACACCAACAGCTGCACCTCCAGTCATCAGTCTGTCAAGCTCCTGAACTTCGCGGACGACACCAATCTTATCGGACTCATCTCTGATGGTGACGAGTCCGCCTACAGGTGGGAGGCTGACCATCTGGTGACCTGGTGCAGGGAGAACAACCTGGAGCTCAACGCTGTAAAAACAGTGGAGATGGTTGTGGACTTCAGAAAGAACTCAGTCCCAGCTACCCCCATCACCCTCTGTGACTCCACCATTGACACTGTGGAGTCTTTCCGCTTCCTGGGAACTGTCATCTCCCAGGACCTAAAGTGGGAGCTGAACATCAACTCCCTCACCAAAAAAGCCCAGCAGAGGATGTACTTCCTGTGGCAGCTGAAGAAATTCAACCTGCCAAGGACATGATGGTGCAGTTCTACTCCTCCATCATTGAGTCCATCCTTACCTCCTCCATAACCATCTGGTACGCTGGTGCCACCGCTATGGACAAGGGCAGACTGCAGCGTGTCATCCGGTCTGCAGAGAAGGTGATTGGCTGCAATCTTCCATCTCTCCAGGACCTGTACGCCTCCAGGACTCTGAGGCGTGCAGGGAAGATTGTGGCTGATCCCTCGCACCCCAGTCATGGACTATTTCAGACACTTCCCTCTGGCAGGAGGCTGCGGTCTATCAGGACCAGAACCTCACGCCACAAGAACAGCTTTTTATATATATATATATATATATATATATATATATATTAGGGCTGGGCAAGTTAACGCGTTAATTTCGCGTTAATTCATTAGACTATTAACGCCAATATTTATTTTATCGCGCATTAACGCATGTTGCTCACATGCTTTCAGTCAGTGTCAGTCAGCAGGCGCGCTGACTGCAGCGCGCTGTCACGGCAGCACTTTCCCGCTCCCCCTCCCCTCTCGTACATGGCTCAGCGGCGCCAGCCAATCAGCACGCAGGCTCAGCCTGGCCCGCCCACTCAGCTCTCACACAAACTTAACAAACAAACAGCTGAGATAGACCGCAGCAGCGAAAAAACATGAACAGGGGAAGTAGCACCGTTTGCCTTTATTTTAATACCGTGAATGAAATCAAGCTGTATGTTTTGTAAAAAGCCGGTTCATTTCAGTGGAAACACAACAAATTTATCTAAGCACGTGAAAAAACATGAAAACGTCGAGCCCCAGAAACGGAGAGAGGAGACGAAACTTCTCTCATTGCCCCGACAGACCCACAGACGTCTCTGACTGAGGCGTTTCAGTCCTCCAGGGAACATCCAGGTAGATCAGTGGATGGATGGATGGATGGATGGATGTTACTGGAGCCCACACATAACATGTAATTAAGACCTTGAAATAACCCAGTACATATATTAAAAAGTGTTATTTAAGATAAGATAACATTAGCTAATCCTTTTTTTATCCCACGACGGGGAAATTTATAGGATTAAAGCAACAGGCAGGTGCACACAACACAGACAAAATTACATAAGGATTGAAATATATAAGAGGTGGATTAGCGAAAAAACACTGAACATAACATTATTATTATTATTATTATTATTATTATTATTTAATTGTAATAATAAAATAAAAACCACAAAACCCAAAAGGTCAACAGTTTCATGATACATCAAGCTTAGGGACTGGCTAATATACAGCAGGTCAAAAAAGGCCATATTTTGGCTGCAGTGCTTGCTGTTCTCTTATGAAGAAAAGATCAACTAGTGCACTAAATTCAATAGATGGGTTGAAAATATCCAGTATAAAATAAGTGCTACAAATGTTACAACACTTTTGTTCATATGGCAGCAGAACATTAAAATAAAACTGCTCTTTACACTACTTTTGAATTCATTCTTGGAGTTTGTAAATACAATGCGATTAATCGCGATTAATCGCGATTAATCAGGGCGATTAATCGCGATTAAATATTGTAATCGTTGCCCAGCCCTAATATATATATATATATATATATATATATATATATATATATATATATATATATATATATATATATATATACATACATACACACATACATACAGTATATACTGTATATACATACACACAAAACCTTTACCTGCACTGTTAACTACATCTGCATTGATTAAGTGCATTTAGCCCTCTACCTGCACATTAATGCTATGAGCCTTCTTATTCACATACTTTCCATTTAGTTAAGTAGCAGTGATGGGAATGTTACTGCCATCAATGCAGCCAATTATGCCTGGAAAACCTAAGATATACAAACAGAAAATTAGTGCTTGAAGTCTCAAAATCTGATACAGAATAAATGATTGCCTTCACTGATATCTGCAACTCTGTGTCGTTATTTTATTAGCCTTGTGGGTCTGTTAGAACACCACTAAACTCTACAGTAACGGAGTGCAACAGGCACATTTCTGACAGTTGCCTCTGAAAGATGTTTTGCATCACCTATGTTATATAAAAAGCTGCTATTGGCATAAAAACGAAGTGCAGCTCAGAGAATTTGTTCAGAACTGAGAGTGAGCCCTCGTAAGAGTCAGGCGCAGCAGATAATTACTGTGAATGCAGTAGGCATTCACAGTTATTGAGATCCTCTTTCGCCTTTTTACTGTTTAAAGTTTGATTCGCTTCTCCTCCTACAGTTTTTCTCCGATTTCAACCATTCAACTTTTAAACTATTCAGCTTCTTCTGGAATCGATGGCTATATCTTTTTGTACTTTTAACTTTTATACTTTATAAAATATTCAGCTTTTTCTGCAAATTTTCAGCTTTTTTTCTCCCATAGGAAATGAATGTATTTCACTAAAATTCCGCTCATTTCAGCTGCTTTTTGACAGCTTACAGCTTCAGCCTACTTTCAGCGAGAAACGCCATTCAACTTTTAAAATGTAGTGATATCTTTCAGCTATTATGGTATATTTCAGCTTTTTCATATCTTTTACCATTTTCATATAGTACCTCCTTAAAATAATTTAGGCTTTTCAAGAAATTCAGCAAATAACATGCGTTGCTATGGTCGTCAAGGAGGCAGTTATAGAGTGCGCACTCTAGAAATTCAACAAATTCTTCTTCTCCGAACAACTTCTTCTCACTCGCCCAATTTTCAACCTATCTACATAAATTATACATCAAAACGTAGGAATTTTTGTCTGGATTCAGGAAATGTAACCCTCATAGGTGTAGCATTTATGGATTTTTCGCAAATCACCTCAGAGCGACACAAACCCGAAACCTCCCCCATTCATTTCCTGTGGAGCGGTTTTGAAAAATGACGTCTGAAAATCCAAAACATCACACGTTTTCACATCGTCGCTACTCCTAAACCGTTTGATGTATAGGCATGAGACTTTCACATATGAATGTCCCAACCCTTCTGGCACTCACAAAACAGGAATTTTGTGGATAACTGTTACGGTTTTTCCGCAGGAACAATTTGTTCGGGAGTAGCGAATTTGCAAAATCCTGAAGACGCTTTGGATCTCCATCACCCCAAATGATCCACTTTTTTACATCGTCGCTATGCCTACACCGATTTTTGTACAAACATAAAAATGAGCAACATAGTCCTCAAAAGCCTGCTGATACAGTGAAATAATTGTTTTGATATATCTTATACTTTTTCAGCTAGAGCGATTTGTTCGGGACTGTTTTTAGAGGATTTTGGAAATTCCTTAAAAAAACCCTTTAGATCATAATTTTTTACGCCTTTATTAAACTTTTTCCAGCAAAAAACAATAGCTTTTCTTCTTCCCCTATCCGTTACGAACTAAACGCAGAAAAAATTACGTCTCTACCATTTAGGGATCAGGAGATATGAAGCGTTGTTTGGGGCAAAGTTCTCCATTATAATCCAATGGGACTTATTGTGAGCAAAGTCTCTGCACTTCGGTAGACTGGCCGCTGCAGGTGTGTGAGTGAGTTTCCATGACGACGGAACTCTGAGGGCCAGAGGGAGAGGATCAATTGAGATAGAATGGCAACTTTCGACGCTCACCGCAGTTGCTGTGATTAATGTAGGAATCTGAAATTCGTACACAGTCACATCCTCTTGACATTTTAAAATTTTCAAGTGACTTTCAGCTATGTGTCATTTTCTATCCCATTTTGGATTTCACATGCTTTCCTATTGGGCCTTTGCTTCCAACAGGACCTGGCATGATGCCCAGACACGACCCAATTGGCCAATACAGCACCACCCACCTGTGGGAAATGGCGCTACTGACCATTTTGGTCAAATATTGAGTTCTGGGCCCAGATGTGGTGAGGCTGAGTTGCTAAAGGAGGCCAATCTGACCCATGAACTTTGGTGACCTTTGGTGACATTAAGTATTGGCACCCCTTTTTGAGGCACTTCCCAGTACAGGATTTGGACCAAACTGACAGAGTACAATCACCCGGTGATCCTGAGCACAACCATGTTAGCGGCTAATGGTTAGCATGTTGCTAATTGGAAGTAGCTCTAGGAAGCTCGGACAAACTTCTGCTTTACAGAGTCTGTACCTCCTTTATACAGAATGCTCCACAATAAGTTTGGGCCTCGTCACGTAAAGCATCTCCAAGTTAGGAGGTGTCAAACATCCAATGCTTTTCAATGGGGGGCAAAACCCCTTATACTCCTAGAAATGCAGGCCCACATATGGCAACAGTATATTCAAGTTTGAAATTCTACTTATGCTTTGTTAAACGATTCAGTGTTTAGAATGAGTTAGGAAATGTTTGGTGCCTTTCCCTCAGTTTTTTCTTCTTCTAATAATTCAGCTATTGTTCTTTCATGTTCAAATTCTTCAACTCTTTCAAATTCTTCAACTTTTTCAACTTCTTCAATGCTTTTCAGCTATTTTTTCTCTTCTTCAAAGATCTTCTGCATCTTTTGCTTAATCATTCAGCTATCTGCATTCACAGTGCATTTTCGCAGGAAATGCAAATTTTTCTAGTTAAGATTAATTATTGACTGCGGGAACAAACAGTAATGCTCAAAATATATTAATCCAGAAAATGATCTAATTGTGGTATGATCAGCCTCACAGCGATTTCTGCGTAGAACATGCACTCCTGGGTCTACAGGCTCCTCTAGATAAGGATATACCTTTCCCGACATTTCTTTGTTCAGATCGCAGGTTACAAGAAGAAAAAAAACACAGTGTTGGCCAAGCAAACCCTGCTATAGATTAGGGTTGTTTCTTAGAGTGACTTTCTGTCATATTTTGACTCAGCGTAACCGCTTCAGAGCTTTCTGATACGGAAAAAACATGGTATGCAGGAATTTACCCAAGAACTTACTCTGGATATTCACTAACCCGGCATCTTTGTGAATCAGGGCCCAGGTGTTCAGCTCCTCTTTATGCCCCAGCTGATGTGCTCCAAAAAGCTGCAGCGGAGGATCCATACCTGCCAATCACACCCTGCACTGAACGGTGAGAGACAGGGCAACACGCACACAGCCCTGTGAGTGTGACACCTTTGACTCTCACTTGCACTATTTACTGCCACATGCCTTTTTCTAAAACAAGCACATACTTGTACTGCATATAGGCTTACCAGGAAGCACTTTTAAAGGTAATAATCAATTTATTTTTCTTTTGAAACAAACCAGTTTTATTGGCATGTCTACATAAATACTTACGTACACTCTTTGGTAGGAGTCCAGAGGGCAGTATATATATTTCTTGAATCATTAAAGGTAGCTTGTTTTTTTTTTAAAGGTTTGACTGGAGTCATGACAAAACATTTGCCATTTTATGGAAGTCATTGCATTTTAATTTGTAAAAGGAGAGAACACTCGGGCCAAAAACTAATGCTTTTACCAATATTGATTTAGCACTATGACATGTGTTGTACTGTTCTAAAATCTATAAACCATTTTCTTGCACGACCATGTTGCATCCAGACTGGTTGTCTATGGATTTGTTATTGTGCAACACCAATATATTGGTTGTTTCATCTTTTTAATAAAACAAACAAATATTTAGTAATTGGTATCGAAATCTCAATAAAAGTCACCGGGTTTCAAATAAATCTAGGCTTTAATTGATTTTTCATTAAAAAAAAGCTGAATTTCTCATACTGCCAATACGTCACCAAGATACTATTGCTCAAGGTTACATAATTTCTTCTCTGTCTTAGGAGAAAAAATTGTTCATCTACACAAAGAAAAAAAACAATTAAATGTGTGTACTACTGATTAGGTTTATAATGTAGTTTGGGGACAACATGAACAAAAACATGTTTAGACAATATTAAAAAATCTTTTACAGATCTAAACACATATTGAACATGGTCCAAACCTGATTTGTAATCTTTAAGTGTTTTAACTTTTCAGGTCTTACCTGCTATTTTACTTCCTTTGTCACCACTTACAACATTTTGAAGAAACACATTTTAAATCCTATGAATAAATTATATATCAAAGCCATCAAAGCAGCCTTATATTACACCTCAGCAGTGCCACATAGGGGTGGGTTAGGGGGAGGGGTAGGGTTAGGATGGGGGGTAAACACCACGTCCTGACCAAAAAAAAAAAAAATTTCACTAAAAAGTAAAGCAGATAGAAGGATGGAAGTTTGTCATCAATCAGTCAAAGTTTTTCAAACTTTTTCACCATATTAAAATTTGTTATGCATTTATCCAAGGACACTTGATTATTGTGACCAAAAAGGTCAAATCCATCAGTTGCTGTAGAGCCATAAAGTCCGTAGAGAACCTAATAGAACAGAATAGTATTTTAAATTAGCGAATTGCCGCTAGCATAGCGCTATTAGCTCCCCAGATAACATTAGTGCTACCACCGAGTTAACACAACTACGGTTCGTTTTAAACATAATGCTTGTTTTCGTTTCACTCCGCTATCGTTCGATAGTGTTATTTACGCATTAATATGGAACATGAATGTCGATTTAGTGGTGTTTTGTTAATTTTATTTCTATTAGGTTCTTGAACTTGAAGAGAAGTCGGCACTCCTTTATTCTATAGGTGTGCAGAGTTTGCTGTTAAAAGAATGCTAGTGCTTCAATCACCCTTTCAACTATTGTCCTAATATCAGCTGTTTGTGCTGATATTCACTAGACAATACTTAACAGACCAAGAGTTATTTATTAAACGTTAAATAACTTAAAACAGTGCGTAATAGCATAACATTAGATAAAAGAAACCAAATTTAGAGATTTTGATGTGCTTTAATTTTGAAACACAGTTTTGGTTTAATAACATGGAAACCTGTTCTAATCAGCACGCCTTACAGCTTGTAATATGACTATTTTACGTTGAGATGAGACGTTTAAACGTTTAAGATGCAGATGCCATGGTCTGGCAGATGTCACTGACTAATCTGTGTGAACGGATTCTAAAACGCAGCACACAGTTTGTCAAATAATGCACACGGATTGCAGAAACTGGTAATCAGTACGCACAGATTCCAGAAGTAACGCACCGTTTGGTAATCCATGTGCACAGATTGCAAAACTGAATGCACAGTCTAGTAAAGCGTGAGCATTGATTTCAACCGGCTTTGTTATTTTTACCCACTGACTCTTGCAGGGCTCCGTATAAAGTACATTTCATTCCTGCTCTTACCGAGAGTCACAACTTGGCTGGACAAATCTAGCACAGCATTGATTTGTGATTCTAGTGTACTGGTGATTCAAGTGTACTGCTGAATGGAGCAGGAGACCGAATCACCTAGCGCTGAGTCAGTGTTTTCCTCCTGTTGTCACTGAGTCAAGATTCGCAAAACTACTGAACCGCTGTGTTGCCGCTATACTGACAATTCGGTACGAATCACTGAGATTCGTTCAGCGTGAAAGTGACTAAACCATGAGTTGGCTTGAACGACACGAGTGGATCCTGAATAGTGCAATACGCAAATCTTACTGAGAGTGGCGTTGTTTCACTGACTCTCACAGTACACCAAGGACTGAGATGGACAGAAAGATGTGCTTTGGAATTGATAATGCAGTCATTTATGTAATGGACTTTTTTTCTTTGATGATCTGGAATTATGTCTTTTTCAGAAGGGATAGGTTTTTTATCCAGAAGTTTTATTCAGCAATTATTTTTGCCTATTTCCCAAAACTTTCGGTGTGGATTTGAAATATAGCAGCAGAGCTGCTTCATGACTGCAGTGCCTGCAGACGGATCCCCTCTCTCGCGGTGAAGTACTGTGGTGCTTTGTCCACGGCCCGCCCGAAGGAGGTAGTGGTATTTTTTTATCCAAAAGTTGTATTTTGAACGGAGGGCCGTAATTTTTATAGGAGAGTCCAATTTGAAGCAGCAAATATTAGCAATATAAAAGATTTACAGGATATATTGTAAAAATAACCTGCTTTTAACGATTCAACAAATATCAAAAAGCTCAAACTAAGTTGAAGCAAACTGCTGAAAACCTCTTTACCAGAGTGGAAAATATAACATCATCCTGGACCTTTCTTGGACCCTCATTTTTTGTTTTATCAGTATTAATATTTTAATTACTAATACAGTGTCATGAGTTGTCCTGATGGACCAGAACACAACCACACACAGAGCTTTGTTTTGAGAGTGTTATTAAAGATGAATTGTGGAGGATGTGAACCAGAGTTTTCACAGGGATGGAGCAGGTGGAGGGTGAGTGCAGGAACAGGCAGACGGGAGGAAGGAGGAGGACCGTGGGTGAGCCCTGGGGACGGAACCCAAGGTTGGCAGATGAGCTTCGGGATGGGACCCAAGCACAGCTTGGAGCGGGATCCGTGAGGAGAGGGTGCAATCATGGGAGGTTTGCGGGAAGACCAGAGTCCTTGGAGAAAAGATGATGAGGGAAGAGAGACGCTCTTGTCAGGAAGACGAGACGAACCGGCAGGGAAGAGGAGACTGAGGCGAGCTTTTATGACAGGGCTTGCAGGTGGATTGAGTTCGGGATGATTAGAGTATGACAGGTGTAGGTGATTAGGGAGAGTGGAATCAGAGCTGTATGGAAGGAGGAAGGTGCCCGAAAATGTCTAGGGTGCAGCAGGCACAACTGCACCCTGACATACTGTATACACAAAATAGTATATATGTCCTATTTTGAATAAAACTATCTTTGTTAATTAGTTAATATAAGATTTAGGGCTGGGCAAGTTAACGCGTTAATTTTGCGTTAACTCATTAGACTATTAACGGCGATATTTTCTTTAACGCGCATTAACGCATGTTGCTCACATGCTTTTATTTTGTGAAGGTCTGTTGCTGCGGTGTAGGGGTTTGAATCAGAACAGTAGGTGGCGATAATGCGCCAATAACCTCGCTGTCAGCCAAGCCTCGGATTCAGAGGAAGAAAGGTGCTGGCCGGAAAAAAACAAAGCCGACATGCGGAAGGCGGTGTTTCCCGCAGGAATTTGCTTAGGCGAGGCGGTGAGTTGGCGGCCGGAACAAGTTTTGTGCGGAGCGGGGGAAGGGTCTGCATTGACGCTGTCGGTGAAGTCGCTTCTCGTTTCAAAGTATCCATGTGTTTTTTGCCTGTTTTTCCCTGCCATTCACTATATGCACACGAGAAAGCAACAACAACAAACCGCGTGTTAACGTCAAATAACCATGCAAGCAACGCAAGCATATCGAGTTAGCAAGCATTTCAGTTTAAAGTTCTTCCAGCATTGAATATGACAGAAACAAGTTAGTTGTAACCACTGCCAAGTTAAACTTTGGTATTGAACATAACATGGTAATGCTGCTCCCTGCTGTTACCTCAGAAATTGCCTGTTTTTGGTAGATTTTTCCCCATAAAGAGAATTCCCTGTCAGTGGCAATAAGCTTTAATTTATTATTATTGCTATTTTTTGTTTTACATGTTTAAGTTGAGCTTTACACTAAATATGTGTTACTGATAAGTGCTACAAATGTTACAACACTTTTGTTCATATGGCAGCAGAACATTAAAATAAAAGTGCTCTTTACACTACTTTTGAATTCATTCTTGGAGTTTGTAAATACAATGCGATTAATCGCGATTAATCAGGCAAATTATGCGATTAATCGCGATTAAATATTTTAATCGTTGCCCAGCCCTAATAAGATTACATGTTACACATATTTGTTCAGAAAAACAAAGGAATTAATTAATCAGATAGTTTTTGCATTTGTCATCAATTGCTATGGTTGAAATTTTTTATTACTGCCAGTTTAACAACCCAACTAAATTGGCACAGAAAGTGTGATAGAGAAGAGGAAGGCTCAATTTTCAACTTACTGTGGAGATGTGTTATATTTTCCAAGTTTCTTGCTCAAAAACCTTTTTCTATCAGCACAGAATTGGACCCGCTGCAGGATTGAAGATAAATATGGTGATGTAAATTATCTTTTAATATTTTTAGCTACTTTAGGAATAAATGCTTTGATTTACACCAAACCAAGCACCATAGAAGCTCCCAAAGAGGGTCGCTATTGTTTTCTATGATAGCCAGAGATTTTAGGTCTACCTGTATATCAGGTAAAATTCCTCTACTCTGTTCCTCAGAGGACCCTGATGATGCCTTTTAGAGTAAACCTGCACCTCATTTCTTGCTGGGTGAATTTAAGAATAAAGAGTTTTCATTGTCATTATCTATAATGACATTTCATTTTTTTTAAATAAGTGATTAGCTTACAAAACCATAACATATGTATTAATGCCAGTCCATTCTGGGTCAGCATTCAGGTTATGCTGATGACTTCAGCCAGAGTTATGCCATCTCTTCCTGTGTTACAGCAAAAAATAATGTTGGCCAAATCATTTTATGTTGGGGTAGGGGGAGTTTGGGGCTCAAATATAAAAAACAAACCTACTAGATATCTAAATATATGGATATAAAGGTTTTATTAACTCAAATATTAAATGTCTTTCAACCTAAAAAAAATAACATTTTGAAAAATTATTTGTTTGTAATTTAGTGTTATAGCTGTATCATCAAGGGAAAATGGTCTGTTACAATTTCCTGAGTTTGATTTCATATGAGGGATTAGAAGACATGGAAGGACAAGCTCAAACCTTACCAGATGGCTATCGAGCTATACAGCTTTAGACATCAACCCTGCCCAGAACTGCTCACAAGAGTCTGACAGTGTCAGACCAGAGCTACATACCAGATGGTTTAACACTACTTTGCATATTCGCTTTCTGGAATAATGTACTTGCAGATGTATTCAGATCTTATTTCTTCAAAGCATTATACATGACCAATGAGATGCACTGACAACATGGGGTGGGTGTATTCTGTGGATCCTCCACATAGACCTAAAATGAGTGCGTTTGTGTGTGTGTGTGTGTGTATATATATATATATATATATATATATATATATATATATATATATATATATATATATATATATATATATATACACACACAGGTATACACAGGTATACAGGTATTGTTCTGCATATTACATGTCCATACATAATACATAATTTGTAATGTGTATGGGAAATTACAACCTTATTCAATGACAGGTGTTTTAATAAAGTGGAGCATTTTTAAAGTTTTAAATTAGCTTTTGCCCGTGTTTGCTTTCTTCAGCATCTTTACGCCAGGTTTGTGAGTATACGTGTGTTTACAGCTCTTCAGTTGTTCAGATACAGTATTTGGAGGATACAAATACAACAAATAATATGGGAATAAAAGCATAGATTGGTAGAGGGATTTGAGGAGAAACTTCTTGGTGCAGAATGTGTATTAAGTCATCTTGATCAAGAGAGGGTTTCTTAAAGGTAAAGGTTTAAGGTTCAATAAAAGCTACTTTAAAAGCCTATGACACATTATTAGGAACATTAATGTTAAATGTAATGGTGTTTTGTGTAATTTAAGATTACATCATCAAGCTAATGGCCGTATGGTCTGGGTGTGCACTGACAAATTACTTCCAGTCGAATATCTGCTGCAAAGTTACTAATTTGAGTCTTAATTACTGCCAGGAGAAATAATTACATTAACAAAAATGTGTCCTAAAGGTTAATGATTTTTATTATTTAAAGTGTTATTTCTTCAAATAATGATTTATCATAACATCGGACTGTCTCTGGTATAAGAAGCAGCAGAGTCACTACCTCGCCCAAGGGACTGCCCATCACATCAGGGGTTGCCACTACTGCTATGTACCCCAAGCCCTCTCGGATTTTTCTTCCTCGTTGTCTGTCGGCCCTTGAGGAGTTCTACCCTGGAGAGACCTATGAACATGTGCTCAAGCTGGAAGCGCAGTTAAGTCTGCAGTCTGTCCTCTGCATAACCAGCTTCTACCAAAACCAGGTTTTATGATTTTTCTCACTTGTTGCAGGAAAACCGAGCTGAGCCACACTCTTACAAGAGAGCAGAGATTCCCATGCTGTGAGAAATCCCCCCCCCCCCGCCCCGCCCTCCATGGTCCACGGACCACGGGAGACCCGTGGAAGCTTCATCCCAAGCAGAAAATTTTATTTCCTCAAATAACGTTTGCCTAACTAAGATTTGCTTTGCAAATGGGTTGAAACATACCAAATGTTCTTCTAAACTAGTTAAGATAATTTAACCACATTCCATATTCTTTAAGATGAACTTTGGTTCTTTAATTTAGACCTGCAGTGAACCCAAGCTCCACTGAATCATTCTTATGATGATGGTTTTCAATTATATTTATTTATCTTTTTATTATTTTGTGAGTACATAGTTCCTTAGTTTCTTTAATCTTAATTTTGCTTGAATTTTCGTGAAGTTTCACTGGCCTGATAGAAAGAATTTGTTGATTTAAATATATTGGCAATTCAGATAAACAACATTCTATAATGGTGTTCCCTGGATGTGCATTTATTTCTGTTGGAAGAGAAGTTGTCACTCATTTATTCCATATGTGTGCAGAGTTTGTTGTTAGAAGAATGCCAGTGCTTGAATCACTCTTTCAACAATTGTCCAAATATCAACTGTTTGGGCAGATACTCACTGGACAATGCCTAACAGACTGAGAGTTATTTAATGATTATTAAAATAACTTAAAACATGCGTCATTGCACAACACGTGTTACTGTAATGATTCTGCTTGATCCTGTCCGTGAGATCCCTTCCTGTAGTGATGGTAACGCCACTCACTGTCTGCTCAGGTCTGAGTAGTTACACCTGCAGCGCCTCTAATTAGGCTGAGTCGCTGCACCTGGGGAGACCACTGGGGCATTCCTCAAATCACATCACATTTGCTCGGAGACGGCTTGGGTTTCCTGGATGGTTGGACAAAAAGAGTGAATACTGTAATGGCAACAACCACAATACCTATCATGTTGGAGGACAGGAGCATCATTTCAACATGCTTTAAGTCAGAAACACAGTGTAGAAAAGCTTAAACGTTGGTTGAATTGGCCTCAAAACATCAAACTGTCTCTGGTATAAGAAGCAGGGAGAACGGGAGAAACTGGTATTAGTAGAAAGGTAGGAAATGTAGTGATACAGAATGTATCATGCGCGCATGCGCGCTGTTGTGTGGTCACTACGAGTAAATGGAAGTAAAACGTATATCCTGGCTCCAGTCCATTTATTATATACTTTATTAAGTACACGGTACAACACATGGTGTCAGAAGTTGATGACCCGTCTCCTATATGAAGACAGAAGCAAGTAAGAGAAGTTTCCTTCCTGTTGGGCTTTACACAAGGAAAAAAAGTCTTGGGGTTCTCACGAGCTGAACTAGCCAACGTTCTGAGGTAGCCACAAACGGACGAAGATGTCGGAAGGTATAACAAAATGGATTCTTTGTTTTCAATAAACCCGCCAGAGGCATTTGACTTCAAAAATTTTGCCGGATGGCCAAATTGGATAAGACGTTTTGAAAGATTCCGCATTGCTGCCGGTCTCAATGAGAAGGATCAAGAGTACCAAGTGAATTCGCTAATATACACTATGGGAGACTTGACAGACAAGGTGCTTGACACATTAGCATTGGCAGAAGCGGACAAGAAACAGTACGAGAAAGTAAGAGACGGTTTTCAAAAACATTTCATCTGTAAACATAACGTGATATACGAGAGGGCTAAGTTTAACAAACGCTGCCAGGAGCCTGGTGAATCAGGCGAAGCGTTTATCACAGCCATCTACAAGCTCGCTGAGCACTGTCAGTATGGAATCCTCAAAGAGGAGATGATCAGAGACCGCCTTGTTGTGGGTATCAGAGACCATGGGCTCTCAGAGAAGTTACAGCTTGACTCAGAGTTAACGCTGATGAAAGTAATGACTAAAATTCGCCAAAATGAGGAAATAAAAAAGCAACAACCCATACTGAGACAAACTAGCCCTGAGGGTGCAGAAGGAGCAAACATGGATGCAGTTAGATTCAAACACGAACAAAAATATGGTCAACAAGGAAACAAAACAAACCATAGACCAGAGCAGACAAATGCAAAAGACAAATGTGGCAGGTGTGGCAGATGCCATGGAAATTCATTCAAAGATTGTCCTGCTCGCAATGCAGACTGCAAGAAATGTCAAAAAAGGGGGCATTTTGCGGCTTTGTGTAAAACCAAAATCAGAGTGGAGGAACTTCAGCAGAGTGACATGAGTGAAGAGTGGAAACTTTGACTACAATGACTACTACAACTAGCACAGTGTGGAAGAAGTCAATTAGAGTAAATGGCCAGCAACTGGTGTTCAAGCACGACACCGGCGCTGCAGTGACAGCCATCCCAAAACACATGTAATCTGAAAAGCTTCATGGGAAACTGTCACCTCCAAACAAAAGACTGTGTGGACCAAGCAATGTTCCCATCACAGTAGAGGGGCACATCACCGCCGCCATGAGCTACAAGGGCTCTGTTGTAAAACAGCAGGTGTATGTTGTTCCAGGTTTAGCTACCCCACTCCTTCGCTTGCCAGGCATACAAGACCTCAGCTTGCTAACTCAAGTGGATGCCGTTGCCACAGAGAATACTTACGTGAAGCAATATCCCAGAGTGTTCACTGGTTTAGGGAAGCTAGAGGGAGAATACAAAATTAAATTGAAAGAACATGCCACACCATTTGCCCTCGCAGTGCCACACCGCTTGCCTCTGCCATTAAGAGGGAAAGTTCAAGAGGAGCTAAATAGGATGGAGGTAATGGGGGTTATTTCGCCCATAGAAGAAGCAACGGAGTGGTGCTCAGGAAGGGTTGTAGTACCAAAACCAAATGGAAAAATCCGTATATGTGTCAACCTCACCCGCCTAAATGACAATGTATGCAGGGAAAGGCACATCCTCCCAGCAGTTGATGAGACACTCGCGAAACTAGCTGGAGCTAGAATTTTTTCAAAGCTAGATGCCACTGCAGGTTTTTGGCAAATCCCTCTGCACAGAGAATCGGCCCCACTTACCACCTTTATCACGCCATTCGGCCGTTTTTGCTTCAACCGACTTCCGTTTGGAATATCCTCAGCGTTGGAGCATTTCAAGAAGCGCTTGACGCAGATGCTGGATGGCCTTGAAAGAATGGTTTGTCATGCAGATGACATTTTGGTGTTTGGCGCCACCCCACAGGAACATGATGAAAGGCTGCATCGTGTGCTACAATGCTTACAGCAGCGAGGCCTCACCCTGAACGACAAATGCCAGTTTGCAGTGACTGAGGTGAAATTCCTCGGTCATATCGTCAGCGGAGAGGGAATACGGCCGGACCCTGACAAGATCAGGGCCATTGCAGCCATGCCACCACCCAAAGACGTGGCAGATGTTAAAAGATTTATGGGCATGGTGAATTATGTGGGAAAGTTTTCCAGAAGCATTGCAGAGCTTACAGGACCAATCAGGGACCTCCTGAAAGCTGATAATATGTGGACATGGGGGCCAGTGCAACAGACAGCCTTCGCAAAGGTGAAAGAAGAGTTCAGCTCATCGGCTGTACTTGCCCCATACTGCACTGACAGACCAACTAGAGTGTCAGCAGATGCATCCTCCTATGGACTGGGGGGTGTTTTGTCACAACTTCGAGCATCAGGAGAGTGGAGGCCAGTGGCCTTTATTTCCAGAAGTATGACTGAAACTGAGTGTAGATATGCCCAAATTGAAAAAGAGGCCTTGGCCATCACATGGGCATGTGAAAGGTTTCAAACTTACCTCCTGGGCCTGCACTTTGAGATCCGAACAGACCACAAACCTTTGTTAAGTCTCCTCAGCACAAGAGCACTTGATGACATTCCCCCTCGTGTGCTGCGATTCAGATTGAGACTGCTGCGGTTCACATACACCATTGTGCACATTTCAGGCAAAAATCTCATTGCAGCAGATGCTCTTTCAAGAGCCCCCCTTCAAGGTACAACAACAGAGGAGGATCTCGTGCTCCAGAGTGACATGAGAGCTCACATCAACGAAGTAATTCAGCAACTGCCTGCATCGCTAGAGAAACTGATGCAGATTAGGCGAGCACAAGAACAAGATCCTGTGTGTGCGCAGCTGTCTTCTCTCATCCGTACAGGTTGGGACAGACTGAGCTCAGCCACCCAGCTGAAGTCCTATTGGCAGCACAGAAATGACCTGTTGATGGCTGAAGGTCTCCTGATGAAGGGAAGAAGAATTGTGATTCCAGCAAGCATGCAACAGAGCATTTTGTAAACACTTCATCAGGGCCACCAGGGAATGGTTAAGTGTATGGCGAGAGCTCACGAGGCAGTATGGTGGCCAGGTCTGACACGTCAAATAAAAGAAAATGTACGCCAGTGTGCAGTTTGTGCCAAGGAAAGTCACAATGCACCGGAGCCTCTCCTGACTAGGGTTTAATCCCGGGAGACGGGATTCCCGGAAAATCTGATCAAAACTATTTCCTGGTTCCCGGGAAATGTTATGACGGGAGACGGGAAATTAAAGTAAAAAACAAAATCCAGTGCGTTCCTATTGGAGTGCGCGTCTAATGTTGTCTTACGGTAACATTGCATTCAATAGCCTACCGCCTAAGGATGTCTACTGCCAGCTTTGTATGGGAGCATTTTAAAAAGGTTGAAAATGAAAACGCAAAGTGCATGTTGTGTGACCGGATTGTCAGGTGTTCTGGGGGGTCCACAAGTGGATTGCGCAGACTTTTAGAATCTCAGCATAGTAAAGTTCCTGAAGAAAGCCCATCAACAAAACGTCTGAAAACGCTAGATGGCTACTTTAGCAAAGCTAGCAAGTCGCTTGGTGAAATACTAGCGGAGATGGCAGCTTTTGATGGATTTACGTTTAATAGTAAGGCAAAATGCGACTATCTCAGATCAGCACTTAAAAGAGATGGACATATATATGGATATACGCGCGTGCGCGTGTGTGTGGGTGTGTGTGTGTGTCTGAGCCCTCCCATCTGCGGAGGACACCGGACGGTGCATGATGCACTTGGCTAAAGGCAGACGCACCTCAGAGCGCACCAGAGGCATAACTACAAAAAACAGCTATTTCCCGGGATTCCCGGGAAATGCGTCGTCTTTTCCCGGGATTTGATACATCTAATTTTCGGGAAAAATATTCTGGATAAAGAACGAAACACGCACTGGAGTAGTTTCCAGATCAGCAGGGACACCGAGGTCATACGTTGTGGACACTTCGAATGGCAGTCTCAGAAGAAACCGCTCTCATTTGAGAGTTGTGCCTTCCCCATCGACCACTCCAGATCCGGGGATACTCACCAGAGTGGGCAGAGCGGTCAAGCCCATCAAAAGACTGAACCTGTAGAATAGTGTTGTGTGTATACATGGGGCAGAATAACCCTCCATACCACAACAGAGAGGATCAGGTAGTCCACCCTGCCTCTCAGTTAGGTTCTTATGTGTTCTGAGTTTGAATGTTGCAGTATTGTTCTCAAAAAAAAAAAAAGAAGACAGTAATGTGATATGTGATGAGATATATAGTTTATTTTGAAGTTATGTTTGATCTTAAGTTAATGTAACAATAGTACCCCCTACCTGAGTTAAGTAAGATCAGCGGTATGTAAGATAATAGTATCAGCTTGAAAAGACATAATTCTGGATTTTGTAAATGGCTTTGAAACATTGGTTTAAAAGGGGGAGATGTAGTGATACAGAATGTATCATGCGCGCATGTGCGCTGTTGTGTGGTTACTACGAGTAAACGGAAGTAAAACGTATATCCTGGCTCCGGTCCATTTATTATATACTTTATTAAGTACATGGTACAACACAGGAAAGGCTGTCCTCCTCTTTCACAACGAATCAAACGTGAGGAAGAAACCCGCTGAATCCATGTAGGATTACAGCTGAGACTAAGAAAAAAATATATGTATTACAGGCCTATGTTTTAAGTTATTATAGGGCTTATTGCTAAAAATAGACTTAAAAACAGCATGTTTCCTAAAGTTGCACAGTCAATCATCCTGCTGTAATCAGACACTCGGATCCCATCTCATCTTTACACACACGTCTGTGATGTTTTCATTCCACTGAGAAAAAGCCAAATAATGTAGCCTACCTGCACTACATGAAACCCTATTAACTTTCAATTCAATTCCATTTTATTTACATAGCACCAATTCACAACACGTCATCTCAAGGCCCTTTACAAAGTCAAATTCATAATGATGCTTACTTTCAGGTCTTGACTGCTTTCCACCAAGGAAACGTAGAGAGCACACCCTTTCATCACAGCTAGTATGTCTCGCCTTAAACTGTGAACAAACAAATAACAGCTTGCTGGCAAGGTTAGAGATATGTTGCTATTTGAGATTGTTTAGCCCACTTTATGTGGTCAGACAAATTATATTTATCTAAAACGTTTTGATTGTGATCAGGGCTGGCAGTAGTTAATGAACAATAAACCTAGCTTTTCAAGAACATGTGGTTAATGATGCCTACTTCATTATTTAACAAGTGGAGCAATTACTTTTCACATGTTTTCACATGTTGTTATGGTTAGCCTTTTCCCCTACAAGATAAAATCACCATGAATTTTCTTTTTACTCAGGTTATGTTTCTGATATTTAAATGTCTTTAAACATAGAAACAACATGATAGAAAAGCAAATGGATAGAGACTAATATCTCACTGTAGCGACTCCTAAAAAAAAAGCCAAAAGAAGAACATAACAGTAAAGCAAAAAACAAACCAAAAAATATTTAAATGTCCAAATACTTTTTCATGGTACTGTACGTTTAGCTAGATTAATCTACAATAAACCATTCAATGTTGTGAAAGCCCGACAAATAGCAGTTTTAACATCTGTCAACGTGGTCAAATTTCCATCAGAGACATAACTAAAATGAGAATTGAATGATAAAAAGAGGGCCCTGATTCTCAGATTCATTAGATCATAATGTCGGTGTTGTTATCATGTTGCAGCTATACATCAAATAGGTCTGCAGAAAAGCCCAGATATTGAACATTATTTACAGAAAAACCTTGTCTGCAGCGCTTCGGCCCTAGAGTTAGCTGTAACTCTTTTTAAAAATAATACATGCTTGCTTCTGATGGTTTTTCTTCAGCAAAGGCAGTCAAAAAACTTTCCACTCTGAGGATGTGCAAACATTTATTGGTCCACATAGCTGACTAATAGAGGGAGGAGAATATAGGGAGACCCCTGAATGTCACTTGACAGGAACATACTCGCATACACATATGAACATGCTCACACACTCATACGAAAAAGCTCTTCCATCTATCCGCCTCAAATACCTTCAAATACTGTCCCCTTCTTGTTGAACCACTCAGCTGCGCAATCATTCTTTTGTTCCCCCCTCCCACTCCATAATTATCACTAGCATACGCACATACACGGACACCGACACACAACCACATACACACTAGTTTGTTATTTTGAGGAGTGAAAGGTGCTGATGCCTACATTCTAATCCACATTTAAACGCCAGCAGCAATTTACTTCAATGTCACCTGCACATTTTTTTTCTTGTTGGGTGCAAGTCTTAGAGCTGATGCATGTGTGTGCAACTGAGAAACAAAGTGCTTCACTCCCTGTGTGCCCTTTTTTAGAAATCAATTCTCCACTGCAGAGTATCTTTTATTAGAAAAAAACCCTAAGAGGAAAGAAAGACATTTTACGGCTAGTGATTTTATAGTATGGACAGTGACATTAAACAAAGCTGTAGCATCACACATGTATGGGCTCATTCAAATATTGATGGTTGTACAAAAGAAGAGACAAACCCTAAGCCATAGGTAGAACCAGTCTTTAGAGTGCATTGGATATGCATGAATAAACTCTTGATTGGAACATCCAAGCAAGAGTTGCCATACATATTAGACATTTGTTAATACCAAATCCCAGCCTGATAATGGGTAAAATAATAATATATTTGCAGTGCATATGATTAGAAACATAGTTGTCATACTTTGTGGCATAGGGGGGTTAGGTATCGATAATGAAAGTTTTGTCGGGACATAGTAAAGGATTTACTGTAAATTAAATTGAAATGCTGTGGCATCACAGGGGAGGTGTTGGCCTAGTGCAGGGGTGGCCAACTCCGGTCCTCGAGAGCTGGTGTCCTGAAACTTTTAGAGGTTTCCCTGGCCTCACACACCTGAATCAAATAACACAATTAGCTCCTCAGTATCCAGTCAGGTTCTTCAGAGTCCTGCTAATTAACTGATTATTTGACTCAGGCGTGTCAGACCAGGGACACATCTTAAGGTTACAGGACACTGGCTCGAGAGGACCGGAGTTGGCCACCCCTGGCCTAGTGGTTAGAGCAGTGCATTTGCGCTCTGAGAAGGTTGCAAGTACCCAGTTTGATCCCCACTGCCTGCACTCTGGGTTGCTGAGCAAGACCCTTAACCCCCGATTGCTCCCCAGGCGCCACACATGGCAGCCCACTGCTCCCTAAGGGGATGGGTTAAGATGCAGAAGTGAATTTCTCCATTGTGAGATCAGTAAAGTTCAATTATTATTATCACTTTAAACAGGCTGCTTAAGATGGACTTTCCCCAATGTGGTCAAATTCTGTGAAGAGGAGTGGGCTAAAAGTTCTTCTTAACAAAGTAAAATACTAATTTCCAGTTATACCCAACATTTGAATGAAAATTCATTAAATTACTTTTTTACAAAGGGCCAGTTAGTTTAGATAACTTTTATTCCTGAATAAACAGCCATCAATTGAAATTTTGTTTGTCTTTCACTGAATTTGCCCTTTAGAGTCATGCCTTTCGCAAACAACTTTGGGATATCCAGATATTTATCACTGTGTAATCAAACAGTAGATAATAAGGTTTCACCGAACTGCAGATGAATGGATCAAACCAAGAAAAGAAGGAAATTGACAAGGATATGACTTGAGAAGATTTGGTTTTATTATCATCAACATTATATCAGGTAATCAGATTTGTGCACAGACTGTCTGTATAGAGCTAGAAGAGTCTCAATATCAAGTACACATATATGATTTATATGCACAATCAATATTGATGTACTAACTACCTCTGGGGCCTGTTTCAATAAGGAGGTTCAACCAACTCTGAGTTAAAACTTGAACACTGAGTTGACTTAGCCTGAGATGGGAAACTTTGAGTTTTGGGTTTCAGAACAGCTGAAATGAGTTAGTTCAATCAACTCTGAGTTGGCTGACTCTGAGTTAAGTGCATGCACCACAACTATAAAAAGCCATTATCAATGGAGCGCAGATATTACGAGTCACCATGGCAACAGCATGAGACAAAAAATGGTGTGCATATTTCTCACTAGCAGAACTGGATGTGCTTATGCAAGCATATGCAGAATTTGAACATGTATTTAAAAAAAAGCAACACGGCTGCAGCGGCGAAGGAGAGAGAGTTAGCTTGGGTGAAAATAGCTGCTCGAGTCAGTGTGTAAGTTTACATTTTAATTACTTTTATACAGTGTTGGGTTTAATGAATTAAGTTACTAAGTCATCTAAATACTGTAATTAAATTAAAGACTATAAAACAATAGTGGATTTAATATTAAATTTTAAAAGGTATATTTTTAACTTAACTTTCTCCCTCTATAATACACTTTGGTCAATTTAAGATTAATTCATGCAATTGAATATTGTTTTAATTTGAAAGCATTAGAAGTGCAGTTTCTTGTCTCTCCTTGTATTGTTCAAGTGGTTGAGGTTGATTTGGGATTTAGAAAGTAATTAATAAGTAAATAAAACAAATTAGTAAGTAGACCGATACTTTCTCGAGACAGTAATTATTACATTAATCTAATTAGACTTGTTGAAGATAAAATTTGTAGTTAGTAATTAAGAACTATTTTAGAGTAACTTACCCAACTGTTATAATATCAGAGGTGAAACTGGAAGAACAGTATTTTATTAAACCTAATTTAATTTTCATGGATAGGTGCAATCCTGCAGGCATCAAAAGAACATGGCAGCAGCTGAAAATGAAATATAAAAACATACTTCAAGCAGGTAAGCCTTGAGCACATCATAGGAGTAGCTACCTGGCTTTACAAACATTTGACATATTAAATGACTAAATGGCATTCAGTGTAGCATTTTTGACATATGTCTAAATGTTCATTCTCATTTGACTTCTACTCAGCCAACAGACAGAAGGCAGAGGCTCGTAAAACAGGGGGAGGACCTGCACCACCACCCCTGACAAATGCAGAAGACATGGCCCTGAGCCTAAATGCTGGAAGGCCTGAGGGAATTCCTGGAGGGACTTCATCAGAGCCAGTCACTCCAGAAGATTTAAGTGCCTTCATAAAATGTAAGAGGTCTACCTACAGTGTTGTTGTTTTTTATATAGACTAAATGTGATATTTCCATTTATATTACTTTGGGTTGGGTTTTTTGTTGGTCCCAACAGATTCGGATGGTAATATCTGCCTCTTGGAGCCTCCTGTCCCAACAGTACCCCATACAGTTGTCAGTAGCCTACTCCATACACCATCAATTATGATAAATAGTATTATAAAGTGTACTCTATGAAATGCTCATCTTCACAGGATGATGGGGATGAAGAAACCGTTTCTGCTGCCACAGACAGGCCTACAGAGGTAATTTTAATATTATTTGTTTACACATCAAACAATCTACACATTCACATTTATATGTGGAGTAGCCTATAGAATCCAAGTTTATATCTATAAATGGTCATTCTTATCTCTACCCCCCAGAGTTATGGAAGAACGGCAGGAGGAAGGTCCATCAACTTCTGGTGCACAGATGGACACAGTTCAGTGATTTACAGTAAATGCCACAGTTTCATTCTGAATTTTAGACTACATTCATGATGTAACTCTAATCTAATGTATTTTCAGTTGCCAGTTAAGGAGTTATATAGACTTCTTCTTATTAAAAAGATAGAAAAAAACAGCAAAGAACTTGTATACTTGGACCGCCAGATCCAAAAGGCAGATCTGGAAATCGACATTCTCAAACTAAAGCTAGAGGTGAGTGTATGGTCACAGGTGAATTCTAGGAAGTATTGAAACTATTTTAAAATCTTTTTTGTTTTCTTTTTTTTTAGCAGATGAACAACTCCATATAAATTGCTGTGATAGGATAGGGATATGACAAAAAATCCACTCTGGGCCTCAAAATCCTTTCCCGACGTAAATGTAACTCCCTACGAAGTAATACAGCCTCTTCGTCAACAGGATCATCCATAAAAGGTCATGTCATTTCATTCCCTTTGATGCGCTCTGCGTGACTGAAATGTGCGCAATTAATATGTCCCCAAAAAATCAATGAGGTGTTTAAACACCACTTCCTCTTTAAAAAAGGGGAGGAGACCAAAATAAACTCTGGGTTTTCTGAAGAAAACCTGCTCCCGACCAGGTTAGGTTCACAGAGTAAATTGCCATGGTAACTGACTCTGAGTATAAGTTACCTCTCTTTCAGAAACGGGCTTGACTTACTCTGCTTTCTCAGGTTTAACTTACCTCCCTTTCTGAAACACAAAACCCAGAGTTTCCCTCATTTCAGGGTTAACATACTCAGAGTTTTCACTTAACCTCCTTTCTGAAACAGGCCCCTGGTCTTTCAACTTCGCTGCATATCTGTGTGGATTTTTGAGACTCCTCTGACTTGACTTGACCCTTACTTGATACACAAATGCACTTTTCTTAACAGGGAATTATTTACAACCAATCAGAAAACACCCTTGTTTCAGCCAGTAAT
This sequence comes from Fundulus heteroclitus, assembly GCF_011125445.2. NCBI lineage: Eukaryota > Metazoa > Chordata > Actinopteri > Cyprinodontiformes > Fundulidae > Fundulus > Fundulus heteroclitus. Next base: position 34,167,146 of record NC_046383.1, on the reverse strand, counting down.
AAACACATACTCCACGTGGGCGATGATTTAATTATAAGCCAATCACACGAGCCTGTTCACAGAGTTATGAGCGCAGGGTGCATGCAGCTGGCGGAGTTTAGAATGTTTAGATCTCAGCTTGGATTCTACTAATGTCAGTGGAGCGGTGTTGAAAAGTAATTTGATCCCTCAATCATGGTGCAAATAAGCAGACTTTGAGACAGATCGATGCATCTTGTTCTCTGCGCATATTGGTGCTTTTACCGAACCAGCCTGGAAAGTAAATTGCCCCGCGCAGCAATCCAAAGCCAACATTTAGGTGACTGACAAAATGTACAACACAGAAAAGAATTTCTCATGTCATTTATCTAGTTTAGAGTGCGTATTTATATATGTATTTTTATGCAACATTTTCCCTTTCTTCTGAAATGTTTATTACTAACAATATTTCTGTAAATAATATAGAAATACAGGGGTTGGACGATGAAACTGAAACACCTCTCATTTTAGTGTGGGAGGTTTCATGGCTGAATTGGACCAGCCTGGTGGCCAATCTTCATTAATTGCACATTGAACCAATAGGAGAAGAGTGTGAAGGTCCAATTAGCAGGGTAAGAGCACAGTTTTGCTCAAAATATTGTAATGCACACAACATTATGGGTGACATACCAGAGTTCAAAAGAGGACAAATTGTTGGTGCACGTCTTGCTGGCACATCTGTGACCAAGACAGCAAGTCTTTGTGATGTATCAAGAGCCACGGTATCCAGGGTAATGTCAGCATACCACCAAGAAGGACGAACCACATCCAACAGGATTAACTGTGGACGCAAGAGGAAGCTGTCTGAAAAGGATGTTCGGGTGCTAACCCGGATTGTATCCAAAAAACATAAAACCACGCCTCCTCAAATCACAGCAGAATTAAATGTGTACCTCAACTCTCCTATTTCCACCAAAACTGTCCGTCGGGAGCTCCACAGGGTCAATATCCACGGCCGGCTGCTATAGCCAAACCTTTGGTCACTCGTGCCAATGCCAAACGTCGGTTTCAATGGTGCAAGGAGCGCAAATCTTGGGCTGTGGACAATTTGAAACATGTATTGTTCTCTGATGAGTCCACCTTTACTGTTTTCCCCACTTCCGGGAGAGTTACGGTGTGGAGAAGCCCCTAAGAAGCGTACCACCCAGACTGTTGCATGCCCAGAGTGAAGCATGGGGTGGATCAGTGATGGTTTGGGCTGCCTTATCATGGCATTCCCTTGGCCCCATACTTGTGCTAGATGGGCGCGTCACTGCCAAGGACTACCGAACCATTCTGGAGGACCATGTGCATACAATTGTTCAAACATTGTATCCTGAAGGAGGTGCTGTGTATCCCGATGACAATGCACCAATACACACAGCAAGACTGGTGAAAGATTGGTTTGATGAACATGAAAGTGAAGTTGAACATCACCCATGGCCTGCACAGTCACCAGATCTAAATATTCTTGAGCCACTTTGGGGTGTTTTGGAGGAGCGAGTCAGGAAACATTTTCCTCCACCAGCATCACGTCGTGACCTGGCCACTATCCTGCAAGAAGAATGGCTTAAAATCCCTCTGACCACTGTGCAGGACTTGGGATTCTTCTTGTCAATTCATCTTGGGAATGACTATATGTCATTCCCAAGATGAATTGATGCTGTATTGGCCGCAAAAAGAGGACCTACACCATACTAATAAATTATTGTGGTCTAAAACCAGGTGTTTCAGTTTTTTTGTCCAACCCCTGTAAATCTGTACTATATTCTTTGTTACTTTTTTTGCAATTTGTAATTCCTGATTATGCAATATTTTTCCTAATATTTATCTATCCTGACTAAAAATATGTTACAAAGGGCTGTACCTTTTAATCCGTTGGTGCACTGAAACTAATTAATTTCCCTCTATGGGGATTGTTGTGCCAGTTCAGACGTGACAGAAAGCGGGCATCAATTCGGGACGTAACGGACTACGTTACCCATGATGCAATGTGGTCAAAATGGCTACCAACTCATGTGGTCAAAATGGCCACCAACTCCCATCATGCAATGTGGTCAAAATGGCCACCAACTCCCATCACGCAACACGGCAAAATGGCCACCGATCAAGATAAGGTTGCTATGGTGATGGCTATAAAAGCCGATCACACACGACAATCTTCCTTCTTCCCTGGCTTTTAGCCAACCCGAGAAGACACACACACAGCTGATTCCGTTGGGGTGATCCCACGCCACGTGTTCGATTGCTCGCTGGACCGAGATTTTTCGACGCAACGGTTATTCCCTGCTTTTTATAACAGGAGGTCGACTTAAATAAGTACTTTTAAATTCCCTCTGATCAAAAGACTGAGAAACGCCGTATTTCCCAGTGATCGAAGAGGACCCCGCTTTGTCTGGCCAACAAAGCGACTGTTGAACCCGGTGGAAGAAACGAAGGAGCTTTTTCCCCGTGCCGCTACAGCCTGCGGACATCTGCGCTCGTCAAGGCGCGTCCAGAAAGCCACTACTCGGAGCGCTCCGGACCAGCCCCGAGGCACCTCAAAGTAACGGGGTCTCCCCTTTTATTTCTGTCTCACCAACAGGGTGTTTAGAAGTGCCTGGGCAGGCGGTAGAACTTTGTAGGTGTTGGTTAATGCTTTTATTCCACGACGAAGTTGGAATTATTTTGCTGAACATTTTCTTTGTATGTGCATGCATTTTACAATTGATTTGCTGTGTTGATTTGTGATCCATCAAGAACCCCGCCGTGGGTTACCGCTTTATTTCTTTTCATCTTTTTCCCTGCTTTCCCCCCTCTCTCTCTTTTCGCTTCTTCTTACCAATTTAATCTTTTTTTGTCCGAGCTCAAGTCGCGGGCTTTGCTTTAAACTCCCAGTTAGCTGCGCCCCTCGAAGCGAGGCATTATCCCATCAGCGTAAGCGTGGTTACGTCATTAGGACCTCCCCTCATACGTCATCGTAGCAGCCATCTTGGGAGGGTGACGTATATCTGAACTGTAGGTAGCTTAGCTGAACTAGCTTTTGTGTAAGACATCAAAGCGTCCAGTGAGATTCCCGAAGCTGTTCTGTCTATCAATGCTGATACGTGAAATGCCGGTGTTTCGAGGGCGGTGTTAAACAACTTTGAGTTAAGTTAAGATCTGCTAACCGCTCATTTTAATCCATTGTTTATTTTTGTTTTGTTCTTTATTTCCACATATATATTTTGCATGTTTTAGTTTAGTAATGAGTAAGAATTCCAAAGTTGTTTGAATCAGAGAATTACTGTAACAGGGAATTGCTTTTGGTTCAATAAAACCAACGACTGCGGAATAGACATTGTTTTGTGTTCAGTCCAATTCACAGTTACATGGTTATTCAGAAATCAGAGCTAACCTCCTTTGGAGTTAACATCTGATATTAATACAGAGACAATATCATTGGATGGTGATAAGGAATAAGGATTTAAACTCTAATTGCAGTTACATTGGGGTTCTCACAGCCTGCTGGATAAACCTGGTCGGTTAACAGTCCGACCTGATCATTTATTCCAGCATAAATGAGTTCATAACAGCAAATTAACTAATGTATTAGTGGTATAAATACTTACAAGCTTATAGCTAACATCACCACCATTTGAACTATATTTGTTATAGCGGAAATTTGAGTTGAATGATTTATTATTTAAATTATAATACCAAATTATAATTAATAATAATAATAAGCATATTCAAACAGTTTATGGCATAACAGGGATGATGAAGATTATCTTACGTTGTGCCTTCAGCCTGGTGGGATGAAATTGGACTATGTTGGGAGCACAATAACATCAGACTGTCTCTGGTATAAGAAGCAGCAGAGTCACTCCCTCGCCCAAGGGACTGCCCATCACATCAGGGGGTGCCACTACTGCTATGTACCCCAAGCCCCCTTGGATTTTTCTTCCTTTGTCCGTCGGCCCTCAAGGAGTCCGACCCTGGAGAGACCTATGAACATGTGTTCAAGCTGGAAGCGCTGCTAAGTCTGCAGTCAGTCCTTTACGTAACCAGCTTCTACCAAATCCAGCTTTTATGATTTTTCTCACTTGTAGGAAAACCGAGCTGAGCCACACTCTTGCAAGAGAGCAGAGATCCCCATGCAACAACCCCCCCCCCCTTCCACGGTCCAAATGCAGACCACAGGAGACCCGTGGAAGCTTCATCCCAGGCAAAAAATTGTATTTCCTCGAATAAAGTTTGCCTAACTAAGATTTGCATTGCAAATTGGTTAAAACCTACCAAATGTTGTTTTAAATTAGTTAAACTAATTTAATCTCATTCCATATCCTACAATATTAACTTTGGTTCTCTAACTTAGACTTGCAGTGAACCAGGATTCACTGAATCATTCTGATGATGGATTTGAACTATTTTATTTGTTCTTTTGTTTCTTGTGTGTGTACATAGTTCCTTATCTTGATTTTGCTTAGTAGTTTAGTTAAGTTTCACTAGCCTAGTTGAGAAAATTTGTTGATTAAAATATATTAATTCAGAAAACAACAATCTATAATGGTGTTCCCTGTATGTGTAATGGCACAACACTTGTCTATATAATAATTGTATGAATATTATAGACGTTTATGTGCTCATTTTCTCCACTGTTTAGGTGGTGGATCGGCCAATCAGCTGTCTCTGTTTCCACAATCTGCCCTGCTTAAGACAATCCTAGGCTTGCTAAAAGTCCTCCTCACTACTTCTAAAAAGATTTTACTTTAGGAGCTCTATTAGGTCCTAATATACTTTGTGAATACATTTTATCTTACTGAGATAAAATTCTTAGAAAAATATTAGAATTAGGGAAATGTCTTAGGATTCTTTGTGAATACTTTTGTTGTCCTGTGCCAACCCAGTCTCACTGAAAAACATGTAATATCCAAGTTGGTCCACGGGGGAAACATAGTATTGTCACAATTTGGCTCCTCAATACGTTTCAGTCCTTGGTTTTATTTGATAGATGGAAATAGAGTAGTGTAATCACTGACCTATATAATACACTGGAGTGCTGATTTTGCCGAAAAACTGAAGTCACTGGCCGCCATCTTGCTACTCCCTACTCTCACAGAATCCCATAGACCAGTTCATTGTTATTGTTTTGATGCGGGTTTTTTCGCGCATGCGCGCCGGACTGGTAGGCAAAAGGCGAACACAATGGCGGACGCAAACAGAGAAACCGACGAGTTCTCCATGTATTTTTCATCTTTAGATAACGTATCACAAGATCGTTTTAAGAGTAAGTTTATGGTTGATGGTATCAGATTGCCAGATCCACACAGCAGAACCCTGAAGGGACGTAGCGAGTCTGTGAAATGCTGGCCAAGTGTTCCGTACCGCGACATACAGCTGCCTTATAAACACGGCAGGCAGAACATACAAGAGAGCATGAAAGCCATGAAACCACTGGACGGCTACAATTATTTTATATCGGGAAAAAGGCTCCAGCAACGCCCGCGACGCCATGAGGGATTAAGAGGGTCAGAAAATGGTCTACAGTCAGTGTATGTAAGAATGTGTATATGTATATATGTATATATATGTATACATATATCCATCCATCCATCCATCCATTTTCCAAACCGCTTTATCCCTCATGGGGTCGCGGGGGTTGCTGGTGCCTATCTCCAGCGTTCACCGGACGAGAGGCGGGGTACACCCTGGACAGGTCGCCAGTCTGTCGCAGGACAACACAGAGAGACAAACAGGACAAACAACCATTCACGCACACACTCACACCTAAGGACAATTCAGAGAAGCCAATTAACCTAACAGTCATATATTTGGACTGTGGGAGGAAGCCGGAGTACCCGGAGAGAACCCACGCATGCACAGGGAGAACATGCAAACTCCTGTATGTATACATATATATTGTCATTTATATATTTATGTTTCATATATATCTTTAAATAAATAAAATGCAAAATATTTCAGCACATGACTTTCTCAGTACTTGATAGTTTTAGAACATAACATAAAAGTACTTGGCATTTGCCATTTTAAAAGTTTTAAGCCCCCCCCCCCCCCTCCGAACATGAGAAAATCATCGTTATTCAATGCTGTAGCGCACATATTCCCTAGTTACTGGGGGAGAATAGGGAGTACCGATATGGCGGCCGGTGGCTTCAAAGCGACTCGTTCTAACAGCGGGCGAATAGCACTCCAGTGTATAATATAGCTCAGTGAGTGTAATTCACCCCTTCTTTTGGGTTGGCCTACACGCGGTAGAACACTATGGCAAAACTAATAAATGAAAGATTGTCTTCCACCCCTGAACTAAGATTATAAATATATTATGCAAATGTTTTGCGAGAGATAACATCAAAATGCAATGAACTGCAATGTTTTTCTTAAATATTTTGGTGCTCGATGGTGGCGTAACTGGTTGCGTCCTTGCGTCCAACTGCCTAGCAACATGACTGCTTCATGTATTTCTGAGGTGAATAGAAATCTTCGGCGAAACTAATAAAGGAAAGTTTTTCTACCTGCCTTGAATGAAGCTTATGAATACATTATGCATACTTTTTGCTACAGATGTCATCAAGATGCAAAGAACTGCAGGTGTTTTGCTTAAATTTTGTTTTCACGTGTACTGGAATCTCAGTGACACTGTGCATGTATGATTCACATGTTTTTATTTATAAATATTGAAACTCTTTTAGCTCCATATGTATGGTAGTTTGTGCATTTTAACCACTCTTCAACAAGGTGTGACAGGTGGATGCCTTCCATAGGTGGTTCCCATCTACACCAAAAGAGAGGAGCATTTAATTAACAACTTTTTTTTATCAAAATTATTTTTGCAAAAATAATAAATCCATAAAATGTCTACAGTGATGCAAAATAAAAAATATTAAGTTTACTGAAAAACTAATATATGGTATATGTCAGGGTTTCTTTATCGTTTAACTCAGGACGCACACACGGGACTAAAAGTTTGAGTTTTTATTGAAGGGAGTATGCTGGGTGGTGAGTGATGAAGACCGGAGGTTCAAGACTGCAGAAGGTCAGGGATGTAGGTGATGGCAGGAGCTGACGGCCCAGAGTAGAGTCCATAAAGCTAGGAGGCTAGGAAAGCATAGAGCTGCTTGGCTAGCAGGCCTCGTAGCAACACCAGGGCATAGAGCGGAGCTTCTCTAGGGCGGCCAGGCAGGTTAGCAGTTCTCAGGAGACACCAGGACACAGAACAGAGCTTCTCCAGGGACAACAGCAGGGTACAAAGTCTTTCAAGGCAAAAGGCAGAACTAACCTTAAAAAAGAGAACAGAAACAGATCTTCCAAGACAAAAACGAGGACTGGCATGGAGTGGTGGATAGCAGAAGACGGACCAGCACTAGAGTGTGGCAGAGGGAGGCTTAAATAGGAAGGCTGGCATGTGAAATGTGTCTGATTGATTAACTACCAGCAGGTGTGACTGACTGCAAGGAGAGTGAAGTGAAGGCTGAGTGGCAGGGAAGGAGGAAACTAAAAATTAACAATGAATAAAGTCAAAACATAACTAAAACCCAAACAAGGTGGAAAAACTGGGAATAATAGTAAACCAAAGCCGAATCAAAACTAAACCATGACAGTATATAAATAAGGTTTTAAAAACGTCGATGGGACCAAAATATATAAATATTCACTTCTGCTTACGATGCCAGTGTTGACACAGAATGGTTCTGCACCAAAGGGGGAGTTCTCAAATGAGGCCCCATTTTTACAGAAAAAGCCGTTTTCCCTGCCGGTCGGACAGTGAGAGTGCAAATTACATTGGCAACAACCGCAATACTAATCATTTTGGAGATCACAACATCCCAGGAGCTTAATTTCAACCTACTTGAATGGAGAAACCCAGCATAGAACAGCTGACACGTTGGTTGAAATGTAGAGGGCTCAAAATGAGCAGAAAGAAAGCAGTATTAGTAGAAAGGTAGGAAAGGCTGTCCTCTCCTCTCTCACAACGGATCAAACTCGAGGAAGAAACCCGCTGAATCCACATAGAATTGCAGCTAATACTAAGAAAAAATACATGTATTATTACAGGCCTATGTTTTAATTTATTATAGAGGTCACTGCAAAAAACAGACTGAAAAACAGTCAATCATCCTGCTGTAATCAGACTTTGTCAGATCCCGTCTCCTCTTCGCACGCACACACACACACACACACACACACACACACACACACACACACACACACACACACACACACACACACACACACACACACAAACAAGATCACTGTGAGAGAAACAATTGACCTGATCCATAAAAAGAAGCGGAAGATTAGCAGCAAAACCACCACAGCTGCTTCTGTTCATCACAAATGCATTTATTTAGCTGGTATTTATACACACCGGGACTACTGCTCATAAAATAGTTGTCGCGAGGGATGGGGGCTTGAGCCCTGCTCTCTTCATGCGCATCGCATTAACCATAAAAACCGTCCTGTCTGAAAAAAATGAAGCCCAAAAAAAGCGGTTTCACGTTCAAGAAACAAACCCAAGAAACCACAACCACCGACTCACAAAAGTTACAAGTGACTTTAGAGAAAAACAAGTCCAAAGTTGTTGATAATAAGTGGGCAAAATGCAACACTGAAGCGCACATGAACAGCCCTCATGGATTGGATGAGGTTTTAAAGCTGCTGAGAAAAAGACAAATTAACATATCCTACCTGCCCAGATGCTGCAGTCGCTAGTTGCAGGTCTGGATGTTCAAGTGTTGGCACTAGGAAGTATGGAGTCTATATTTAGGTGTTTTTGGTCAGATTCCACAGTAAAGTCCTCTCAGTTACAAGCTTGCATCCAACACTGACATTTCTCAGCAATCCTCCGAGGTTTTGGAAAATCAATGGTAAAAAAAATCCCTTCATATGATCATGATCACCATATCGCTGGTCACTCCAGCAGACACCAACGCAGCAGTGGTGTTTTGTTGTTGCCAAAATATGCTGTTGAGGCGATATTCAGCAGGGATCTGTTCACTATTTGACTCAAACAAGTAAACTATTCAAGCTTCACTGTTCTGCTTGTACGACCACAAGATGGCTGTGACACATGTATCTAAATTTAGTAATTTCACGTCATTTGACAAATGCCCTATAGGAATGTTAGGTTGAAGACAGGTGAGACAGAGCTAAGTTGTTGCTAGATGGTGGTAGCTTCACATTCCTCAGATTTGCGCGAGCAATGAAAGAAGTAAAACAAGGCTGAACATCAGTCATCGGTGCTGACTTAAGGAAGTAAATTGGTTCAGAAGCCACGCAGATTTTACAACTTTCCTTCTGGATAGGTAAATTAAATGTTTGTTAATGCTGACCTTTAAGCTGATGCTAGCGGACGTGGCAACCGGCTGGCGAGCAGTACAATTGTAGGTTGGAACGAGAGTGACATAGCACAAGTGTGCCAACTACTTGTCAGGAGGCCATAAACTTCTAGCTATCTTCTTTAAGGAGGCAGAAAACAGAGGGAAGTTTTCAGAGTATTAGCTCACGCTGAGCAGTGACCTGACCACAGCCTTGTTCCTGTTCTTCTTGACCTTATGTTCAGTGGCTCATCCATATTCGTCTTCCCCCATAAGGTAAGTACCCTGATCAGGATCCTGACCTGGACCATTCTTGCTGTACTCCTCTGAGGAAGAATCCAAGGTTTGGTTCCTAACCATGGTCACAAGAGCCTTTCTTATTAAACACTTTAAACTCTCTATTGCCTCCATCTTTGTTGGGTCCAGAGTCACCATGGAAAAGCCAAACATAACACATTAGGATTATTTTTTCTACTTCTTCTCTTTACCTTAGACTTTTGACACACCATTTTATTATTATTATTGCCCCCACTCAGACCCGGTGGCATGGGCAGGCATTGGGGGGGCCGTGTCCGCCCACTGAGCCAGCCGTGCCCGCCCTGGCCTGGAAGCTGTCTTTTTTTTTTAACCTCGGAGTGGCCATCGATCCATTAGTACTATCTTTGATGTGTCAATCATATAATCCAACCAATCAAATAAACGACTGAAGGCAACATGCTAGCCAATCACATTCTTGGCCTTCAGAGATGTCGCGGTTTGGTTGTGGTCACCGTTGGTGTTGGTAGTGAGGGATGGATATTCGGTCTGATTACCAAACAATTACAAGAAGTGACAACAAAGCAAGCGAGAGCGAGCTGGAAGCAGCACTATTATTTCTGTTTGAAAGCATTGAAGTCAACACTGGAGTTAACATTCATGCTAGGAGTGTTAGCTAGACAGCTAAGAGCACAAGGAGCAGAACCAAGCAGGAAAACTGCCAAACTGAAGAAACTTGGGTTACTTGCAGGCAGAAGGGAATTGTGCTTTGTTGTTGATCCTTGTGCTTTCTAACTGCTGTAATTACAGAACCTCTGTGAGTATGAATTTTTACTTCAGTCAGTGTTCAGCTTGAGAACAGTGCTCATGTTTATCAGCGTGTAGCTTATGTTGGACTTTTGAGTCCAGACACAGCACTACAGGTTGCCGTATCTCAATGTTAATTTCCAGCCCAAACCCAGCATAACACCTGCCCATCTTAAAAGTATAAAACAAGCCCAAATCTCAAACTCTCTCATGTTACAAGCACAGAACTATTAAATACATAAGAACATGCCATTAGCACACAACTGCACTGAAGAAAAAAAAAAAACTTTGCACATACGGGCTCCACACAAAATATACAATAAAACAACCAAATAACACACAAGATCACTTTAACAATTATGATATATCAACAGGAAAAAAAAAACTTTTATCAATAGCTTCCCAACATCAGCAGTAAATCTACCTTAATATAAACTTAATATCTCTTACAGAGCTCAATCAAACATTTCTCTTTCACACAGTCATGAAATATTTTTAAGTTAATCAGTAGAACTCAACCCCTCTTGGGGCGTTTACATTGACAAATACAATTTCATAGTGACACTTGATTAACCATTATTCTTTTCTTGTTTTATTATAACAATCAATATTATTCATTATAACTATTATTCATTGATGATGTCAGATTTGACAGATTTGACTCATTTAAAAAATAAATTGACCAGTAAAATGAGTTCAACGAGATGGCGTTTTATTAAAATGGTTTTAGTTTTCTGCTAGACACTGACAAGTACTTTGATATATATTTTGTTAGTAATTCTTTCTAAAAGCCCAACAAATGTTGTGTAAAGCTTCCCAAATTTTTACAACCTGCCCATAAGCTATTTTTGCTCCAGCTCATGTGTTCAAAACAAACCTAACTGGGTGGAAACCTGCCTAATTTGGCAACACTGAATACACTGTTGCTTTTTGTTTGTTAGATTTTTTAGATTTTGGGATTTTCGAGAATTTCTTTCTCAACACTGTAGGCGTGGTCATAGAGCCACTGTAATGAAGCATGAAGCATGAAGCATATAATTTTTTTTCAAAAGCGTACCCCCCTGAAAAAATGGAATGCCCCCTCTGTAATTTGTTTCTGCAGCCGTGTCTGCCCCCACTGAGTGCAGAAAGTGATCCAAACAAGTGCTATAATTTTGAGTTTTGTGTCTGATCAATAGTTCAAACATAATTTTTATTGTGCTCCATTACTGACCAAAATCAAAGTGTGTTTCAGTCTATCATTCGTCCCTGAACTGTTGAAGCCATTAAAGTAAAACATATAATTAAGTAAATATGATTTATTTAATCTAGAATTAAGAACAACTTTGTATTAGCTTACATTAGTAACCTTTTTATAGTTGTCTGGCTTGTTGCTGACACATAATGATTAGTAGCCACATGGACATGCTGAACCTTTAATCAGCTGAGCAGAAGTAATGTGACACCAGTCTGAAGTCAGCCAGGCAAACAGAACTCTTTGCCAAACATGAAGAGTTCCCTGCAGACTTGTATTTGCTGCAGGAACACTCCTCCAGGTTTCCAAAAAGGTTATGATACTAACTTGTAATTTACAAGTTACAAGCTAACTTTATATACTTTCTCAACCATAATAAAGATCTTGCTTTTTGTGTATGTGTGCCTGCTCACTACCCAATGCTGTTGGTTCCAGTCCTGTTGTTTTAATTGCCATTAGAGAAACACCTAAGCAGGGGTTCACACTCACAGCGGGATCTAAATGGTATACATTTGCTTCCTGTGGCTTAGGCTTTTTCTTGCAGCACAGCATCTAATTGCCAGCGAGCCACTCCAATGAGTGAAGGTGACCAGTTTGTATTATATTTGAAACAAAAGCTATGCTGAAAGCTTAATAATAGTTTGCAACAAGCTAACTCATAAAAGTGAGAAGTCTGAACATCACTCTTTATGTAGTTAGTAACATAGTTTATTGATGATTTTATTACTTATTGTAATCTAATTTTACAGTGTTGTTAATCAGGCATAACATTATGACCACCTGCCTACTAATATGTTAGTTACCATTTATGCAGCCCTGAACCATTGAGGTATAGACTATACTAGACCCCTCAAGATGAGCCTTAGAATCTGGCACAACGATGTAAGCAGCAGATCCTTTTGGGGTTTGTAAGTTGTGAAGTGGGGCCTCCATAAATTGAACCATTTTGTCCAACACATACCACAGATGCTTGATTGAAAGTTCTGGTATATTTGGAGGCCAAGTCAACTCCTTGTTGTTTGCTGGTAGCTACAACTTAAACCATTGTTATATAAGTTTTTCTTTTTGGCAAGGTGTATTATCCAACTAAAAGAGAGCAAAAACATTATGGAATGCAGTTTCAATGAAAAGTTGTACATGGTGTCAAATCAACATTTACATCAATGGAAGGACCCAAGGCTTCTGAGCAGAAGCCAAAAACATCACAATGCCTCCAACAGCTTACCCTGTTCCCATAGTGAATCCAGGTGCCATGTGTTACCCATGTAAATTATGCACCTGGCCATTCATGCAGCTTAAAAGAAAATGTGACACATCACATTATTTTTAACTTATTAAACAATATGAGCGGTAGTAGCTGTCTGTTGTATTGAACTAAATGGCCCCTAATTCGTTACATGCATCAATGAGACTTTATTAAAAGTAGTTCAAGGAGGAAACAGTACGGAACTAGACACTGACTACTGAACACTTGAAACCCCCACAGAAACCGCAGTTCATTCAACTGACTAGTGTGTCATTCAGGAGTGAGTAATTCAAATGAGCGAAACATACAGGTGAATAAACTGAAGTGAATCACTTCACTGATTTGTTAATTTCTCAGTTTAGTTGAGGTAAGCACTCTATCTTTTTTGTTAATGTATTTTATTTTAACCGTAAGGCAATACACACTTTAATTTGTACTTAAGTTTCAATCTTTTTCTTTGCCGTAAGTGACCCCTGGCTGCTGTTTGCAAACATAATCTGTATACTGTTCATTATTCTTTGATCGTCTATATTCTTGCCAATAAAGTTCTGAAACGTACAAAAAATGAATCTGCAGTGACCCTAAGCGAACGCTACTTAAAATACAAACACAAAGAAATTTATTTTGATTTGTGTCCGACGACGATTGAGCGTGCGAGCGCGCGCGAGAGAGAGAGAGAGAGAGAGAGAGAGAGAGAGAGAGAGAGAGAGAGGAGAGAGAGGAGAGAGAGGGAGAGAGAGAGAGAGAGAGAGAGAGAGGAGAGAGGGAGAGAGAGAGAGAGAGAGAGATGGTAGAGCTGCACAGAGTAACAATTACAGGGCGCTCCATAAAGATGTTATTAATTAGAGAAATAAAACGTTATTTCCTGATTGTTTCACAAAGGTTACCTCCAGAAGGTAAGCACGCCCATGGCAACACACCTCAACTCCCCGCAGCCCCACCGCTGGTTGCTGTTTTTCCTCTTCCTGTCTGAATACACACTAAAACGATAAAGAGACAGAGTCACTGAAGGTAATCTCGTAAATAAAACTTTCGGTGAAAATAAAATTTTTCCTCTGCTGACGTAAACAACGTGAAGTCAGGAGAGAGAAAGAGAGACATTTTCTGATTTTCGCTTGTTTTGTTCTCCCGGATCAATTGCAACTCTCGTATGTTGCCTCCAATTCCTCACTCTGTCATGGTTCCTCTCCTCCTTCATCACTAACCTTAAATGTCTCACCAGCATGACAGTTTCCCTGATTTCAGCCAATTGAGCATATTTGCTGGAATGAATGAAGTAGAGGCCACACGCTAGGTGCGCATATACAGCACAATGTGTATATTTCATCTTAAAATTAGGCGCAGAAGAAATCTTCTGCGCCTAATAAATAAATTTTCGTGTGAATACTATAATGTTATGTTATGAGACCCAAGCACCAGACCAAGGTTTTGCTGCTAACACCTCCGAGGATGTCCAGAAAAACTGAAGAGTGACAATATTAATATTAAGAACCACTATGAACAGAGCGGGTCAAACGGAAATATGATTTTATTATTTTTGAACCATGAAGGTTAAAACATATAAAGCTGTATAAAGCACTTGTCCCTGTTCCAGACCTTTCTAGGCCAGTGGAATCATTACACCGGGCAAAGGTAATCCCAGCGGGGAGGAGTCAAATAGTGCGGGTGAAAACGGCCAGGCCAGAGGTCAGAGATCCTCTGACATTATATATAGATAGTGGTGTTGTGCTTTACCCTCCCAGTAACTCATTGGACTTTGTAAATAGTTTTAGCGACAGGCCGTCTATGGCTCAGGAGACAGCTAAGAAAAGCTTGTCTAAGGTACAGTCTGAAATGAAGAGGCATTTTGATCACAAAACCGACCATAGAGAATTTCTCCTAGCCCTGCTGCCACTTGTTAGATTTCCTTTTCAAGCAAAGTACTCTAACCGTTCTCAGTGCTGTAGAAGTTGTCTGATCAGAACTGTTTGAGCTCTACACCTGGTCGTCTGTCACTGCAGCTATTCCTGCTGCCACACACCAGAGATGATGAGGAATGTTACCAATTTCCTTTGGAGCTGCTGCTGAAGTGCCCTAAAGGAGAGGTCCAACTTCCTTTGTTCTCCTTACATGGCCTTGCATATCCTCCTCACTGGGTCATACCATTTGTTTGTAAGGGGAGGGATCATTTATTTATTTAGGTTTTCTTCTGCATTGGGCGGCTAGTTCTGTTCCAACATATTTTATTTAAAAATTAATTAGTATTACCCTTACCAGTATTTGTTTAGTAAAGTTTTTGTATGTTTATCATCTTTTTAATTTTTTTTGTAATAGATCAAGAATCTTTGAAATTATTGACTGTCTCCCTGGCTAGTTTGTGCAAATCCCTAACAGTCACAGACAAAACTTTTTCAAGTCAATCTTTTAAGACTATATTTTCCTTGTGAACCTGTTGATAGGGTGTCTGTTTCAAAGTCTGCTTTAGTTTATCCTGTTTGTTTAGTAATGCCATATGTGTCTCCATTTGTTGAAGAACACAAATTAATTTGTGTTCTGAATTTGTTGTTGTAGAAAATTCTCCAGGTCCTGAAAAACCCAGCCAACATCCATCAAACGTAATGGATGGACGTTCGCCAAACTTATATATGGTGTTTTATATCTGCGTGTGGCAAACGTCTAACTCAGTGGTCATTTTCAGCTCCAGACCCAAAAGAGAAATTTGGTGTCTCCCCGGAACCCAAATTTACAAAAATACACCATGAATTACTGTAACATCTACATTTTTAAACAGTGGACAAAAGACGAAACAAGCCATGAATTTAAATGTATATGAAATATATTTATTTGCTTATAAAAGTAAACAAAAACAGAAAAGGTTTCTATTGTCCTTTCTGTGTTTTACCCCTTTCTTAGCTCATTTTCTTATCCCCTCCCATCATCCCTGAGTACAGACACCAACATTTTTTTTTAAATAATGCTGACTTGAATTTAATGAGATGTATGTGGCTGGTTAAAGATTTCAACCAGCTGATCTATTCTAGATTCTCGAAAACCTTGTGTGAATAGACCATCCAGTGTTCCTAGCCTGCCCTTGTTGGGCTCTCCAGTTGGTTGTTGGATTCTGAACAAAGACCTAAGCCTGTTACCTGACACATTCTTCCTGCTAAGCCCACGTGTACCCAGCCCTGGCATCGGCCAGGCCCACCTGTTCAGCTATCTGTGCCCCCCAGGACAGTTTGGAACTCCTGTGAAAATTAAGTTGCAACTGCAATGTATTGACTCAAAACAACCAGCAGAGCGTACTGTAGGCTATTAAATGGGACTTTTCAAGGCAGTAAAGTATACACTTTGAAAACAGTAGATGGCAAAAATGGATATTAGAATTTGGCCTAACAAAAATAATAGTAAAGGTAGCTCAACCAGAGACAAAGATAATACTTCGCCAGTGACGGCGAAGGGTGGAACAGACCGGTTAATAAGGCAACTGCAACCGGGCGCTGCAGCCTCAAGGATATCCATTCCTCCTTTCTGCTCACAGATGCCACAGTCACCACAGCCCGCGGTGTCAAACACTCCACCATTGGATGCCACCATCGTGATTCTCTCATATCCAAATGACCTCATGGTGGAGAAACTCAAACAAGTGTGCCTTGAAAATTATCCTGTTCGACATTTCTCTAGAAAAAAACCCCGTAGTTTTCTTCTGCATGGTACCAAAACAGACCCTGGCTTGAATATTCAGTGAAAATGGATGCAGCATGCTGCTTCCCATGTAGGCTGTTTGCTTCTCAGAAATCATCATCTGATAGAATTTAAAGAAATAGGCTTCACTGTTTGGAAACATGCCTTGGAAAAAGATTACGGACCAAGCAATTATGGCTCCTCAAAATACCATATACTGTGTGAGAGCTGTTGGGAAGGGAAGATAATGCACATTGAAACTGGTTTTGAAATCACCACCCTGGTGCATAAAGAGCAGCTGGCCCACAACAGATATTATGTGAGTACAATCAATGACATTCTGACTTTTCTAGCAATCAATCATCTGCCTTTCAGAGGTGACACTGAAGCATGGGAATCAATGGGACAGATTGGCTGTGGTTTATTCTTATCTTTGTTTGAGTATACCATAGAAAAAGACCCAGAGTTGGCTAAAATAATCCCTGCTATTCCCAGGAATGCAACTTACACATGTCATGAGATTCAAAATGAACTCAAAGGACTCCTGAGTCAACAGGTGACTGAGCTTATTGATGAGAAAATGGGCAACTCTTTTTACACAGTTAAAATGAATGGAACCAGAGATCCGACAGGATGTGAACATTTCTCTATTTTACTGCGCTTTGTTGATGACAGTTATGCTGTTAAAGAGAGACTACAGCAGAAGCAGGTGATGCTAAAACTCTCACATAGACTCTTATCGCAGAAATAAGAAAAGCTGACCTGATGACAGACAAAATGATCAGCCAGGTATATGATGGAGCTTCTCTCACAGTTAGGCCCAGAAATATTTGGACAGTGACACAAGTTTTGTTATTTTAGCTGTTTATTAAAACATATTCAGGATACAATTATATAATCAATATGGGCTTAAAGCCCAGACTCTCAACTGTAATTTGAGAGTATTGACATCCAAGTTGGAGCAAGGGTTTAGGAATTACCGCTCTTTAATACGTAGCAGCTTCTTTTTATATAGAAGACTATAAAAATAAATAACAAGGCTGGATGGGCTCTTCCCTCTTTAATCTGTCATCAATTAAGCAGTTAAAAGGTCTGGAGTTGATTTGAGGTGTGGCGTGGCGTATGCATCTGGAAGCTTTTGCTGTGAACACACAACATGCAGCCAAAGGAGCTCTCAATGGAGGTGAAACAGACCATCCTGAGGCTGAAAAAAGAAGAAATCCATCAGAGAGAGAGAGCAGAAATGTTAGTGTTTGGTACATTCTGAAAAAAAGGGCACTGGTGAGCTTGTGAACTCAGAGACCTGGATGTCCATGGAAGAAAATAGTGGTGGATGATGGCAGAATCCGGTGAAGAAAAACCCCTTCACAACATCCACTCAAGTGAAAAACACTCTCCAGGAAGTAGGAGTATCAATATCTAAGTCGACCATAAAAAGAAGACTTCATGAGAGTAAATACAAAGGACTCCCCACACGGTGCAAACCATTAATCAGCCTAAAAAATAGAAATGCCAGAATTGCCTTTGCCAAAAAACACATGAAGAAGCCAGCCCAGTTCTGGAACAGTGTTCTTTGGAGAGATGAGACTAAGATCAACCTGTACCAGAATGATGAGAAGAAGAAAGATTGGAGAAGAATTGGAACAGCCCATAATCCAATGCACAACACATGTTCTGTAAAATTTGAGTAAATTTGTGAGAAATATTTATTTTTCATGCAATTAATGTCACACCATGAGACCGAAAACATTGACCACTACTGGTGATGTCAGATTCATAGCTTTTCAAATAAAAATAAAAATAGCACAACTCACCTCAAGAATCTGCAAGTCATTCCAAAAATGTTACTGTACATTCCTTGTTGGAAGTGGCCCTCTCTATCATTATGATGTCCAAATTATTGCCCTTCAAAGTGTACACCCCAGTGTCACAACATATGATTTATGATATTTATTAATTTATTTTAACATAATGCATAAACATCAAGACTTAATGTAGTTATTGATAACACATTATTATATGCACTATAGAACTATCAAACATTTTTTATATTATTTGGAAATGTGCACTTATTTCTGGGGACACACATACTGTATGCCGGATAGTCACACCATATGACATTTTTGATGTTTAGATCAAAAGTTTCCACCCAGCAATTTTATTAAAACCATCTCAGATTCTATGGCATAAATCACTGTATTATCTTTCCCAAATCACATCTCTCCATCTATCTCAGTCCTTGGTTTAGGATTAGAGTCAGTGACACAGTGGCACTTTCAGTAAGATTTGCATCATGCATGAATAAGGGTGGGTCATTTGGTTACGACATAACAAAGGCTTCACAGGTTGAATCATGTTCACGCTGAACAATCAGCGGCTTAGCAGAGTACACAATACTGCATCACGAATCAGCGGCAGTGCTATATGTGTCCAGTAGGTTTGCGAATCTTGACATATTACAGCACAAACAAAACACCTGATTCATGCAGTACAGTAGCGAGTGACTTATCAACTACCACTTTAGTAGAAGTGGTGGCGCTGTTTCTGCCAGTCACTGCTATATGAATCACGACGTGAATGATCACTATATGTGCACACATTTACAGCATATGAAAAAAAACACAAATAAATGTAGTAGCCTATGTAATGTCTGGGTATTGAATTAGTTTTATTGCGCTGTGGCATGGTCTCCCATTTTTGTAGAGGCTTTGAGCCAGCCATAGCAAATGAAAATCTGTAATGAGATAAGGTATGTATTCATACATTCTCTCCATCTAGTCTAATTGAGCTTGAGCTGCATTGAAAAGAACAGTAAGTTCAAGCTATAGATTTACCAAGCTCTTAGAGGCACACCTAAAAGACATTAACTGCAGAGAAAAACGGTTTTACAAAATGTTGACTTTGTCATAATCCTTGAGATTTTGTTTATTTTTTTCCCTCTTGTGGATTTAGTTAGTAGATTCTATCAGTTCAGTTTTTGTATATTTTTTTCCATTATTGTCTGTTAGACTTCTTCATGTGTTTCCTCCCTAGTCTTCTTCTGTCAGTCATTTGCCTTTCCTCAGTTCCCTGCCTTGTTTGATCTCACCTGTTACACATATTCTCTAATTACTTTCACCTGGCTCTTCACTCTACCCTGTGTATACTCCTTGTTTCCTCTCATCCAGTGCTGGTTCATCTGCTTCCTGTGTTCTTCTGGCTGTATTTTGAGTTCCTTGACTTGTTCACTTATGTAAGCTTCTTTGGAAGCTTTATTGGATTATTTCTGCCACTTTTCTGGATCTGCGCCTCGGTCATTCACCATCCTAGACCGTGACAGACATTTTGTTAAAGCATGCCACGCTTTCATAACAAGGATCAAATGTATGGAAGTATAGAAGAAGTAAAGGCAGACTGATTCATTGTGTCTATAGGGACATGGTGACATTTTTAAAGATCTCTGCAGTAGTGATAGAAAATAAGATACTTTTTACTGACTCAGGAAGTTATGAATAACTCACCAAAGTGACTTGTTTTTCAGTTATTGAGTCAGTTACCCACTGTAGTGTAACACTATTTAATGTTGTCCATGGGAGATAGAAAATGTCATAATTTTCCAATTCGTTTCAGACATGGCAAAAAAAAAAAAAAGGCATTTTTGGCACTGATGTATGCAAACGGTAGTGATTCATACCCTAAGGTTGTAATTTATCTATACAATAAACCATAGAACAAGCTAAAAATATATTAACAAAATGATTGCCTGAATAATTTGTTTCTGTGCTGTCACTCAGACTACAGGAATAGATGGCAAAGAGCAAGCAGCATACCTTCAGGGAAAAAAAAATTGGTTCTCCTGCCAGGACAGCACACAAGCATGCTGCTGCTGACTTGAACCAATAACTGAATGATTCGTCTCGACCCGAGCTGCATTGAGTTGACTCACTGTCTCAGCTCTACTTCGGCTGCACTGAGTTGACTTATTTAACTCACTGATCAGCCCATGCACAAATTGCAATGTGTTTGGTTGTTTTTAGGAGTGGAGTAGGGTTGCAGCTCGTACCTGGGTGTTTTGCTCACAGTTCAGAACAGAAAGGAAACGGAGAGTTGAACTAAAGTAATAAACCTTAGGTGTAGCTTTTCCTGGTGGCATGTTGTTTGTTCTTTCCACTGAGCTAACTTTAACTTTAGCAGCCAGGGTCTAGTGGGTTACATATCGGATTAATAACGATAACGAATCGTGAGGCATGAGTCGGTAAAGTTTGATTTAAATCTACCAAGCTTTTTATTCTTGACAGTTTTTTTTTAAATCATGATTGGGTTTGGGCTTTGTAGCAGTGTTGGTTTGTGTCTCAGTAAGAATGTCCATTCCTGCTGTATGGAAATGTGATTTCCATCCAATCTGCTTATCTCTGCTAAGGGTCAACATGCAATAAAGCCCAAAAGCTTGAGGCCAACTTTGCTGACATTAGGGTTAACAAAAAAGTGTGATCGTTAATGTCTTTCATTTTCCGTCTTTTGGAGGACTCTGGCTCATGCCATAATGCTTTTAAGGAAAATAAAGTACAGCCATTTAACGTTTGGATGTCAAATGTGAGATTATCAGCTTTTTCCTCAAAGCGAGACGTTTCCATGTCATATACTGCGATCCTTGCTCCTGAAAGGAATAATAATAACACATGATGCAACACTGTGTGTGGGTGGGATTCTAGGCAGGAAGCATTGATTACCTTGGAGGCTAGTGCTGCATTTGCACTTCACAGATAGTGGAGACTAAAATGAATCGTCTGACAGCTGCTTTTTTAAATGGATGAGCAGCAGATTAATGCAGCAAAGGTCTCAACATGAGGAAAGCAGGTTTGTGACCTAAAGGCTTCAAATGTTGGACCTGACAGGAAAATGTGGGAGGGGAGAGAGAATAGTGAAGGAGTTTCCTCTCATAACTGGTGCTGCTGAAGGGCTGTTGAGTCATACACTTCACTGCCAACTGCTGTTGTTCAGCTATTCAATGGCTAAAAGAAGACTGTCATCTGGCCCAGGATGGGAAGCACAGACAGAATACACAGGCAGAATAATAAAGAGATATGTGTAATTTGTTATTCAATAGAGATAAGACAGCTCAGAAGCAAGCAAAATTCTTTTTCGTACTGTGATTTCATTTCGCTAAAAATAAATGCAACTTTGATCTCTTAAGTCTCTTCAAAAACAGAAAATTAGTCATCAATTCTAAAATTCAACACTACTAGGGGCTGTACAACAAAGCTAGATTAAAGCTACATCATGCAAAGACTCAGTTTTTATTATCATGTGGGTGGATGTCAGAACCCAGGTAGATCACAGAGAAACACACACTAAAGCCGGGCGTACACTGTACGAGTTTTTCCCCTTTTCGGGCCGATTCTTCAGTCGTGCGAGCATTTTTTGAATCGGGCCGAATTTCAGCTTGATCGTAGAGGGGGGGAGGAGGGGGGACTGGCTTCTCACGACTACCTCCCGATCAGGAATCGGACGATCGGTGAAAATCAAACATGTTTGAAATTCAGTCGGCTGTCGTGAGGTTTTCGTGAGCGCATCCTGCTGTTCAAGCAGAGCTACGAGGGGGCGCCCTCCCCTCCTCTCCGTCCCCGCCAGCGGAGGGAGGGAAGCGGGCGTCCCTGAAGCAACCTCCGGCCGGTGTTGGGGAGGGCGAGCCTTCAGGTCCGCGCAACGCACTGGCCGCCTGTTTCGGCACTCCTCCGCTGTCCGCGCAACGCGCTGGCCGCCTGTTTCGGCACTTCTCCGCGGTCCGTGCGTTTCGGCACTCCTCCGCGGTCCGCGCTGGCCGCCTGTTTCGGCACTCCTCCGCGGTCCGCGCGTTTCGGCACTCCTCCGCGGTCCGCGCAACGCGCTGGCCGCCTGTTTCGGCACTCCTCCGCTTGCTGGGAGGGGGGGGGGGGTGGTTGCGGGCCAGGCGACCTGCCGTGCCGCGCGGCCGCCGATGCGTCTCGTCTCTCCTCTCTCTCCCCTCCGTTCCCCCGACGCCCGGTGCCTCCTGCGGGCTTCGCCAGAGCTGGGCTCGAACCCCTGCTCTGAGTCCGTCACCTACCGTCGCTCGCCTGCTTCTGCCACCACAGCGAGCGGTCCCAGAGGGGACACGACGTACAGTGTGAGCAGTCCGGTCTCGTCCGAGCGTCGCGCCGCACAGATCGTGAGCGGTGAACTTTTTAAACCCCGCGGTTCCGTCGCACAGTTTGAGATGTATATAAGTACCACGACTGAAAAACTCGTACAGTGTACGCCCGGCTTTAGTAGACTAAGTTCACCGCTCACGATCTGTGCGGCGCGACGCTCGGACGAGACCGGACTGCTCACACTGTACGTCGTGTCCCCTCTGGGACCGCTCACTGTGGTGGCAGAAGCAGGCGAGCGACGGTAGGTGACAGGGACCCAGAGCAGGGGTTCGAGCCCAGCTCTGGCGAGGCCCGCAGGAGGCACCGGGCGTCGGGGGAACGGAGGGGAGAGAGAGGAGAGACGAGACGCATCGGCGGCTGCGCGGCACGGCAGGTCGCCTGGCCCGCCCGCCCCCCCCCCCCCCAGCAAGCGGAGGAGTGCTGAAACAGGCGGCCAGCGAGTTGCGCGGACCGCGGAGGAGTGCCGAAAGAGGCGGCCAGCGCGTTGCGCGGACCTGACGGCTCGCCCTCCCCAACACTGGCCGGAGGTTGCTTCAGGGACGCCCGCTTCCCTCCCTCCGCTGGCGGGGACGGAGAGGAGGGGAGGGCGCCCCCTCGTAGCTCTGCTTGAACAGCAGGATGCGCTCACGAAAACCTCACGACAGCCGACTTAATTTCAAACATGTTTGATTTTCACCGATCGTCCGATTCCTGATTGGGAGGTAGTCGTGAGAAGCCAGTCCCCCCTCCTCCCCCCCCTCTACGATCAAGCTGAAATTCGGCCCGATTCAAAAAATGCTTGCACGACTGAAGAATCGGCCCGAAAAGGGGAAAAACTCATACAGTGTACGCCCGGCTTAAACTAAACCTGCTCTGTGCAGGTGATGAGTTTGGAGTTTCACCTTAAATTGTCTGTAAGAAGGAAGCAGTTAACGCCTTCTTGCATAATAAAGAATGAGAAGAATAATCAATTCAAAGATACAGTACATAAGATGAGCAACTTTACTGTATGTGAACTTTATTAACTAGTTAATAATTGTTTTCCTTTGGTTCAGTGTTAAATATCTTCCCAAATAAGTATGAAATTCAGACAAATTCAGACAAATGATGTTTTGATAACTAAATGTATTCCACTTTGGTTATTGGTAGGGAAGTACAGACTTGGTGACATGGTAGGAGATGCTCTCTGAATGGCTGGGTCTTCAAGAGTTTCGTGAAGGTAGACAGGGGTAACTCTTTTCTGGAAGTGCTCTGTAGATCTATCCACTATCATGGAGCTACCCATAAAAAGAGGCTTGATTTTCTTGAGTGTGGTGTAAGCACCACTGACATTCACTTGACAAATGAACATTTTGCTGCTTTTATTTGTATCAAATTGAAATGGTAGTTATGATAATCAGAATTTGAGATAATGTGGAGGTAATCAAATATTGGCACCGAATATGTGTTTAATACGAATACATTTTTAAAATGGTAACATCAAATTTTACATTTATTGGCTACCTATATAAGCCACCCAGCTTGTGTAGGATACTTTTTCTAGTATACATTTTTTGTTATCTGTGAACAATCAAGAACTGGCAGCCGTTTACTTTTGTGTTTGTACTGGTCACTTTATTTACTGTTTAAAGTTTAATGTGACTGTAAAGAAAATTGTTAATACTGAATTTTTTGGACTATGAGGTGCACTTAAAATCCTTACATTTTCTCAAAAATTGATGGTGCGCTTTATAATCCGGTGAGCCTCATATATGATTAAAGTTGTGCTTACTGACCAATTTTAAGTGTTACAATGTGCTCAAAAATGTGCCCTACTGAAGCTGCTACCCCCGCGACCTGACCCCGGATAAGCGGAAGAAAATGGACGGATGGACAATGCGCTCAAAAATCTGTTAAAATGTGTTGGTTAGCAACGAAGCCGCTCCGCTCAATGGATGTTCAGAGCATTACGGTACACTGTGTCACTACCTGATAGGAGCCCTGAGCGGTCAACAAGACATTGTAATGTCTAAACTAGAAGTGCATTCATGTAAGGCAGCCCACGCCTGGACTACGCGCTAGCACCAATAAACCAAATAAATTAATTCAGCCTTATTTTAGAAACAGGGTAGTGTAGTCCAACTACTCTCTCCTCCCGACAGAGATGGGTAGCACTCCCTCTCAGGAGAGAGCGGTGTTAAGGAGGAAACACACCGGACGCGTTGCAAATCATCAGCATTCGCGCGTCCCATGCTTAGGTTTACTTTTAATCAGTTAATAGATGTACACCAGAGGCATAACACTATGCAAAGCCTAAATTAGATTGAAGTTCTAATTTCAGACGCATATACGCTCCTGTTTGGCAGGGAATATCCAAGAAACCATCCTGAGTCAAAGTTCTGGAAGTATTCCAAAATAACAGTTGTCGAAGGTAAAGTGCCATGGACTATGTAGTTGTGACAAGCTAACAAGCTATCAAACTAAAATATGCAATTTCTAATCAGTAATGGTCAAGACACGGAATTTTAGGCGATCAGAACATGGGATATAATACTGGTAATTTAATACTTGACATACTTTTGACACAAATTACTGGTAATTTGTTTTTCTTTAATTACTTATTTATGACGAAAGTTCTTCCCTCAGCAGATAGCAGTTGTGGAGTGTACTTTGCAGCGTCTGGTGTAAATTTAAGGTTTTAAAAACAAGCCCCTAAGCCGCGCCGCTTACGTTGCACAGCCAGTGTATTTCCTCCTTAAAGCGACCGGATTTGATTTCTCTAATGAAAACAGGGGATGTCTTTGATTTTGTTAAGCACAGAATCTCTGCCTGGGGGATGGTTTGTTTTGTCTGAAGTGCAACGCCGACAGGGGGTGAGGATAGTGGCAAGACCGGGTTGTTGCGCTAAACTTATTTTACTCCATCATGATGCACTGAAATCGGGGATATTTCCGCGGACATGTCATCCAAAACGGGGTCTGGGGACATCTGGTCACCCTAACAGAGGGGAGGCGTGATATTGAACACTTGGGAAGAACATGTAATGCACCTTATAATCCGGTGCGACAAAGACACACGTAAATTAACGGTGCACCTTATAATCCGGTGGCCTTATAGTCCAAAAAATATGGTACATTAAAAACAAAAAGGCAATTTGTCCTACTCTTGTGGTGGAAGTTGGAGCAACACAAAATAGCTTTTGAATAATCAGTCAGATAAAGATTCTTTCAAAGAGTCTCTCAAAACTTTCCATGCACCTTTTAGGTAAATTCACAAAAGTCACGTAAAATGGTCAGCTAGGCAGTACATTGCCTGGAACATTCTGTTATGTAAACTGTGCTTCAGACAGGCTTTCATGTTTTTTGGAATATAACAGCCATCACTCCTCTGATGTCCTGTCAACATTGTGTTATCCCACATCATTCATTTACGTTAATGGCCCAAGCTAGGATCTGATATATATGCAATAAGGAGAGTCAGAGTTTGTATGTCTGAATAGATCTGGTCAAGACATTTTCATGTATAAACAAGCACAATTTTTAAGCAACCACAAATTTAGTATAAATCTTATTTTTGCTTTTGACAGAGAGGTGGCCCAAAGTCATAGGTCGGTCATTGTCTATGTTATGCAGAGACATTGCCCATCGACGATCCATGTCTTGAAAGAAACTGTATGAGACTTTTGTCTTTCTTCTGTTAGACAACAGCTGTACAATAAAGGTTTAACTGCATTGCAGTAATATAGCTGTCAAAACATTATTCTGAGGAATAATCTGTCATACCACACAAGTACTATGAGTTAGTTTTCTAACAAAATCAAATTAGTACTTTCTGGCTAGTGCTCGAAATGACTGAGTGGACATTTCCATCACTGAAATGACCAATCATTCAGGAGCTGTTGTTAAACCACTCATTCATTTGGTTCTTATACAAGAATATAAACAGTATGTGATGCAGCTTCCCATTAATAATGCAGGAGAGTTCAGAGATAATGTTTGTATTGATTTATTTAATAAATATTTTGTACTGACATACTTAAAAACTAAAAAAAAAGATACTGTAAAACCTTTTTTTAGCCAAAGAACTACATAAAACTGTAATGTATCTGCTCTGTTTCCATTGTCTCACGCCATGATCAATTGTGTTTTGGGCTGGCTGGCTGCTTGTCCCTCTCTGCTCTGCCCTGCTCATTAGCGGAGGCAGCAATATCTGCTTCTTTCTTAATCAGCCCTCATTCGTCCCACCTGCGGTTCTGCCGGTATATACACATGCCTCTCACAATCTATCTTTGCCAGATTCTTGAAAGCCTTTTAGTGAGTAGAGCACCCAGTGATTTGGTTTGCCTCGCCCATCTCAGACCTTGATTAATTTTTGGATCTCTGTTTGCCTTGCCCTTGTTGGACTCTTCATTGGCCTCAGCTTTCTGGACATCGACCTGTTGATCTGTGTTTGGACCAAGCCCTTTGCCTTGCTCACTGGATATCTCTACCTTCCTTTGGCTTCTGTGTGTGACCCTCGCCTGGATTTCAGATTTCCTTTCTGCTTTTGCCCTGTACCAAAACGTTGTTAAGCAAACCTGGGGTCCGTTCTTCGTACGTCACTAACTCAGTTAGCCAGATTTGATTGTTGACGATTTGGCATGATCTTGGATTGTTTGGTTCTTCGAAAGACTTCCTGGACTTGCTGTCATAGCAACATGTGCGCAAGCTTAAGCCTGCTCGCGAGCAGGCTTATTTCATGTAAACAGGATTAGATTGCAGCTGTATAAGCGGAGGAGATAGGAAGTCTGTCGTAGCCATGTCCGTTTTTATGACAGCAACCTGTTGTGGAAGGTGCAAGAATAATTTGCAGAGTTTTTTTGAATTAATAGCGCATTGCGCAATAGACAGGATCCTTAAGCGCAGCACGACAGTGTAATTGTAGAGAGATTTTTCTTGGTGGCTGTTATAAACAGACAAACATAATTTAACAGTGGCTTTTAAAGAGGAAAAGTGGTGTTTTTTGTATTTGTATGATGGTTTGCTTTTTATTTTTATCATATTCAGTAAGAAGATTTGTTCAGGCCATTTTATTGTGAAGTTTAGTTTTACTTTGAAAGGCTTGCTTCCTGTCGAGGCGTATATTGTATTAGAAAAAAACTATGGATGGATTATCTAGACACGGAGAAATACAGTTTTTGACCGTGTAAACTGTGGATGACTTGGAAAAGGAAGAACTTGATTTTTTTTATAGATAAATAATTTTTTGTTAAAAATCCCAGTTTGCACGTGTTCTTTACTTCCAGTGTCTAAGGAATGACACCGAAATTTGGATCTCTTGGCATAACAAGTGCCTTTTTAAAATAAAGTATAATAATTAAAGGCTACCATTTTGTAGAATATTCTTGTACTTTACTTTTACTTGTTCCCATGTTCTAGTGGGTCCCGTGGAGGCTCTGATATAAAAGAATAAAGTAAATATGGAATTATTAAAATGCAAAAATTCATACTGTAGAAAGTGATAGAAACATCTACAATGGACAGTATTTACGCATTAATTTGTCTGCTACTTTCTGCCAGCCCTCTCTCCTGGCTGTAGCAGACTTTGAGGTGTTCCCGGTCATTTTAATTAATGACTCAAATTCAGCATAACCTTCCATTAAAAGCTCGTGTTCTGCTTGGGAGAAAAACTGTGGGCGTTCTTTGGCCATACTGAACAGCCAATAGCAGCGTTGCTGATCATTGTTTCTACTATCGATACATTTCCCCTTTTAAACAAACGCATGAACGCGCAGTTATCTCAGATAACTTAATCCAGCCATACTAATCATAAACAACAGTTGAGTTCGAAGAACCCACTTAGCCGGATCAGGATTAGCCGGATGAAATCATCTTGGATGTCTCATTTGATCTCGGATGTTTTAAGCAACGTACGACGAACGGACCCCTCCTGTCCCTCTGCTTGTGACTCCATCGTCGTCACTATCAGAGCCCTGATGGAGCCCCAGGACCTACTTCCTTTGATCCAGTGCACCTTCCAGGACTCTATGAAGTGGTTCCTGTGTGTGCTTCCGTCTGCAACCTGCCTCACACCAGAACACTTATTTTTAGAAAATTATCTTAAACCACTTCTGTTGTGTGGCTGAATTATCAGGTCTTCTGTATCTGGTGATACAAAAACACAAATCAATGCTTCTTATTCAATGATTTTAAGGTATTGAAATACCGTGGTTGAAATTGAAATATTCTGGTTGATTTCAAAAATGTACTGCCAGTTTTAAATTCAGTTGTTTAAAGTGTTAAGTGACCAGTTGGGAGGTCTCCTTTTTGCTTTTTAATTTGAACTTTAATTTTGCTTGTATGCTAATGTTTGCATGGAAAACTCTTTTTGCATGATAATAAAACACTTTATAGAAATAAGAACTTGATTTACACAGAATCTTGTTCAATTTTGAAATTTTGAACTTACGTATTGAATTACGTTTTAATAAAAACTTTAGTAACTCTTCCAAGTTTTCTTTTCCTTTGTGACTCTTATTTTTCCATTATGTTTCTTTGTTTCTAATTTTCTTTAACACTCACATACCCCACATAATCCATCCATCTTGGGACACCATGGACAACAAAGCTGTCATGTTTCAATCTCGCCTGATAAGCCTACCCTTTGTGATTTACAGCCAATAGGGGATGATTGCTCCATATCCAAAGCATTTCATTGGATGAACTGTTGGAAGCGTGTGGATAGGGTTTTGTATATGATGTCCTGCTCTGAGAAATGGGCTTACTGTGCTCAACACAGCATGCCAAGAACACTGAGTTGCACATGGTTTCATGAGTGAACACACTTACACATAAACATCTGAAGCACTCTGCACGCTAAATGCACACCGACACACACTTACTCAACTTTGATTACTTGTCGACAACAACTGCAGTGATTTACATTTGGAAAATGACTCAGCAGGCTGACCCTTTGGTGAAAAATCAAAGTGAAGACGTTGAGCAACTCTCCATGTATAAGCCATAAATGCAGTAAGCAATGTCAGTGTTAACTTTATTATTTAAGCTGGTTTTGAACAGATTTTAAACAGAATTCAACAAAAGGAGGATTGAAAAATAATTTCTTTTGTGGTTTATTTTGGAGCTTATCAAAGTTTAATGAATTTTTTTCAGGAATAGGACATTCTTGAGTGCCAGCTACAGGACTTAGTCGACTGTTTTAGGTTGACATCGTGTTTAATTTTCTAGAGTAATTTTTCCAAATTTATTTTCTGTCAGTGCATCTTCATTATTTTGATAAAAAGGAAGTGAAATTGCTGCAGTTTTTGTAAGAAATAAAAGTATCAGGTCTCTGCAGAACTTGATGCTGAGGATGGATTTCAGCAATTTGATTCAGACCTTGAAGACATCTCAAAGTGGCAGGATATTGCCCCCAAAGAATGGAGTATGACATACCTGCTCTAGACGTTCCAATTCAGGTGACTATTAGACACATTTGTAGCTGGAGGAGAAAGGAACAATTTGCTTGTCTGGGTATATCTATAAAAGGTCTTGATATCTCGTACAATGGAGTTTGGAAAGTGAAGCAACTGTTCAAAAACTTCAACCTAAGAAGCACAGAAAACGACAGGAGGTGAGCTTGAAAAAATCAAAACAGGCAGCAAACAACAATAACTGGGAAAAACTGTAAAAACGTATCTCAAAGAACTGGAGACTTCAATATATACCTAAGGTTGACCATCAAGATGCTCCTTAAATCCCCGGCAGCTTTGCTGAGGAGATAAATGGCATGTGTATGTGATCTCAAACCAGTAGCCATGCCCACTGACAGAGATCCTTTCTCCACAAAGATCTCGA
Organism: Fundulus heteroclitus; assembly: GCF_011125445.2. NCBI lineage: Eukaryota > Metazoa > Chordata > Actinopteri > Cyprinodontiformes > Fundulidae > Fundulus > Fundulus heteroclitus. Next base: position 34,136,709 of record NC_046383.1, on the reverse strand, counting down.
CCTCCACACAAAAAAAAACACGGGCGTGGATCCCCTTTCGGAGACCAAAATAATTTTTTAGAGCCTGAAATTCTAGACATCCTTCATAAAATTAAAATTAATAGCCAGTACCTGTCATCTAGAACGCGCTAACGATGCTCACAGCAATTCAAATTCAAGCGTTGTAATAACGCTGCGTTATTACAACGTGACGCGATTAGTCAGTGATAGCACAATATGGTGTTGAAGCAATCACAAGGAGACGGTGAAACAGGAGACAATTTAAGGCCAAACAAAAAAACCAAACAACAATCTCTCTTGAAATTCTGGTCCAATCAAACAGAAGGGTTAGTAGAAACCAACTCGATCATTTATAGTTTAAATAAAGGCAAATTTGTATGGTTTAGATTCGAGAAGATTGACAATTTGTATCCAGTCAAAACAATGACCGATACCCATCCGGCTGACGACAGGCGAATTAAAGAAGTCGTCCTGTCAACAAGGAAAAATCAGTGGATCATTAGCTATACCTAAAACTAATACGTTTGTGGTTAATGAATTTAGGGTTAATCAATAAGAAAATAAAAGCATAAATTGTTCTCTTGATAACTGCTGTAAATGTGGTATGGTGAAGAACAGTGCTGTTATTCTTTACTCCTATTTTTTATTGCCGCCCTTCAAATTAATTGCTTTGAGTATATGTATATTATGCCGGAAAACTAACAAACCTTCTCTCACACATTATTGGATTCTCCTCTTTAATTTGGCTTAAAATTACATTTCTCCATAGTGAGGCTGTACAGCTTGCCTCTGCTACCAATTCCAGAAGGTAAATTTCAAGAGAGCAATTGAATTTTGGTATAATATTAGAGAGATGAGATGACATTAAACAACAGCAGTGAAATGGAATGATAGAAATAGCTTCATTGAGCTGACGAAGGAAACATTTCTAATTATTATGCAAAATCACTTATAAACTGCAATCATGACATTACACTATAATTATAGCAGGCTTACTTAGCAAGGGAAAAATTAACAGTTTATAACTGAAACTAATTATCTGAGGGAAAAAAACCCATCAGACAAGTCATTTATGTCCAAGTCAGAGTGAGCTTTCATGTCTGTAACTCCAAGTCCAAGTCAAGTTTAAACTCTCTCAAAATAATATTTTATAATAGAATGCATTCACTCTAGAAATCTTTTATGAATAGTCATGATTTTCTTTTGAAAAGAAAAGTCTAAAACAAAAACTGAGGATGCTAAAAGTTGCAAAAGAGGAATGGTGTGATATGATGTGTAGACCTGAAATTAACTCAGGCATTGATGTACTATTCCACCCAAAAAGAAAGTACTAATGACAAAGTTTCCAGTTTAAATGTAAATTCATGTCTTTAGGATTTACATTGTCATTCAACATTGACAAGGAGGAAGGTAAGAGAAATACTCCCAGTGCTGTAACTCAGGGGTTAACGTTTTTTTAAAATTATTATCTCTGAATTGGGCGTTAGACTGTTTGGTCTCTATCTCCCTGTAATTCACCACAGTGGCAAAACGTGTGAAATAAATTTTACACATTACAAATTTTTTTTTTAGATTTGTAAGTTATGCAGTTGATTACTGGAGAATCTATAATCAACTGTATAAATAAGACTGTAGAAATAAGCAGCTCAGTGTCACTTTTATGAACCCAACCAGTCTGTGTTTTTACTCCAAGAGCTGACCTGAGGCCTATTTCACAAAACCAAGATAGAGGATTAAGCCAGGATTTTCCTTATATCCTGGCTGAATTAAGCCTGGACCCAGTTCCAGAAAAGCAGTAACACATACATTACCATGGCGATTTATTCTGTGCAGATAGACTGCTCCCGACCAGGCTAACAGCCAGGATTAGTTAATCCTGGTGCCTTTATATCTGTTCAGTCACTGGTCACACTGAAAAAGAAACCGAGGAGTTTTGTCAGTAATTCTGTTATGAGTGTTTTGGTTTTTCATCAATAGTTTTTCAAACATTGTCGCGTTTCCTAAGCCTGGGTTGGGCTGTGTGAAATGGATAAAGCCAGGACACACTGATCACGTTAGTTCAAGCCCGGCTTTATGCTTATCTGGGATTTCCAAATCCGACTTTTGTGAAATAGGCCTCTGCATTGAGCTTTTACTACTTGGGATGATTTTTAGATTAAGCAACAATCAAAATTGCAAGTGTTTATCTTTAAGAAATAAGATTAGACCAGTGCTTTGAACCGGTTCAAGGAACTAAAACGAAAAATGGGAACTTTTTGTATTTTACAGGGAACAGAAACGAAACTGGAAACGTTATTATTTTTTATGCTCTGGAACTGGAACACTTATTTAAAAATAATGGTAACTGGTTAATACCGGTTTTATTTCGCTCCTCAAAGTTTTCGTTGCCTAATTAACTAAAAAAAAAAAGTAATTATTTTTCTGCGCACGTTTAACCTGACTCCGCCAGCTGTATGTCGCTCTGCCTAGCTTCACTCACATACATCTGGGACATCGCCCATAGAAAGTGATTTCTCCAACCAATTTTATTGTCTGGCCAATCAGGACGCAGGGCTGGAGTTTCATAGATGTGACGTAGTGGAGAAGCGACCGTGACGTGAGACTGTTTTGATTCAGACAGCAATGGCGGCTCGTTGAGGAAGCAAGCGTTAGCATTGATGCTGCTATTTCTTCCGTGTTGTCCAATCTACCTAATAATGTTTCATTAAAAGAACATCAGAGAACGGCTCTGAAGGCTTTTGTTGGTGGAAACAATGTTTTCGCCCTTCTCCCGACCGGATTTGGCAAGTTTTGTTTTCCGGGGCGCGTCCGCAGCGGACATCTTGTCGGTTAGCGCGAACCATGTTAGGAGGCCTTTAGTCCTCAACGCGGTCGGCCCGGGATTGACTCCGACCTGCGGCGCTTTGCCGCCTGTCTTCCCCCCTCTTTCTGTCAGCTCACTGTCAATAAAACACGTGCCACTAGAGCCGCAAACACATAAAAAAAAAAAAAAAAAAAAAGGTTTTTTTTCCTGCGTCACTCTCACAGCCTCACGGGTTGGCTTCGGTGTGAGTGGTTGAAATAGCACGTAGATAAAGATGACAGACAAGTGGCTTATCCAATCATATGCAAGGATTTTTGATAAGGCCCAGCCTTCAATAAAGGCTATGGAGGTGTCCCAGATGTATGTGGGTGAAGCTAGGCAGAGCGACATACAGCTGGCAGAGTCAGGTTAGCGCACGTTACCATGACGGCTGAGGTTCACTTCCTGTGTGACATCACATCACACATTCGCTGACTGAATGGTGAGAGAGCGGTGTCTCCACTAGAGCTACACATCTTAAATAAGAGGTAAATTACGATCCATCGTTAAGTAAAATGTTCATTCCAAACACAATATCAATAGCTATATTTGTCAAATGAAAGGAACGAAATTAACCGTTCCGGGAACAGTATTTTTCTGTTCTAACTGGTTCGGGAACGTCAATTTATTGGTGGAACTCATAACCGTAAACGTTATAATTCCGTTTCTGTTCGGAACGAACCGATTAGGAAAAAAAAAAATCGGTTCAAAGCCCTGGCTTAGACACAAAAAAGATTAGACAGAGACTGTGTCTAATAGATACTCACATATGGGTGCATACGTTCCTGTATTGGAATGTTTATCATGTTTAGGTAGTTAGAAAACTAAGACAACTCTAAATGCAATAAACCTAATTAGTAGCTTCCTGTCTGATTTTGGTTCTTCTGGCCCTTTCTATTGTATGTCTTTTTTATTTCATGTTTTCTTGCAGTTTCCCAGGCTTCCAGTATTCTGTTGGTTTTGAGTCTTTCTTATATGTAGCTGTGTTCTGTTTGTGTACTGCTTATTGGTTTCTGGTCTGTGCTTAGATCCAGTTTTTCTTCTTCTTCTTCTTGGATTTAATGGCGGTTGGCAACAAACTTTTAACAGCATTACCGCCACTTACTGGAATGGAGTGTGGTTCGTGATGATCTATCTATCTATCTATCTATCTATCTATCTATCTATCTATCTATATCTTAGTATTCTAATCATCTATATCATTCACACCTTCTATAATCAAATTCTATTTAATAATTTAGTTTTCTTTAAATATCGAATAACTATTTGTATGTTTACTCCCCAAATGCTTCCTCAAAATATCTAATAAATAAATTAACCTTTTCCTTAGTACATTTAAACTCTTTCCTCATATATCTTCTCTCTCTTTCATATTTATGACACTCATGTTCTATTGTTTCATATTTTCCACAATAATCACATTTGCTGGTATTATCTTTTTGAATTTTAAAAAAGTGTATAATTAAACATGCCCAAAATCTTAACCTTGTTATCACCCTCTCCTCCTTTCTATTTCGTCTTCTATTTCTTCTTTCTCTTACTGTCTTCTGAATTTTATAAAACCATCTTCCTGTTTTTTCTTTATCCCACATTTTTGCCATTTTCCATCAGTTTTTCTTTAATAATACTCTTCCCCTCAGACTTACTTGTTTTAACTGTAAAATTAATAGGATTTTGAATCGCCCTATTTGCCATTTTATCTGCCCTCTCGTTTCCTTCTACTCCAATATGTGCTGGAACCCACACAAATATAACTATCAAACTCATATTTTGTATTCTGAATATTGTATGAAATATTACTAATAAAATGTCCATCCTACTATCTGATTGATTATTTTTTAAACTGTAATAATGTAGAACTTGAATCTGAACAAATTACTGTTTTTAATGGTTTTATGTCTTCTACCCATTGTAAAGCTAATTATATTGCCAACATTTCTCCTGTGTATACTGATAATCCGTCTGTAATTCGTTTTCCCATTCTTATATTGAATTCTGGTACTACAAATGCTATTCCTATGTTTCCATTTATTTTTGATACATCTGTATAAATTTTAATATATTGATAATTGTTTAAATGTAACTGTACTGAATAACTATCTACAATGTAAGATTTATCTGGTTTATTTTCCATTATTGTCATATCTACTGTCACTGCTGGTAAAATCCATGGTAGTATAATTGATATTAGGGTTGTTTGAGTAATTTCTAAATCATTCATTTTAAATTATTTTCAATTGCCCATCCAAAACTCCTCATTTCTTTCTTTTCTTTTTCCCAACATGGATTTAAAATTTCCCAAGTTGGATGATCTAAATCTACCTTTTAAATTCAACCAATAATTTATGTCTAGTTTTGTTCTTAAATCTAACGGCATTTCTCCCATTTCTACTTCTATTGCTGCTGTTGGTGTGGTTTTAAATGCTCCAGTACATAATCTTAATGCCTGATGTTGGATAATGTGTAATTTAGCCAGATGTGTTTTAGCTGCTGAACCATAAACTATACAACCAAAGTCTATGTTAGATCTTATCATACCTGTATAAATCTGTCTTAGTGATTGCCTACCTACTCTTTAGATCCAGTTCTACCATGCATTCTCTTTTATTCCCTCTGTCTCCGTTCTCTGATTGCCCTCTCAGCTGCTCTCACTCTGCTCATTAGTCTCAGCTGCTTTCTGTTCTACTCGTTAATTCTCTTCAGCATTTCTTTCTCTTTGGTCATTAGCCAAATCTCAGAAAAAGCTACGGATACAATAGGTTTAGGACACTGGAAACTTTCTAAGAGATGTCCTGTTTAGTTTTAGAAACCAGAGATTACAGAGCTAATATCTGCCTAATGCAATCAATTACAATTTGTAGGAGTTTATCTGTATCTACTAATGCCTTCCGTTGGTCACAGAAACTGTCCTATATTCTGTTCAAATCAAAATTACTGTCTGGGCCACTTTGATGCAAGCAACCATCATGTCTGGCATCAGGCACTTGTTCCAGTCACTGACATTTTTTTCAGCCTGATAAATGTACAGTAGATCTGAGTCATTCAGTTGGTCAAAAATTTCCCATGGTTATACTTTCTTCTGCCTTGACCTCTGAGTGACACCTCCTGTAGCCTAGGCTTAAGAGAAGTGCAAACAAATGCTTCAAAAAGGAGTCATGTATTCTCATCTGTGATAATTTACATCCATCATTTTTAAACACTCGACTTGCATTTGTCTCTTTTTTACATGGACATCAGTATTAAATAAAAATAACTACTGGATGCAGAACAAACAGATTCTGTTTGTTTTGAATAATTAACTGGATTTCTGTACTAACATCCAAACCCGCGATGTGAGTGTTCATATTCTCTTCTTACCTTTAACTTCTGTTTTTCACTCTAATGCTCTCTTACTATCTCTGCTGCTGTGTGTCTTTCTCTCTGCCCACACTCTGTCTTTGGATTACCTGCCAATTTCTTCATGATATTTCCCTTTGTGAGGGATAAAGAAAGAAGAGAGAAACAGGGGGAGGGAGGGATAGGTGAAGGGAGATTTGGGAAAAGAGGGAGGGTACAAAGGGACTCTAGGAAAAAGGTGACTGAGCGTTAGTGAAATGAGGAAAAGGCTATTGGTATTTAGAGGAGAAAATTCAGGGAAATAGGGAAATTATGGAAAAAATAATGGTAAAGTCAGTTTAGTCCAAATCAGTATGTTGTTCATTTTATAATTGCCAACAATGTGTCTGTCTGTCTTTAATAAAAAACGTCTCCAACTACAATAACTTGTGCATAATAACATTTTAATTTGTCAGATGTGCCTTACACAAAATCTGAAATGCACCAAAGCTCACAGACTGGGCAAAGAAAGCCTTAATCAGAGAGGCAGCACAGAGACCAAAGGTAACCCTGAAGGAGCTGCAGAGTGCCACAGCAGGGACTGGAGTACCTGTCCATAGGATTACAATAAGCTGTACACTCCACAGAGCCTGTGATAGACTGCCCATCTGTCCAGGGTGTACCCCGCCTCTCGCCCATTGACAGCTGGAGATAGGCACCAGCACCCCTCGCAACCCCAACAGGAATAAGCGTGTCGGAAAATGGATGGATGGACTCCACAGAGCTGGGCTTTAAGGAACATTCACCATTACTCAGTGTTAAAATTAAGAAGGCATGTTTTTAGTTTGCAAAAAGGGACATAAGGAACTCTCCAAATGTATGGAGGAAGGTGCTTTGGTCAGATGAGACTAAAATTGAATGTATAGGCCACCAAAGAAAATGTCTGGTGCAAATCTAGCACATCCCCCATGAACACCATCCCAACTGTAAAACATGGTGATGGCAGCATAATGCTGTAGGGATATTTTTCAGCAGCAGAGACAAGGAACTTGATGGGGGTCGAGGGAAAGATGGATGGTACAAAATACAGGGATATTCTTGAGCAGAACTTGTCAGCCTGTGATTTAAGACTGGGATGGAGGCTCACCAGGCCAGTGACCCAAAGCACACTGCTAAATCAACACTTGAGAGGATTTAGGGGAAATATTTTAATGTGTTGGAATGGCTTAGTCAAAGTTCCGACCTTCCAACTGAGGATCTGTAGTTAAATCCCCCTCAGCAAATTGCACCCAGGTGGGCTTGAACAGTTATGCACACTGAAGTTTTCTGCTATCTTCTCTTATTTGGTTTTTATTTAACAATAAACAATAAAAAACCCTCTAAGTTCTAGTTCTGTTCTGTAAATGATGGGGCACATAGTGCTAAGAACTGAATTTCTGCAGTCAATCGCTACAGACTTCTAAACTTCATGTAGCCTTCAGATTAGCTAAAGAACAGTGCATATAGAGATTCATGGAAGGGTTGTCCATGGCCAAGAAGCTGCATCAAAGCCATATATCATCAAGTGCAATGCAAAGCTTTGGATGCAGTGGTGTAAATCACACCGCCATTGGACTCTAGAGTTGTGGGGTCGCATTCTCTGGAGTGACTAATCACACTTCTTCATCTGGCAATCTGATGGATGAGTCTGGGTTTGGTGGTTGCCAAGAGAATGATACTTATCTGTCTGTATTGTTCATTGTTTTTCAGGAGCTGGATCCACTTCAGCATACCAAAACATTTTGGACAATTGCATGCTCCCAACTTTGTGGGAACAGTTTGGAGATGGCCCCTCGCTCTTCCAACATAACTGTGTACCAGTGAACAACACAAGGTCCATAAAAGCATGGATGAGTGGGTTTGAGATTACTTTGACTGGCCTGCACACAGTCCTGACCTCAACCCAATAGAATACCTTTGGGATGAATTAGAGCGGAGACTGAGAGCCAGGCCTTCGCATCCAATGCTAGTGTATGAACTCACAAATGCACTTCTGAAAGTATGTTGAAAAATTCCCATAAACACACTGAACTTTGTTGACAGCCTTCCCAGAAGAGTTGAGGATGTTATGAATGCATGCAGTGAATAAACATCATATTGCTCCCTATGGATTAAGAATGAGATGTTATCTAAGATCATATGTGAGTCAAGGCAGGTGAGTGAATACTTTTGAATGGAGGGATGGACAGATGGATGGATGGATAAAATGTGAACAAGTTTAAATGGTATGTCCTAGACATGTGTTGTATTGATACAAAGCAATTTAATACTGCTTGTGGTGTGTTTTCCCTTTAAAATGGAGTGCTCTCCGTTTTTTATGCTCACGGCAGCAGGGAGACTCTCCAAAACCCTAATTCACCAACACTGTACTTAAAAATAGGATAATTATGTACACAGCATGGACAAATGCTAGATTGACTTCAAATACGTCTGAGTGTGGAGCCCTTGAGGGGATGAAATCCCTTAACGAGGATATCTGAGGCCTAATGTTGGGTTTAAGTTCTCGTAGCCATGTCATTAGGAAATATGCACTACAAAAAACCTTTCAAAAACAGAAAGCATGTTAAAAGGAAATTCAATGCTGTAAGTACAAAATGGGAAAAGACTTGTTATACAACTGTACAGCTGCTAAGTGGCTTTGCAAGCGAGGCGGAGAAAATCAAACGGCTTTGGATCAAAAGACAAAATATAATTTTTCCCCTGTCTCCTATTACTGTGTGTGCGCGCGCGCGTGTGTGTGTGTGAGAGAGAGAGAGAGAGAGTGAAAGAAAGAGAGAGGGAGCTTATCCACACATAGGAAAGAGTGTGGGCTGCAAACACTCCGGGCAATTCCGCTTTTATAAAATGAATGTGTGTGTGTGTGTGTGTGTGTGTGTGTGTGTGTTGGTGAGAGAGAGGTTGTTTTAGAGTGTAAAGGAGAGAAGAATTGCGAATGTGGGTGTTTGCAGTGTTTTGTGAGCGTGTATGTGCATCTGAGAGAGTGTGTCTGTTGTGATAACAGTGTGGGAGTGTGTTGAGGGGGCGCAAACAGGTCTTTTCTAAATGAGGGGGAGACTAGGAGATCAGAAGAGAATTCGACATAGAAAATGATCTCAGGTTCCTCCAACATTTCATTTATATCATCGCTCTTTTTTTTTTTTTTACTTCTTACCCACTAAAACATGTATATCTGTGATTAGACTGTAGACCATTCTGTTTCAACCTTATTTAAATAGTAACTTTTATCAATTTTAAACATATTAGTCTAATTATATGTTAAATTTAGCACTAATTATGCTGTAATCATCAGTAAACCTGATCAAAATACTTATTTTTCATCAATCTTAAACTTGACTAATGATGTGGAGAGAAGTGGTTTCTGTTAATCTCCTTCACAACAAATGACATAAGCATGTGTGGCTGAGTTTACCAGGGAAATTTTACATCATGTAAAACTTAAAATTAAAAATCCGGCAAGAGACAGTGTGACCACTACTGTACCAACAGGAGCTAAGAAGATGAGGCCTCTACTCACATGGACATAAAAATAAGAACACATAATAATAATAATAATAATAATAATAATAGGTTACATTTACCCAAAGGAACTTATTGAGGTATGATGCAAATAAAACTGAACTTTTTGTCATAACTACTGTTAAATTTGGAAGGAAAAGGGGGAAGCACGAGAACACCATCTTCACTCTGATGTATCAAGAATATTTTGTGTTACCATGGTGAAATTTCACTTAAGGCAAACAATGGTTTAGGATGCACAAATTTATACATGACACAGACAAACAGACTTAGTATTTACAGGAGTCTGATCCAAACTTACATGCTTTAATGTGAAAATTAAAAACAGAGTCTAAGAGGTCTGATATCAGTCCCTTTGTGAACGATATGACACGTTACATGGATTAATCCCTTCTTCAATTAATCTCAAGTATTTAAGTAATTTTTGTGCTGTGATCTCAAGGCTTCATTTACAGAAATTAGCAATTCGATAAGATGAGAATAAGAATCTGTAAGTAGGCATTGACAGAAGTGTGATCAAATGATGCAGGCGGAGACTGACCTAACCGGAAGTTGCAGGCAGCGGCTGAGTTGACCAGGAATTGCAGGGCGAAACAGACTTGACAAGAAGCCGCCGACATATTCCCAGCGTGAGCAGAGCGAGACACAGAAATCCCAAGAGCAATCTATACCAGACGGTGCACACAAGCGCTAATAAACAAACCAGTGAGGGCAGGACGAGAACAGGTCTAAAGGGATAGTAGGTTGAGCGACGAGGCACTGAGAAACTCTCTGGAGGGTGTCTGCAGTTCAGTGGTTTGTAGGTGGGGATCAGGTCCAGAGATGTGATAGTGAGGACTTGCAGCAGTTTTATATGCTCCTGGGATATTGCAGAAAACTTGATCTAATATATTATTGTCTCTGGATGGGAACTTGATGAATTTGTGGTACTTGGGGAGCACAGCTTATAATTCAACATGGTTAAAGTCTCCTGCTATAATCACAGCTGCCTCTGGATTGTTGTTCATCAGCCTACTGATAAGGCCATATAGTTCTTCCAGGGCTAGCTTAGCATTAGATCTAGGCTGGATGTATGTTGCAATGGTAACCACAGAGCTTAACTCCCTAGCCAGTTTAAAAGGTCTGCACTTAACTGCTACATATTTTACATCGGGGGATAAGAAGTTTCCGATCGCTTTTGCGGCTATGAATCAGGTGTTGTGGATATACATTATTAAGCCTCCACCTTTTCTCTGCTGTTCTGATCCAGTCTGCTATGAATATTAGCTTGACTCCGGTGTCAGGCACGTTGTTGTTGAGCTAGGTCTCCGTGAAGATCGCAGGAGAAGAGACTGGGCAGGGCTGGCTTGTGTGGATTACCTTTTAGCCTGGCGCAGAGGCCGCCGCAGGATTCACGTCTTCTTCTACACTTCCTCCTGAACCTTAGAGGCGGGGGGAATGGAGGCCCTATTGTCTGTTGTATTTCAGTTGAAATAAAGTCCGACTTTGGCGATCGGTACAATCCATAGGCTTCGGAGTCTGGCCCCAAATGAAGTAGCTCTTCTATCCAGTATTGGAACTGGATAGAAGCTTGGGGTGGTGATAAGACAAACAAAAACACAAAGAAAAACATAAAAAGCGGGATGTCTCCAGCGGCTGCAGGTTTCTGCGCCGCCATCTTGCTCGTATACTTGGGTAGCAGCATCTGTGGGTCTTTTTTGCTGCCGGAGGGACTGGTACAAAATGGTCATCCAGATGGAAAATGAACCAAAGTATACTGCCAAAGTTGTTAGAAATTGGTGAAACAAAAACAAAGGCAATATTTTGGACTGTCCATCACAAAGCTCTGATCAAAGTCCTATAGTAAGTGTGTGGGCAGAGCTAAAAAGATGTGTGAGCAAGGCAGCCTAAAAACCTGACACAGTGACATGGAATAGGCCAAAAATCCAGCAGTCTATTATGAGAAGCGTGTTGGATGTGACCAAAAACACGTCACACTACAAAATATTAAAGCTACAATGGGGAGAAACCCGTGGACTTAGCATGAAAGTTTGAACAAGCACATTTCAAACATCCCTCCCTTTGTTCTCTGCTGAGCTAAAGTCCTCACTCCACAGCTCCTCCCCCACAGCAGAACTTGCCGTGCCACTCCAGTGTTTGCTGTTCTCTGTTTTTATGAGCAGGTGCCACTACAGAAATGTGCAGTTTTCCTGTAAAGAAGTTTTTTTTTGTCTGCCATTTCTCGGCACAGCTGCACCCCACCAGCAATCTTGAGCTTGAATGACAGTCGCGCTGTGCAGAGAAGGAGTGTGAGCAGCATGTGCTAAACAGTGATTGACACTGCTAACAACCAATCTGAGCCAGATGTTTGTCCTGGCTTTGATTGGTTGTTTCTGTTTGGAAATGGTGTATTCCTGCAAATAACTGTAGGACCACTGAAGGAGCCTGAAGAGCTTGAGTTTTTTCACAGATTATCTGTCTCATATTGTACTGTCAGGACATCGTAACAGTTTAAAGAAATATGTGAGAAAACCATACACGGAGTTGCAGCATTTAGTTTTTACCATCCACTTATCTCCCAGGAGACTGTAAATGTGTTGAAACCCTGAGTTTCTTTAAATCAAGGTTAAAAACCTATTTGCTTAGAGATGCCTTTGAATGTTAATGTTCTACTTAAATTGTTGTAGTCAACTGTCATATCATTACATTAAGTTTGTAGTCCAACTTCTCTGGATTCCACTGTAATGTACCTTCCTCTGTATGTTTTCTTTTCTTATGTTCTGTTTGTGTACAGCACTTTCAATTGTCTTGCTACTGAAATGTGCTATGCAAATAAACTTGCCTTGCCTCCTTGACAACAATTTTTGATCCAGCCCAATTTCTTTATGCCAGAAAAAAGGTAGGTGACTCAGTTTAAGCTTAGCCCATAAACAACATTTGAACTAACATCAAATCCACTGAAAATGGGGTACCAGCTTTGACAGGCAATCAGCTGAATCAAACCAGTACTCTTGAGGGTCAATAATAGCATTAGCAGTACGGTTGATATCATCCTTTTTTCCCCATCCCATATTTCATAGGTGCCACATTCTTGCTGAGTTGCTGGGGATTCTATCTCCATTTGTTACTGGGTGAGAGGAGGTTTACACCATAAACATGTTGCCAGGTGGTGTTTTTCAAATATCTACTTGCATGGAATTATTATAGGTGATCATGTTTATCATACATGCAGCAAAAGTGGGTTGCTTCCCCAAGACTAATATGTTCTGGTATGTTTTGTTGAAAGCCACAGGAATTACAACTTAATAAATTCTCAAATCAGTTTTTGTGTTTAATGAGTAGATTTGGTGAGTAATGTAGTTAGTAGGCTTGGTTTTTCGCTGAGAAGTTTCTAGGTCAATTGCTTCCCAAATGTTCCTGGGTGTTAACAAAACAATGGTGGCAGAAGATGAAAAGGTTTAAGCTAACTTTTGCAAACAAAGGCGTTTAAACTGTGCTTGTCATATTTACCAGGAAGAGACCACATATTAAAAAAGTTAAACAGTTTATTTCAAAAAAGGGTTGTGTTATAGTCTACTGGATTCCCATGTTCTTCCATTAGCAGTCCAAGATGAATTTTGACAAAAAGGGGAGGAGACTTAATGAAGATGAAGAAACAGCAGTGCTAATATGTGTTATGCCATAATAACGCCATGATAAATAATTTATCTCGGATTGAATTCTGAACTGTGATATGGGGAAGGTAACAGGAACTCTGTCCTGCTGCAGACATGGCCGGAAGGACGGCCTCTCTTCCCCTCTCACCCCTCCTCAGGGCCTCTCTCAGCAGGAGGTCAGCTGTGACCCCTCCTTACAGATAAAAGTCACAGCACAGACTCCCCATTATTCAGCTCTCTTCTCTTCAGCTCTTCAATCATCAGACCACCTCTCCAGGACAAAGCTACCAGCCATCACCTCCTCCCTCATTTTGACAAAGGAGGAGAGGGAGGGCCTCCTCGGCTGGGACATCTGAAGGAATGTAGCTGGGCCAGCCACGCTTGATCCAGGGTCTGCTAGACTCGACTGCCTGCTTTAGCGGATGACCTGACTGAATCCAGACAACAACATGTCCGGGCAAATGCAGAGCTAAGTTTGCTGTCTTAACATCATCACCGGTAGCAGGAGCAAAGATCCTGCATGCGAAACAGCTCTGTGTATTTCCTCTCAGCCTGTACAGGGGAGCGAACCCAGACGGAGCGGAAAGCTGTGGAATTCTGAAAATCCCTGCTCGAGTCTGACTGCAACCGGTTCAGAGAACATGCTCAGACCAGGCCTCCGACCTGACCACATGGCAGCAGAGCCAAGCGCTAGCATGCTAACGCTAGCCAACAACTTCCTCCTTCAATGCTTCTTCCGTGAATGGCCAAAACTGGACAGAACCAGTGTGCGAAATACCTGTCAATGTTTGGGGGGGTCCTCATCTCCCGATTGTTGCGCAATACCGATCTAAATTTTCTCAATATGCAGTAGGCCTATAAACTTACAATGTCAAAGTCAAAGTCAGCTTTAATGTCAATTCTTCACATTCACCAGACATACAAGGATTCGAGAGGACGTTTCTCATTCACCAACAGTGAAACAGATAAAGTGCACAGGCACAACAGATAATATCAGTCCCTAATACTAAAATTACATTTTTTTTGTATTAATTGTTGTCAAGACCCCCTTTAAATTTTGCTTTTGAGGCTTTCAGTGGGTCCCATGGGTTAATCGGGGGGGTCGAGCCCCCCCGGACCCCCCTGTATTTCGCACTCTGGACAGAACTGACACGAGACAGAGGTTTGGGCAGCGAGCTGAGGGTGAAGTTAAAAGGTTTATTGGGAAATGTTTGTAAACCATGGTGTTTAGAACAAAAGGGCTAACAGGTAGCTCACGCTAGCCTTACTGCTATTAGCCTTGCTAACAACGTTCGGACATTTCAAAAGGAGTTTGTTTTAAAGCATAAAGCGTAACTGTTCTGCTCGGCCATCCTTCGATGGTGTTATAAGCCTTATTCCCGCATTAATATGGTATATTAATGCCGGTTTTCAAGGCAATTTTGGCAACTTTATGTTGTAACCTCTTAGCCACCGAGTTGCTACAGCGACCCCAGACGCCCGGAGGGAGAATCGCATTAACAAACTCGGTCGTAAGGGTTTAAATGATTTTACAGGACAAACCAGTCCTCAGAATATTATTTCAACAAATAATGTTTTGTTTAACTTTGGCTTTGCATTGTGAATGGGTTGAAACACATGGCAAATGTTTTAACTCCATTCCATGTTTTTGGAATCAGACCTTCAGTGAACAAGGATTCACTGAATTAATCTGATTATGATCAACCACTTTTGTTTAGTCTTTTGTTTGTTTAGCATATAAATAGTTCCTTATTGGCTTCTTTTATCTTCATTTTGCTTAGTAGTTTAGTTAAGTCTCACTAGCCTAGTAGAGAGGATTTGTTAATCAAAATATTGTGTTAATTCAGATAAACAGCATTACACAGTGATATTCTCTGGATGTTCATTTTATTTCTGTTATTAAATTCTTAAACTTGAAAAGAAGTTGTCACTCCTTTATTCTATGTGTGTGCAGGTTTTGCTGTTAAAAAGATCGCTGGTGCTCGAATTCATCCCTTTCAACCATTGTCCTGATATCAGCTTAAGAGCTGATCATCACCAGACAATACTTAACAGACAGAGAGTTATTTATGGAAAATTAAATAACTTTAAACAGTGTATAATTGCACAACATATGGATCATTAAATGGCTCACATATTGGTGGAGGATTGTTCATTCAAATGGTACATGTTCCATGTATCATGACTGCTGGCAGGAAATCCATGTGTTAAGTTCCAGTGTTATCATCTGATCTCCAGTTGGTAATGCTGCAAGGGGCTGACAGGTAAGTAAACCTAACTTGGGCGTGCTCGTGGCGCAGCGGGTAGCACAACCCATATACAGAGGCCTTAGTCCTCGAAGCGGTCAACCCGGGTTCAAATCCGACCCGCGGTCCTTTGCCGCATGTCTCTCCCCCTCTTCCAACCCCCCTTCCTGTCAGCCTACTTTCATAAAAAGCAAGCCACTAGAGCTGTGAAAAAGCCCCCCCCCCAAAAAAAGAAAAAAACCTAACTTACCCCATGTAAAAAATGAATTCATTATTTCAAAAATAGACTGGAAACCCGTGCAGGGCTTGCCCCGCCTCTCGCCCATTGACAGCTGGAGATAGGCACCAGCACCCCATGCGGCCTCACAAGGGATAGACGTGTTAGAAAATGAATGGATGGATTTAAAAAATCTTAAATCATAAATTAAGCTTGATGATCAATATTTTTGGAATGCTTTCGTTAGCCATGTTCAGGCCTGATTATTACCAAACATGTAGAACTCTGAATTTACTTAAATAGAGCCAGTGACAGCATGAGGTCCAAAATCTCAATAAGCTACACAGCATGTCCTGATCTAAAGAAATTCAAGAAACAAAAACACAAAGTCCTTGACATCTATCAGTCTACAAAGGGTTACAAAGTCATTTAAAGGCTTTGGAACTCTAGCAAACCATGTAAGAGTCATTATCCACAAATGGAGAAAACATAACTGTCAGTTATTTCTAATAGTCAGAATTTAGTGAAACTTGCATGAAACAATAATCAGTGTAATCTCTAGCTGGCTTTATACTAATTTAATTTGGTATTATTTGCCTCGTTCCATTATAAATAAGAGTACCTCTGAACTCCTTGCAATTTATAAATCATAAGTGGAAACAGTGTTATCCCCTGCAACTGTGAGCGTTTAGAATTGAAGCCAGCAGAGCAAGACAACAAGAGCGTTTGTGCAGCAGTGAGCTCAGCACTAAGCAAAAATATGCACTGGAAGTTCCTCTTCTCTTACCATTCTTTTCAAAACAATCATGATGAACTCTGTGCCATAATAATTTTGGAGGCCAAACCAATATTATTTCTTAATTTTATTCACACTTTGAATGCTGGGGCTGGCTTGTGGCACAAAACATTTACTATATCGCTGTCTTGACTTGATAAGATGGCTTTTCCTTTAATCTACTAGTAAACTGATGCAGGGCTTTTACTACCTTGTTAAACTGGAACGTAACAGAGGAGGACAGGCTTCAAGCCCCTTTGGCCCATAGATCATTTTATTAAACACATGGAAATGGCAAAGAGATGCCTTACTACCGCATGCAAGTGTTTTGTGAAAAGGATTATCAA
Source organism: Fundulus heteroclitus (assembly GCF_011125445.2). Taxonomy (NCBI): domain Eukaryota; kingdom Metazoa; phylum Chordata; class Actinopteri; order Cyprinodontiformes; family Fundulidae; genus Fundulus; species Fundulus heteroclitus. Next base: position 34,119,777 of record NC_046383.1, on the reverse strand, counting down.
TAGTTAAACATTTTTATTTTTTATGTCACAGCAAAATCACAACACAGCTGTATGTTTTTAAGCATAAAGAATGACCTTTCTGACAATAACAATTTCTGGCTTGATAGCACATATTTTTTGCATATTGATACCGCCTATATTTGCAGACAACTAATCTGTGCCCAGATAAGGGATAGTGGGAGACGCTAACCCAAGGAAGCAAAATTTGGCCCAATATTTGGTCAGCACATTAACTAAATAGTATATAATTATTGCTTCAGATTAGGTTGCATATCAGGTGGTCAATGAAACAAAATTAATATCAACTATATTAATAACTGATTTTAAGGTGCAGAAGCTGAAACAATCACTTTTTTAATGACATAAATGAAGCATAAGAATTAAAGTGTGTCACTGCTTGCAACACTTTATACCGTACAGGCCCTGTGGCCTGGTTTGATGAAAGGATGTAGACATAAAACATTAAATAATGTCAGATGTTACAATGCAAGATTTACTTCCATGCATTCAGATTTCTTTTAAGCTCTGCCAGGTTATATAACGTAAAAACATGACACCATGCGCTGTAGTTGATAAACAATAAACCCTGATGATTTATTGTGTATTTTAATCTGCGTGAAAGAAACAACAAAAACACAGTAATACCAAAAAGTCTTTGAATGATATATAGAAGTCTGTCAACAAATGTTGTGCAATTCATACACATAACAGTGAAATCATGTTGAAACAGCAACAGCTTTCAAACCATCAGCTATCGAAAGATGGTAGATGCTTACTTTGTACAATAAGGAGCGAAATGATGAATTCTAACCATCCGACACACTGTTATCCACCATTGGCCATGTCACAGCTTTTTTTTTTTCTGGGGGAAAGCTGTAAGTCTGCCAGGGGCCAGACTTGCCAATCCAATCTGTATGCAAAGTTTGGTGTGGTAAAGTTAAATCTGCACAAGGACCACTGGAAGCAAGGAGCTGGATGATGAAATAACAAGCAATCCAAATAGGTTGTGATGACGATTGGTCTTGGTCCAAGTTTACTTGTTCCAACACTGCTAAATAATGCTAACAGCATATTTCACAAATGCATTTCAAAATGTTTCATACATTTTTAAAATTTCAAAACCTAAAATTCTTTCAGCATTTACATAGACGAAATAGCTGCATCAGTTCTGAGCAGCATTGTTAAAGTGTTGATGGACTCAGGCATGCACCAGTGCTCCCTTTTCTTCCAACAACAAATTTTGCAACAGCAAGCTGTGCAGTGGTTGTAAAGGGTAGTAAATTGAAGCTGCAAAGTCATATTTCTACACAGGATCAGTGGATGGTTTTCACTGTGAGAATTTACCTGCACTGACTTTACCTGCAATAATAATAATTAAAAAAGAATCAGCATAGATAATGAAACAAAACAACACTGTTGCTGCAGAAAAAGGAGTTAGCGGCAGAATATTAGTGAAAAAATCTATGCATAAAAGATATTAGTGTTATTTGTAATGTATATTCTCACATTACACTCATTCAACACCCAAAAAAGGGGGTGGGGGTGGGGCATTGATTACGTGTCTAGGGTAAGCCCAACAGCCCTAAAAAGTATGTGGCAGCAAATCAATATGAAGTAACTGAAAATACAGTTTAATCAGGTATGGTTCAGTTATGCGAGTTATTGAAATAACTGATATGTTCATTCATCTTTTTTCCAGGATTTGGCTTCACCCATCCTAAAAATGAGTCAATACTGATTATCTTGTAAGTGTATAACTTGTGCCAGTTTCATTTTATAGTAATGATGTAGGCTATATTTATATTTTAATTTTAAGTAAATTTGTTGTTATGTAAGTGATGAAATGTGCCGTAACCCTAATGGTGTTGGGGGGGGGGTATCCATCCATCCATTTTCTGACCCGCTTAATCCCTCATGGGGTCACGGGGGTTGCTGGTGCCTATCTTCAGCATTCACCGGGCGAGAGGCGGGGTACACCGTGACAGGTCGCCAGTCTGTCGCAGGGCAACAGAGATGCAAACAGGAGAAAAAACCATTCATGCAATGAACACTGAATAAAGTTACACCAAAGGTTATTCTTGGCAGATCTAGATTTACAGAAGTTGGAAGGAAACAAAGCAGGTATCTTTCAGAATATAATTCTAAAGAAAAATGGTGACATCATGATTAGATATAGACTAAAAGAGAAAGTGTGGAAACAGAAACAGATACATTGAGACAGAGATGGAGAAAGACAGAAGCTGTCTGCTCATGTAGAACTGTATCCAAGTATATTAATGTAAAGTTAAGTGGAAAGGAAAATTATATGCCGTAATATCATCTCATGATTCCACAATATTTTTTTCCCTTTCTGAAAAGTTCACTCTCTTCTGCTTTAGAACTTGCCATTAAATGTGCCTTTCTATCCATATTACTGTATCTAGTGTGTAAGTTTGGTGTGGTCTACATGTTTTTGCCATTGTCACCCCAAATTTCCCGATTGTGGGATAATAAAGATATTTCTATTGTATTCTGTTCTAAAGCTTACTAGTTGATAGGAAGATAAATTAAGCTAAGTAAAGGAAAATCCTGGAAGAATATCTGTTAAAGGCTACAAAAGACTTCAGACATGCGTAATGGTTCACCTTCCAGCAGAACAACAACCCTAAACATACAGCCAGAGCTATGATGGAATGGTTTATATCAAAGACGTAAATATTAATTTGTCCCAAGTAAAGACCTGAATCTAACTGGGATTCTCTGACAACACTTGGAAATCAACATTCTGAGAGACTCTCCATCCAATCTGACTGAATCTGAGGTATATTCTGAAGCGGAATGGGAAACAATCTTAGTCTTTAGATATGCAAAGTATAGTATGTGCAAAGATAGAGACATACCCTAAAAGACTTGGAGCTGTAATTGCAAATAAAACATATACATAATTGAAAACTATCCATCATTTTACTGTCACTCCATGATTATACACAACTTTGTTTTGTTCTGTCACAAAATCCCCAAAAAATAAATTTATGGTTGCAACATGATGAAATCTGAAAGTTTAAGGAAAATATGATGTATTGCAGGGAACTATATAACTCATCATTGGTGACAGCAACTCAAAACGTGACTACAATTATTTAAGTGAGCATGAGGAAGAGTGTCACCTGTTCTTGTCTGCATCTGTCTTGGTCTCTGCCTAGCTCACTTAACGTCTTCCCACATATCCCAATGAGAAGCAATTAATGTTCTGTTTAATACTCCTGCCACTAAGATCAAAAGAACCAGAGCTATAGAGGTGGCAAAATATATAAGACCGTGGAGTCCTCACAACATTGAAGTTGATGCACACAATTAAATTAATAGTTTCAGATATGTGAAATGTGAATAGCTGTTGCTTAAATATTTTAAGATGATCTAAATAAATGTACCCACAACCTAAGTGCCTTAATTGCATAATAATGTAAAGTATAACTCTCTTTACTCGCCTATGTGCTTTTAGAAAACTATAGATCCATGTTGCTTGCTCTTTCTTCTTCTTCATTATGCCCTCAGAAGCTATCAAGTCAATGTGGTTTTCAGTACTGCCAGCAATTAGCAACAGAAACTATACCACTACTATCTGAAGAGTTTCATAATTTTATCATGTTAGATTCAATGAGGCTAGATAAGTAATCTAATAAATATTTAGTAAAAATGTTGAATGGTCCAATGAGCCATGATTCTTGATATAGCCGATGTGACTCAGATGTTATTGTCATAAATTGGTGTAAACAATGTAAAAACATGGATTCATTCAGCGTTGTAGTTGTTCAGGCTCCTGCTGATGGTACAACAGGGGATATGGTACACAGTTTGGGCCCCCTTAATAATAGAAGGAAGAGACTATTTCCATCATGGATGCTGATTAACTAATACTAATCAATATGTATGTTGATATAGTAGAAAATAGATTATATATATATATATATATATATATATATATATATATATATATATATATATATAAACTTTTAAGCCTAGTCTTAAAAGTAGACAGGGTGGCTGCCTCATGGACCAAAACTGTGAGTTAGTTCCACAGGAGGGGAGCCTGATAACTAAAAGATCTGCCTCCCATTCTACTTTTAGAGACTCTAGGAACCACAAGTAGACATGCAGTGTGAGAGCAAAGTGCTCTGTTTGGAAAATATGGGTTAATCAGGTCTCTGATATATGATGGAGCTTGATTATTAAAGGCTGTGTATGCGAGAAGGAGAATTTTAAATTATATTCTTAATTTAATAGGAAGCCACTGAAGGGAAGCTAAGATTGGATAAATACTGTATGATCCCTCTTGTTGGTTTTCATCAGAACTCTTGCTATATTTTGGATCATCTGAAGGCTCTGTACTGCATTTTGTGGACTTCCTGATAGTAAAGAATTACAATAGTCCAGCCTTGAAGTAACAAATGCATGCCCTGGATCAACCTGGACAAAATATTTCTAATGTTGGCAATATTCTGGAGGTGAAAACAGGAAACTCTGGAAACCTGTTTAATGTGGGATTTAAATGACATATTTGGGTAAAAATAACACCAAGATTTTTACTTTATAACCAGAGGCCAGTTTAATGCTTCTTCCATCGTGGCGGTGCAGGGACTAGCAGCAGCCGAGGTGCTCTGGGCATTTTTGTTTGTTATTGTGTTTTCACTCGTGTTATCACCTCTCCAAGCTCTAATGTAATACAAAAGAGAGGAGCTGTTGGAACTGCGACCCAACCCGGGAGTTTACAAACTATACCGACCATGGAATTAGGACTTTATTGACTCCAACCTGCAACGGACAACAGAAGCTCAACCATATCCGCTTCTGAAACCTAGAAAATGGGGTAAGCGAAGAAGGAGACGGCAAGGCTGTCGGGCAGGTCTGCTGACTCGTCTAAAAGCGAATCCATACAGACCAACACTTCTGAGCCTGACTCTGGTCAATGTAAGATCCCTCGGCAACAAACTCGACAAGATCCGGTTAAGAATCGCAGAGTGTAAGATGAAGAGCTGTGTAGCGATTTTCACAGAATCGTGGTTAGATGACCGCGACGATGCAGTGATGCTGGGGCAATGCACGCTTTACCGTGCTGATCGAACAGCAGGGTCAATCCGAGCGAACTCGAGCGGAGTTTTGACGAGAGCACGCTGCTTTTCAGTGATTAGACAAGAGCTGAGGAGAAGTTAGACTTTTTTAACCCCGGGTAGCATTTCTATGCACATTTACGGATGCTAATTTCACTTTCCTGGGGCTTTGGTCCCTCAAGAGACCCAATACTTCTTCATCTGTGCGGTCAATCCATCTGGATTATGATCTTATTTGAATTCTGCTTGGATTTGTCGGGAGCGGCAGAGATCCGCTGATAGGCTGGTCTCTCAGGAGAGACTGCAGGGGTAACCCCCACTGCTGCAGCATTTAGTCGGCCAGACCATCTGTGATTTCCTGCACACTGGATCTGATAATCGTGGCTGAAAAGTAACTATAAAGCATTTACTAAGTTTGTGGGGAATATCTGCATATACCAGATATCAAATACAAAAATCTTGACTGGATATGTTCAGGATTTTAAGTTAACTGTAAACATTTTTGCCACAGTTCATAAATTAGACTGATATTTTAGCACTAATGATCAAATGAAGGCCTTTCGTTTTCCTTGTGCACAGAAAACATACATACATTTGCCTAAGACTGACTGACTTTTTTTATCTAAACCTAAGTTGTGGTCTGTGAACTCTTACTATTTACAAACCCAGAGGTGCCTGTAAAAATTCTCTGTTATCCGGCTCATCGCAACAGCAAACAGGCTTAAATCAGAGGCAACCGGACTATCGTGCTCTATTTAATAACCTATATCAGATCAGAACAAGCTGGCTCTGCTTTTCTTCCCTGGCAGCCGAATCTGCATAGTGCGTATATCCTCCAACCCTATAAAAATCAATTTGCTTTAATTAAAAGTCCACAGTGTTGTCCTGAAAAATCCCCCCTGGTTATTTTTTCCATGTACGAGGCAAAACCCTACTCATAAAGCTCTAAATTTTATAATAATAATAATCAGAGTCTGTAGTCCGAGAATGTGGTCCGGGTCAGAGCCAGGTAATCCCAGGTCCAATGAAAAATCCGAGACAGAAATCCAGAGGCAAGGTCAGAGCACAAAAACAGGTCAGGTAATCCGTCTGACAGTCAGGTCCGGCGGGGATAAGGCAGGCTCCGTGAACGAGAAGGCAGAACAAGTCAGGCAACAGGCAAGCAGGAAACAAGCAGGCTGGAAACAGGAAAACGCTGGACTAAACTCACCAATGGCTCGTAATAATCTGGCACTAGTGTTTGGTCTGAGGGCTGGTAATATAGTAGACAGAGCAGGTGGATCTGATGAGAATTGGCAAGACCAGGGCGGAGCGTCACAGGTGTGTCAGGTGGTAATCAGATCAGCACTAGTGCTGAGATCATGACAACAACATGATATGGTACACCACAAAATGTCCTAATCTGTTTTCAATTTGCCAAACCCAGTTTAGATTTCTGTCAAGTAATGTTGCAAAAATGGAAATGTCTATTTTGTATGACAGTTTTCCATTCACATATTGTCGATACCAGTTTATCCCCACGGTTGTAGGGCAGAGAGCACGGTCATCGGATCAAAATGTTTTCTTGCTTACCCTATTATAAAGGTATAAGTTACTTACTTCTTCACTGGACATATTCTCTGAGAGGTGATGTTGTTTTGCTGTTTTTATCCTTTGCAAATAGGCTCATACAAGCTGATGGGTAAGAAGAGGAAAGGGTTGCCAAATAAATGCAGCAGCGAGGTAAAGAGAGGTGTGGCTTGATACAAATCTTGTTTTGGTCTATAGACAGTGCTCAAGCTCCACTTAGCTGTTGAAATCGCTTATTGTTCCTTTAAGTAGAATGGATTTTAACCAAATTTTGGGGAAAAACTGTTTTGGTTTCGTAAAATACATTAAAAGTTTCACAAACTGTATTAAAGAACCTGTAATAATCATAGAATACTGTCTAGTTTTGACAAGTTCAAATGCAATAGGTTCTATGTTCATTTCATTCTAAGGTGCCAAACATTCCAAAAATGTGTAGTTTGAAGATGTTAACCTTATTCTTGTGGTGTTCACAAATCACTGGAAAATAGTCTAAACTCTTCTACAGTTTAAAACCATTTAAAAGTCCTTTAGGCCTCATCAATGCTTTATTAACTGTTTTGTCAGCTATCCTGACAATCATTTTTCATAAGATAACTCTTTCAACACAATAGGATAAGTTTAGAATTCCTTATTTTCTTTATCCAAAATAAGAATGTTAAAAACATACAAAAATACATCAAGGCTAAAACAATACCCTGAACGTAGTTCACCTTTCAACGTCACACTGACAGCAACTGCAAGTGCTTTACAAGACAGACTTTATTTTAATGAGAAATATAGTGGTGTTTAACATCACAAGATCTTGTTACAGCCCTAACAATTAGTTTTTCTCTGTGTTTCTTTGTAGTGCTTTCATGTGTCCAGTTATTTTCTCTAGTCAGGCTTCTTACAACTGCCTCTTTTGCCCTTAAAGTTATAGCACCACAGTAATTATCAACCTGTTTTCCATGCAGTAATCCCTCTCCCTGCATATATACCTCCCTTTTTCTTCCATTCTTCATCAGATCCTCATGTTATGCTCTCAGTTTATCTTCTGGTTATCTCTCCCCATTTGTCACTGTATTTCCTGCCAACTACTCCTAATTTCTTGCCCTAACACTATGCAACCCTGTATGGTGTACTTTGTATTACGAGTTGCAACCTGTTTAATTTGTTTTTGGCTCGCTATCATTGGTGGCAGTCTTTTTTTTTTTTTTCATTGGTGGCAGTCTTAAATACAACAGTCAAAGGTGAAGGCAATCTTTTGAAGTAATTTTTTTTCATGATCTCCTTGTATCTTAGTCTTCACATACATTTACATTTTGTATCTATATTTATATACACCTGGAACAATACTTGTGAAAAATAAATGTTTGCAACTCCTCTAAAAGTAGCACTTTACCAGGTTTGTGCCAGAGTAAGTTGCACAGCCCTCCTAATGAAATAGATGTTTTAAATGATAGTATTACCTTTGTATATGCAAGCGCTTAATGGTACAATTTGAACTCCTCTCCACTTATTTCACATAAAGCTTTGCTCAGACAGATGGGGTTGAGGAAATTAGGAAAGCACTAGACAATCAATCAAACAAAAGACTGAAAGAAACAGATCAGGAGTCAAAGTTTCACTAAGCTGTGGTAAGGAAATAGATTTTTTTATGTTTTCCCAGATTAATCAATAGCAACTTGAATAGAAAGACACCTTTTAAAATAGCTTCTTATCTGTGCAAGCTGAGAGGAGAGATTTAATAAACACCCTGGCTTACCATTGTAAGTTAAATATTGCTGCATGAGTCTTTCAGTATGTGTATGTGTAGCTGCGAGAAGCAGAAAAGAAGAAATATTTCCTGTGGCTGTTTATGAAACAACAGTTGTTAAAGCACTAATGCCTCCATAAATAAATTAATTTCCCATTCCCCTGTAATTTTGTTAGCATTTGCTAATTGAGCGTTGTGCTGAGTTGTTAGTTTGTGTCTGTGTAGATATAAACATATTCATAAAAATAATCATTGCATTGTATTGTAACATGCTTTGCATATTTGCTTACCTACACACACATTTAGCATCTTATAAGATGTCTGTACATGGTAAATTGTATTTATGTAGGAAGGGGTCTTATACATATATTCAACTGTTTACTTTCAATAAATATATATGTTTTACTTTCATGTGTGAGCCTGACTGCAGATATATGGCCCTTTTCCACTAGTACCATTTCAGCCCCTTTTTAGTACCTTATTGGCTGGGGTTCCAAGTTAGCCAGTGACGTGCAGTCAGGGGAGGCAAGTGAGGCCAGGCCTCACTTGTCATCATGGAAAAAAAGAAAATATATAATAACATAACATATTTTGATTCACTTAGTCATTTGTAATAAGTATTTTTTATCTAATTTCCTCATTTTCGATCATATTCTCTTTAAAATTGCAGACTTTTCGCTATTTTTCATGTAAATCCTCGGTGGCGCTTGATAGCGAAGCCGGTGAGGCCGCAGCGAGCTTGGCCTCCCCTAGGATTGCACAATTCCACGTTAACTGCACTGGCTTTCATTCCGTGAATGCATCTTCCTGTCTCTAGATCATAAATTCAATTGTTCAAACAGTTATGAACTGATTTTCCCCAATTTAATATATGTGGATTACGAATTGTGTTTCGGTCATCAAACTGTGTGCAGGTAACATGTTTTCGTGCTGCTGCGCGATCATAAAAGGCAGAGAACTGGTTGTAGGGGACCTCCCCTCCTCCATCCTGATTGGAGGAGGGGAGGTCAGCAGTTCCTTGGCCTCTAGACAGGGGGCGCTCAAGTAGCACTGCTCCTGATCCCAAAACCGTAGAGTCACAGTAAGTTATGGATGTTTTATTAACGAGTTATGATGAACAAGTAAAGCACTAAAAAGAATCAAATATACAGCGGAACAGGACTGATCAAGGAAGGCTTTCCTCCCTGGCAGGGATCTCCACTGAGACTGAGAGACTTTTAAATCTGAAGAAGATAAAGAGAATTTTTACCGGAAAATGAATGATATTTTTGTTCAGAAAGAGTGCCGCATGGACTGCATTTATAAGTCGAGGTAAGACAGCGATAATTATTCATGTTTTGTTTTTGTAATGAAATGTGCGTAATGTGGGTTATAGTTTTTACATGTGTTACAAATGCAGAAATCCATCATAACTCATAAACTATTACCAATCAAATGACAAATAATTTAGTTTTTTTTTCATCAAAGAATCAATATTTTTTCCATGTCTCTTGGTGAATTTATTTGGCACAATCAGTCTCCTTCAGCACTTTGTAATGAGTCTACTCTGTACAGTGTATATATTTGTAAATCAGACTCTGATGACGTCAGTGCCTCACCAGCTATGAACCCTACCGCACGTCACTGAAGTTAGCCTAGTCAGGATGAAAGCATGACCTCAGAGGACTGTCAGTTTCTGACAGGAGGTGGTGTCATTAGCTGCATCACTTGAGTGAGTGATGCAGAAGAATCAGTCCCGACATTTTTAAAAAGTATTCAAAGTGGTGTCTGTGCTAATGGCCAAGCTCAGCAATCTGCAACAAACAAAACAATGAGAAAAGCTTAAAAAGCTGAAAAGCAGTGAGTGGCCAATGGCTGGATTTCATGATGGTGACCATCATCTTTATGTAACTCATCCAATCAGTGATTACCTTACTCTCGCCAGATGGATTTGGTTCATCAGAGCTCTACACGTCCATCTGGGATTGCTCTATTATCAAAAATCCTTTCATGTGATTGGAATCACATGAAATCCTGCCCGACCATCCTGATTGGCTCATCCATTTTATGTGGCATCGAAATCCCTCCCAATGGCAGCGAGTCCAGATGGATTTGTGGAGCCGTGTGGAGCTTGGCATAACTATACCCATCTAGTGAGAGTCAGGTTACATCAGCGATAAGCTTACTTTAAACGAACAAGGACATTTCTATACTGTACATTTTTGCCTCCTGCATGAAAAAATTAACATAGCTAATAACCATCAATGCTAATTCTGTGCCCAGTATTTTTTTCTCAATGTTGCTTATATAATTTAAAATCTGTAATCTGAGTTAGCTGTTACATTAATCTCCTCAAAGATGATATTTCTAGTGACTTTAAATTGTACAACATAAACAACTGGCATGTTCTCTAAACACATTATTCAAACCCGGTAAACCACACAGATGTTTGTTGGGAATATTGTCATATTTATAGCTGCTGATTTCACTGCTGTTTTTTTTTTTCAGAAAAAAATAAACACTCTGGAGCTAGTTCAATAAAGTTTAATTAGCAGTTTACTCTTTTACTCACTGTTAATGGAACAAGTTTTTGGGGGTTTGTGGTGGTTTCACTTATGTTTTAAAGAATAGCCACTGCAAAAGAATGAGCATTTCAGAGCTGTAAAACACCCCTGGGGAGTGGAGCTAAGTGCTGATCATCTGATTTTTTTATTTCTCACCCATTCTAGACTTAAAGTGTTACCTCATAAAAACATGAAAGCCCACTAATTTTCTTCTTTTAAATTCAGACAAGACAGAAGTTGTTGTCTTTGGAAAACAAGCTGCTTGGTCAATCCCTGGTTGGTATTAATCTATCCTCTGTTAATTATGCAAAGAACCTTGGTGTCCTGTTTGACTAGGACATGCCATTATAATGTCATACTATAATGTTATACTTTTATAAACCATTTAGGTTTATAAAAGTTGAAATTTTTAATACAAAATCAGAATAAGAATCAGAAATACTTTAATAATCCCAGAGGAAAATTGCTGTTTCAGTACAACCACCATAACATAACAAACAAACATCACAAACATTTCAGGGGGAGACGATTTACTGAGGCCTTGCTGCCAAGGAACCGCCTTAAACGGTGCCCACAGGGCGCTGTCATTACTCTGTGGATAAATAGAGGCCACAAAAAAATTAAGGTGGGAGGGAAAAAAAAAACATAACTCATACTTTATCCTATAACAGGATACAGTTTGAGGTATCAAAAACCTCTTGCACAAAAAGCACAAATAAGACGAGACACATATAGCAGAAAGTAAATATTTGAGACTAGTCATGTGTAAGTTCATCAGTTTTTATGAGCATCAGTTATGTGTGTCTGTTTGGGTGAGAGTGTTTATATTTCCGTGAACGCTCTCCAGAGGCCATTGTCCTTGATGTTATCAGCTGGCCAACAGTTCAGGAAGCATCCGCAGATGTCAGCGGGGGAGGAGGGAGCAGGGTAGAGTTCTGAGCTTGTTCCTAATAACAATCCAGGAGTAGAGATAGGGAGGGCATAGACCAAATATGTTATTTGTTATGAGACAAGCTGCACAGACTTTCCTGTCAGCTTTAAGTCTTTTGCTGGCTCCAGATGGTGAAATCCAATATTCCAAATTGTTGGGCTTTTCCACGCTTCACTTCCAGATTTTATCCCAAACTCCCCTTGAGTTCAACCACCGAAGCCAGTCTGTGTACCAGCACATCCAGCTTTTCGGCTCTGCTCCTCCACCTTCCAGAACTGTCAGTTCACTGCCTTAGTGAGCGCGTCATATGCAGCCGGTAGACTGATCAAGGCCAAATGGCTACCGACATCCGCTGTATTTGCTGATACATCAAAAAGTAGAAATCCAAGTATCCTGAATCCAAACATGTAAACGTTTCAAACATCCAGGAATGACAAAGTCGAAAGACACACCGTTTTCCATCCAAGAATACAGGGTGTATCCCACAAAATTAGTCAAATCAGGAGCGGACGGGTCCCCCTTTCGTTGCCTACCCGTCGAAAAAAATTTATCAATAGCATTGAGAGACCAGTTTACTAGATCCATGCTTTTCAGAGTTCGGTTGATATGAAGAAAGTGCTCAGAAAGACAAGACATAGCAGGAGAGGGGGAGGGGAGGTGAAAGCTGAAGAGGAGAGAAAAACACGACCGACCTTGAAGAGAGACAGATCAGAAGCAATGCCATAGCAGCATAACTACAGTGATATCTCAGGGTAACCTAAGACACTCTAACTACAAGGAGAGACGGCTGCACCACCTGTAGACAGGTGATGGAGCTTGATTATTAAGTGCTTTATATGTGAGAAGGAGGATTTTAAATTGTATTCTTTATTTATAATGAAGCCAATGAAGGAAAGCTAAAATATTATAAACATCTTTCTTTTTAATTTCCATCAGAACTCCTGCTACAGCATTTTGGATCAGCTGAAGGCTTTGAATTGCATTTTGTGAACTTCCTGATAGTAAAGAATTACAATGGTCTAGCCTTGACTAATCTCAGACTGCAGGTTTATTGTGTGGTTCCTAGAATTTCTAAAGAAAGAAATACACAAACTTGTTTTTCAGCATCACTCCTGGAAAGGATAGTTTTTATTTTGGCAATATTCTGCAGGTGAAATAAGGAAAGCCAAGAAACCTGATTAATATGGGATTTAATGGACATGTCCTGGTCAAATGGCAATGTTTTTTTGTTTTGTTTTTTACTTTTTTAACGCTGCTTCAAACTTCCCTATCTGATAAAGCTTATAGTTAGAGTGGCTTAACTTATCCTCAGCTATCTTTGTAGTAATGCTGCTATAGGCTTAGACTTCTGGAGAAAATGCTGACAACCTTTTCTTAATCTGCTACTGTCTTCTGCTATTAATTAGCATTGAATGGAATTATTGTTTACATTAAAAAATTATTTATTGTCCCACAGTTGCCCACATTATTTATACAAGTACATTGTGCCAGTGTACAATCTAAAGTCCCCATATGGCAAATAGAGCTGATTCTGAAAAACAAATACTGTCAGTTGTTAAAAATGGCGTACTAGGATTAAGGGATATGTGGAACTGAGTAGGGTTATCCAAACTTTATGCTCTCAGTGTTTTCCACTTCTTGGACTCTACATCGGGACTGGCATTCTGTTTAGCTGTGACACTTACCTGGGGGGTTGGAGAGTGGCACATCGGCTATGACTGCCAGTACCTTCATGTTCACTTTCTATAGATAATACTTTAGGCTCTGTAACATTCTGTTTAGCCCAGTCTCTCTCCTAGGCAAAGCAATTAAAGGAATTATACCTGAAATGATTTTTGTATTATGAGGTAACAGATTTGATGATGCCAATTGACTGATTGACTTCTACAGGGGTTGTTGTTGCCAGGTGGTTAAGAAGATGAACAATGTTTGCACATAGCTTCTTTTAATGGGGAGAGAGGTGGCCTAGTGGTTACGGCAATGTGTGTGTCTCCTAGAGATTATGGAATCAACTACCACTCTGGGTCTCAGAATTTTCCCTGGGGACTTCACAGTGGCTTTCCTGCAGTTAACTGCAGGGAACAAAGTTCATTGGAACTTATGGACTGTATCTTGTAATGACAATAAAGATGATTATTATTAATAATTGATCAAGTGACTCCAGTTTTAAAAAAAAATAGGAATAAGCAGTAAACTGGGGACAACCCGGAATGACTTTTCTCAACCAATGGCACAATAAGGTATGGAGCCTTTGTTAAGCTGCAGCTCCTCCAGTACGTGCACAGCAGGGTATGTAAACAAAACAGCGTGGCAAGCATGTAGGGTTTCACATAAGAAAATATAATTTACCGGAGATGTAGTCATTTATGTCTAAGAAAATGAAGAAAAGTCCCTCGATGAAGCCTTGCTTCCTCCTGAGGATAATGCACAAGCTTGAGGCGGGTGTTTAGTCTCGTGCATATCAAGGGTTTGTCATCCGTCCGTCCGTCCGTCCGTCCGTCTTCTTCCGCTTATCCGGGGTCGGGTCGCGGGGGTAGCAGCTTCAGTAGGGAGGCCCAGACGTCCCTCTCCCCAGCCACTTGGGCCAGCTCCTCAGGAGGAATCCCAAGGCGTTCCCAGGCCAGCCGGGAGACATAGTCTCTCCAGCGTGTCCTGGGTCTTCCCCTGGGCCTCCTCCCGGTGGGACGTGCCCGGAACACCTCCCAGTTGAGGTGGCCTCAGGGAGGCCACCTCAACTGGCTCCTCTCGACGTGGAGGAGCAGCGGCTCTACTCTGAGTCCTCCCCGGATGACTGAGCTCCTCACCCTATCTCTAAGGGAGAGCCCAGACACACTACGGAGAAAACTCATTTCAGCCGCTTGTATCCGGGATCTCGTTCTTTCGGTCACGACCCAAAGCTTGTGACCATAGATGAGGGTAGGAACGTAGATCGACCGGTAAATCGAGAGCTTCGCCTTTTGGCTCAGCTCTCTCTTCACCACAACGGATCGGTACAGCGCCCGCTTTACAGCAGACGCTGCACCAATCCCCCTGTCGATCTCCCGCTCCATCTTCCCCTCATTCGTGAACAAGACCCCAAGATACTTGAACTCCTCCACTAGGGGCAGCACATCCTCCCAACCCGGAGAAGGCACTCTACCCTTTTCCGGTTCAAGACCATGGTCTCGGATTTGGAGGCACTGATTTTCATCCCGGCTGTAGATCACGCCCTGATGAAGCCAATAGGACCACGTTATCCGCGAATAGCAGAGACGCAATCCTAAGGCCACCAAAACGGATCCCCTCAACACCTTGGCTGCGCCTAGAAATTCTGTCCATAAAAGTCATGAACAGAATCTGTGACAAAGGGCAACCTTGGCGGAGTCCAACTTTCACCGGAAACGAGTCCGACTTACTGCCGGCAATGCGGACCAGACTCTGACACCGGTCATACAGAGACCTGACAGCCCTTATTAAAGGGTCCGGTACTCCATACTCCCGGAGTACCCCCCACAGGATCCCCCGGGGGACACGGTCGAATGCCTTCTCCAGATCCACAAAGCACATGTAGACTGGTTGGGCAAACTCCCATGCCCCCTCAAGAATCCTGCTGAGGGTATAGAGCTGGTCTGTCATGTGGGAAAAAAATTGTTGATGTGGGGCTAACAGTTCTCACTAAACTGTTTTCCCTACTCATGGTTTGAATCTGTGCAGGATCAGGGATAGTTCTTTGAAGGCAGAGACGGGCACAGTCGTGCTTACACAAAAATAGAGAATTGCAGAGCAAATTCTTTGTTTATCGTATTATCGTTCATGCTAGTTTAGAAGTTGTTTGTGGACCGGTTAGCATCCACTGTATTGGGTTTCAATAACTTTAAGTACGATAACATTCACAATAAGATATTCATCCACGATTTATGTCACTGTCTTGCCTCTCACTACACATTCACACAGACTTTTCTAAGTAGTGGCAGTCACGGCTCTACAAAAACAATAATAATAATCAAAGTTTTTTATTGATTTTCATCTTCAAACATCAGCCATCCCATTCAAAACATATAGAACAAAATAGTAGGATCCAAAATATACATCACAGGAGCAGGTCAAAAATATAGACAAAATGGTGACGAGACAGACTACTACCCGACACCAGACATACCCACCACCCGTGTTCCAGACACTCTTGGGTTAAAAATAAATACAGAAATAAGTAGAAATGACAATAATTACAACAATAATAATAAAAAACAATTGTTAATAGATGTGCTGATTTTTGTTCTCACATTTCATCTTGTTGTTATGATGTGATGGGCTCCCAATGTCGGATCCATTGCTCCAAAACAGGTACCGGTATCCGTATTTTCTTTCTGTAATCAGTGTGCCACTGTGTGACTGTAACCCTGTAATTAGTATTGTAACTGATATTTTTGTGTTTGTTACCTGCACCACATGAGGTGGAAGTAGACTGGACTTGGAGCTGGGCTTTTTGGTCGCTGCATAGCTCAGTGAGACCCTTTGTTTTTTTCCCCAACACTTCCGTACAAAACACAGAGTGGCTTATTGCCTGGCTGTCCTACCGCCATCCAGCATGTATAAAACAGGAAAAAAAACTTGCTTCTACACAGCAATGATATAACTGATTTTTATTTATGCTTATGCGGTTTAAAAGTAATGCACATTAAATATCTGATATCATTGATGTTACAACAGTCAATAACCCAAAACGTCATGTTCATGTTTGTTAGAGTCTTATGACACCGGGGGAAGGGGACTTCCAGAAACACTCAGCACTGTATTCTGAGCTTCCAGTAGTGTTGCCAGGTCCGCTCATTATCAACAACTTTGGGCGTGTTCATTTATACTGTTTACAAGGTAGACGTAACAGAGATTGTATGTTGTTTCTCTCCCATTAACTGGTAATGCTGGAATGGCTTCCCAACTCAGTGTTTTTTTTATCAGTGCATCAGTCTGGGCACAGAGGGATAGAATATTCTTCTCATCAGCTTCCACTGCCATGTAAAAGTTAAAGTTTAAACGTCATTTATCCTGAACTTTAACAGCTATCCCCTCAAACACACAGAGCAATTTACAATTATGTGCTGTGTGTGAGAGTGCAGCATTTTTTGTCTGAAGATATTGATGAGTGAATTGAACAGACTATATATATATATATATATATATATATATATATATATATATATATATATATATATATATATATATGTGTGTGTGTGTGTGTGTGTATCTGTAAAATGCCTTGAGATGGCATGTGTTGTGAATTGGGCCTAAGTAAATTTTCATGGAACAAGACAGGACAAATAGGTGTAAATCTTCAGTTTTTAACATATGAGAGTGTGTGTATGTGTGGGTGTGAGTGTCAAACATCAGTGTTCTTTGTAACTGTAAGACTTTTTTGTGGATTTATTTTACTTCAGATTAAGTGTACACATAGTTTAGTGGAGAAAAGGTTTCGCCAGGATGAATAAGAGCTGACATTAACTAAGTTCTGGCATTATTTTTGCGCAATAATTTACGGTGAGTGAAGGCTAGAGCATGGCTAGGTCATTGTGTGTAGGCTTATATGTTTCACAGAATGTCATATATTTTTCTTTGAAGATTTTTTAAAACTCCAACTCATTTAAAGTTTCAAAGTGACTTCACCATCTCTTTGCTAAGGTCACCAGCTGTGTCTATCATCAAATTCTAATTCAGGTCAACTTTAATCCCCTGTGGAACCCCAAAGTAAAATAAAAATGTCTATATGGATTTGTCTTTAATCTGATGATAGGTCTGGACTTTATCCCCTGTAACATTCCACAGCTTTAAAGTGAAAGCAAAAAAGATGGCAGATAGAGACTCCTAGAGTAATTTTCACATTAACGGTTAATGTTGAAAAACTCATGAAGCAAGCAGAATCTATACTTGTCTGTAACCATATGAAATTTGTTAATTCTTATTGAAGCAAAGTATGATGTACAGGTACATCTAACAAAATTGGCATTAAAAAGTATCAATATTGTTTGCCATTTTTATATGGATTAAATACACATTAAGTGAAATATTTCAAGCCTTTATTTCTTGTAATTTTGGTAATGGCTTCCAGATAACGAAAACCCAAAATCAAGTGTCTCAGATAAGTAAAATATTACAGATCAATTTGACTGTGGACATGAGTGGACCAACACCAGCGGATGACATGACACCCTAAATCATCAATGACTGTGGAAACCTCACACAGGATTTCAAGCATCATGGATTCTGTAAATCATCACTTGTCCTCCAGACTCTGGGACCTTGATTTCCAAATGAAGTCCAAGATACAATTTCACCTAAAATGGTGAATTATGACCACAGAGAAGCTGTCATGATCCCCAGGTCTTTGACTATTCTAGGCTCCTAAGGATTGTGCAGTGTGTTTCTGTTTTCACATCTAAATATTATTAGTCTGTACATTTGATTCCTTCCTTCTTATTCCTGTCATGAGGTTTCTGCTCATTACCAATTTAGTTACTTTATTTCTGTTTCTTTTAGATCCTTGTTTTCCTGCCCATGTTAGTTCTATAATTTCATTTTTAGAGTCTGTTTATTCTTTGTGCTTTCTGTATTCTTGTTAGGTACTGTTTTCCTCCTGTCCAGGACATATCATTGCTCTCTCTCCCTCAGCCTAATTACCCTCATACTCTTCACCTGTGCTAATTGTTAACCTGCCTTTCCCGCTATCTCCTCTTGTATTTATTTGGCCAGCTCATTCACACTCATTGTCAGGTCTATGTTATGCTCCCCCTTTTTGGTTTGCTCAATATTCACTTTCTGGTCTTTTGAATTGCTTTGTGAAATGTAAAACGTTAAATGTTTAGTGGCATTTTAAAAAAATCTACCTGGGTTTTATGTTGCACTTTTTAAATGTGGAAACACTTGTTTTAGGTGATTTTTCTTTTGCAAAGTTTAACGGGTAAAAGTTAATGTTGCACTTTGCGAAACTTTTCTTTTCCATGTTAATAAATGTTTTACATAATATGTCCCAATACTCAAAGTTCAAAAGTCTCCTGTTAAAAAAGCCAGTTGTAGGTTATTTTTTTAAAATTATTATTATGTGGGGTATGTTTCTACGAAATTGCGTTTGTGAAAGCCACAGAAATAAATAAAACTTTTTTGGGCTTTACCGTTGAAACATTTGTTGTGTTAAGCAATTTTGTTTTCTTTCCATCAACCTTGCAGCATGTATTGTTCGTTCCAGATTTGGAAGTTGTGAAAATCATAAGCCATTAATAAATGCTCAACAGAAGATTTATTAGACTTAATAAGGCATTGTTCTCACTTTAGATCTGGTAGCTGCAAAAAGCATAGTTAGCTGTTGACAAGTGTATAATAAATCAAGAAATTTTTTTTTTTATTAAAGGCATGACAGTGCACAATAAAAGATTTATCAGCCTCAATAAAACATTGTTTGTGCTTTAGATCTGGTACCTGCAAAAAGCACAGTTAAAGGTTAACAAGTGTATAGTTAATTTGTAATAGATGAGCAATAAAGTATATAATAATGTTAATAAATCAAACCAAAAAAGATTACTAAAGTCAAAATAAAGACATGGTTGGGCTTGTTGAGTCAATATTGGTGTTTGTAATGTTCTTAAAAAATTATAAGATGCTGAGGAGGATTTTTTATTAATATACTTAAGCATCAACAATGCTTAACAAGTTTCTTATGAGTTATTATAAATGTCTTATAGTCTGCTATTAACAATATTATAATGATACTATTAATTAATATACCGTCTTATAAACACATAACAATTTTAATAAGCATCTTACATGCACTTATAAAAATCTCAACAAGTTTCTTAAAGGTTATTATAAATGTCTTATAGTCTGCTATTAACATCATAAGCAGTCTGTAAATGCATATATAGTCTTATGATAACGTTAATAAGCATCTAGTAGGCACTTATTAAGGTATTCTTACCTATTAACTAATGCTTATTACAAGGATATTAATATAAAGCGTTACCTCATTGTATTCATCACCTCAGCATTTTCATCTGACAGGGAGGCACAGAGAACTGACTGATGAATGATGCAGTGGTAAATCAGGAGATCAGGATTATTATTCTTCAGTCTTGTTACAGCTCCCGTTTCTTTCCCTATCATAGCAGGAGCTCCATCTGTGGTGACTGAGATCACTTTTTTTTTTACTCTACTCCTCTTTTTTCCAACATCTCTTTAATGGCCAGGTAGATGCTTTCTCTTGTTGTACTGGTCTGAAGAGGTGTGATACCCAACAGGTCTTTACAGAATGCTTTTTTCTCTGTGTTATATAACCTAACAAACTAACAGCTGTGCATTGTCACACATATCAGTGGACTCATCCACGGCTAAGCTTACACATGGAGCCTTTTTCATTGCTTCGTCAAGCTAGGATAGCACATCCTGAGTCAAAATTTCACATTTCTTTGTAGCAGTTGATGCAGACATGGGTATTTGCTTTATTTTCTCACAAAGGTCCTTTTGCTCTTTTCCTTCAATAGGTGTTTGAGCAGCTGTTGTCATGCACTCTTTGAACACCTCTCCATCAGTAAAGGGCTTTTTGTGCTGACCCAAAATCCAAGCAACTCTGACGGAACACTCATGAGCTCACTGCTGAGCACTAAATGTGTGGCTTAGGATCCTAGCAGACTACTCGTGTTGGGCTCTGAGACTGCATATTTTTTCTAACCTAATTTGTGATTTGAGTGGGTATGTTTGTTCAAAATGTTTATGTTTTGTCTCATAGTGATGTATTACATTTCCACTTTTAATAGTGGAGCAGTTTCTGAACAAACTAGACATCAGTGACGTGCGGTAGGGTTCATAGCTGGTGAGGCACTGACGTCATCAGTCAGATTTACAAATGCATACACTCTACAGAGTAGACTCATTGCAAAGTGCTGAAGGAAACTGATTGAGCCATATCAATTAACCAAAAGACATGGAAAAATGTTGATTCTTTGTTAAAAAATAACTAAAACTAAATTGTTTGTCATTTGATTAGTAACAGTTTATGAGTTATGATGGATTTCTGCATTTGTAACACATTGAAAAACTATAACCCACACTATACACATTTCATTACAAAAACAAAACATGAGTAATTATCGCTGTCTTACCTCTACTTATAATTTAAGTCCATGCGGCGCTCTTTCTAAACAAAAATATCGGTAATTTTATGGTAAAAGTTCTCTTTATCTTCTTCAGTTTTAAAAGTCACTTAGTCTCAGTAGAGATCACTGCCAGGGAGGAAAGCCTTCCTTCATCAGTCCTGTTCCGGCTGGATGTTTAGAGTCTTTTTAGTGCTTTACTTGTTTAGCAAAACTAGCTAATAATACATCCATAACTTGCTTTGACTCTACTAATTTGCATCTGACTTAGAATGCACCTAGGAGGATGGGCCTCCGTGTCCTATAAAAACAGCAGCGTTCTAACTGCAGGTTGCTTAAGTGCGAGGTACCAGAACTGACAAAGAGTCCTGAATATAGGTGTTGACACATCTTCAGAAAAACTGAGTGAATGTCCACCTGCCTCCGACTTAAGCCTGTTTGCGGTTGCGATGACCCAGGTAACTGAGCATTTGCAAGGCCATTTTATGAGAAACCCTAAGTAAAATCAAGAGAAACAAATTCTAACTGAATATGGATCAAGCATAAATACATAAAAATTCAGTGCATAAATTACGTGAGTTAGTTTATATGGTTTAATAAAGAGGTGGTTGTATTTATCTTTTTTCATACTATAATTGTTTTCTTTTTTCTGTCTCCCTGTGGTTCACTATGAAATAGACAAACACAGCGATCCATCACCTCCCAGCTAAGCGCTGCTTTTAAAGCCATGTTTAAGGTCAGGCTGTAGGCTTAATAAATATGAAGGGGAAGAAAACTAGAAAATGGATGACGAGGCAAAGTGAGCTAAAACAGCAAGTCACCCTCCTGGACAGCTGAGCAAGCAGCGAAAAGAAAAACCTTGGTGAGAGAAGGGAAGGGAGAGAGTGGGGGTATGAACTGAGCATGTCAGGGAGGTAGGTGTATGTGTGCAAGAAAAAGAGGTGTACCTGAAGATGCTGACGTTGTAATATAACTCCAGTTGATGGGTAAGTGGATTTCTGTACTTGACTATTCAGTAGAACAGGGTTCAGACTGCAAAACGTGACAAACTGCCGTGGGACATCTCAGCTTTAAATACGGGGAAAGTTGCCGATCAGCACAATAAAATGTCATTTTGTGTTCCCTTTTAATCAATAAATCAATCAAAATAAAACTATAACCTCAGTTTTTAAAGAAATGTTTAAAATAAAACTAAAAGAGCACAAACAAAGCTTTGTGTTGGTGAAGTTGTAATTTTTTTGTAGGGTGTACATTTAGCTCCATGTGATATAGGGTTTCATCTCAGAATTGTCAACCTTCGTACATGAGCGGGCTAGAGGAGATAAATCAGACGTGCAGAAATGCATCCAGAGTCACTCAGAAGTACAGAAACAGGCTTTAGTGCTTGGGTGTGCACTTCCAGTCATTAAAACCTACCATTCTGCAACGTTTGTAAGCATGCCTTCTCTAACACACCTGAATGACTGAAAAACTTTCTACAAATAAAAGTCTAAAAAACAGCATCATTTTATTTATTTGTAAAAACGTTTTCAATCATGTTTCCTTTTCCGTACACTTGCCATTATATCATATTAAGCTTTTATTATAAAGGGTGTCAATCAGTGGGATTCAAACCAGGGAACATGTGACCTCTTTCAATCATGTAACCATTGTCCCACCTTGTATGCTTTACAATATGTAGTTGCATAATTAAGGAGATTTTGAAGAGTGGGACATAAGATCCTTTGGGTGATGTGGGTGGTGTTGTGGAGCCTCTGTGAAACAAGGCTGTTCAGGGAGATCTGATGTATGATGCGATTTAATGTCCAATGCCTTAGTTTACATAGATTAAATATTTTGTTTATTTCTGTTCTTCTTTTAATGTTTTATTTAGAGCTAACCATTCACAGTTAACCAATTAGGTCAAGAGCAAATATTCCCTTTCGTTTTTGGGGGCAACATTAAACAAGAGACTTCTTTAGAGCAATTTTCGGCCGTGGGTCGGCAAAGTTAAACTGAAATGCAATGTTTGAAAATGTACATATGGAGTTTTTATGCTATATTACCGCCATGAAAAATGACTTGAGGTCAGACTGAATTCTAAACAGTGAAAGAGTTTGACATAAGAATCCTATCTGGCTGCAAACATAAGGAGACAGGCCGGAAGGACGGCCCCTCCTCTCTCTCAGCAGGATGTCAGCTGTAACCACTCCCCACAGATAGTCACAGCACACTTTTGCAGACCCTCTCACTTTTCAGGAGACTTCTACTTCGAGCTGGGGCCCTCAGGGGGGCTCCCACCCCAGCTCTTCAGCAGCTCTCTCAGACCACCTCTCCCTGGAGCAGACCAGGAAAAGGCTATCTCGGACCATGGACCCTGGCTTGGGCCTGGCCGACGCACCTGGGGAACTTCTCGTCGCCTGGAGAACTTGTCCGTGCAAATCAGAGTTAAGTTTGCTGTCTTAACCTCATAATCAGATGCAGGAGGAAGGATCCTGCGTGCCAAAACAGTTTTGTTGTATTTCTCCTCAGCCTGTACAGTAAGGTGACCAGATTTCTGAAATCAAATCTGGGGACATTTTTAGCTCGTGGATAAAAATCAATACATCTCATCAAGATAAAATTAGGAAACGGGGACAGTAATGGTTTCATTTATTTTTACATATTTATTAATATTTAAACAACAAAAATCAAGTGTAAAAGCCAGGAATGTGCCTCTCCACACTTTTAGTATATCCTAAGATTAATAAAATTAATACATCAATAGTGTTATTAATAGAAAACTACAACTGTGTCTCTGGGTTGGGTCAAAGTGGTGGGGGTGGGAGTGAGGGGGTCAAGGGTGATTAGCAGGGCTTTCCAATTTTGTGGGACCCAAAGAGCTCTGCCGCCTCCTAAGGGGAGTGTGACATGAGGAAAAGAAAAACCAGTAAATACAAACATTTAGCCTGTGGCTGTCTGTGGAGACAGAGTTCCCCCACCTTTAAAAAAAAGTGCAACAAATACTCATTCTGTTCACATCTACATACCTATGAGCAATAGGTTTTTCTGCATTAACATCAAAAACAAGCAGCGGTCAAGCCCGCAGGTAAAGGATGATATATGTTTCTTACTGTCAACTGGCCGCATCAGGGACCTGTGCATCTCAAAGTAGCAGATTATTTTTCTCTCACCAATGGGCTACAAGCACAGCTCCACTACTGCCTGAACTTCAGCAGCTCCTTTGTTTCCTGATTAATCCAGGTGTGTGTGGCTGGCAGTGACGTGCAGTCAGGGGAGGCAAGTGAGGCCAGGCCTCACTTGTCATCATGGAAAGAAAGAAAATATATAATAAATATAAATTGTGATTCACTCAGTCATTTGTAATAAAAGTTCATTTTTTATCTAATTTCCTCATTTTTTATCATATTGTATTTAAAATCGCAGACTTTTCGCTATTTTTCATGTAAATCCTCGGTGGCGCTTGATAGTGAAGCCGGTGAGGCCGCAGCGAGCTTGGCCTCCACCGGGATTGCGCAATCCCATGTTAACTGTGCTGGCTTCCATTCTGTGAATGCATCTTCCTGTCTCTAGATCATAAATCCAACTGTTCAAACAGTTATGAGCTGATTTTCCTTAATTTAATGTATGTGGATAGCTTATTGTGTTTCGGTCATCAAACTGTGTGTAGGTAACATGTTTTCGTGCTGCTGCTTGATCATAAAAGCCAAAGAACGGGTTGTAGGTGAGGCCGACAGTTCCTTGGCCTCTAGGCAGGGGGCGCTCAAGGGGCACTGCTCGTGATCCCCAAATAGTAGAGTCACAGCAAGTTATGGATGTATTATTAGCGAGTTATGTTAAACAAGTAAAGCACTAAAAAGACTCTAAACATACAGCAGGAACAGGGTTGATGAAGGAAGGCTTTCCTCCCTGGCAGTGAGCTACATTGAGACTGAGAGACTTTTAAAACTGAAGAAGATAAAGAGAACTTTTACCAGAAAATTACTATATTTTTGTTAGAAAGAGCGCCGCGTGGACTTAATTTATAAGTAGAGGTAAGACAGCGATAATTACTCATGTTTTGTTTTTGTAATGAAATGTGCGTAATGTATGTTATATTTTTAGAATGTGTTACAAATGCAGAAATCCATCATAACTCATTAACTGTTACCAATCAAATGACAAATAATTTAGTATTATTTTTTTTCATCAAAGAATCAATATTTTTCCATGTATCTTGGTGAATTGATTTGGCTTCAGCACTTTGCAATGAGTCTACTCTGTAGAGTGTATGCATTTGTAAGTCTGACTCTGATGACGTCAGTGCCTCACCAGCTATGAACCCTACCGCACGTCACTGGTGGCTGGTTACTGAGGTCAGACACACCTGGATTAATCAGTCTGTCCAGTAATGAAAGGCAGGAAGCAAAGGAGCTACTGAAGTTCAGGAAGATGTGGAGCTGTGCATAGAGCCTGCTTGGGATGAGAAAATAGGTTGTGGCGATGTAAGGTGAAAAGGTGTTAAACATGTTCAAAAAAAGCACAGACTTGGAAATCCCCTTGACAAGAATGCAAGTGATTGTGTGTGTAGTGCAGCATGAGCATGTATAAGTGTACATAAAGTGTGTATAACTACATTATGTGTATGTGTATGGTAGTAGTTGATGTGCAAGTATATTGTTTGCTGCTATAAGGTGAGTTAACTCCAGTCAGTGAGTCAGCTAATACGTGATCATCTCTGGTTTTTTCAAGGCCTTCTGTGTCTGAACAGCCATCAGCCACGGTATCCAGAGGTCTGGATAAAATAAGAGGAGAAGAGGATATATTATGTGCAGAACAGAAATTTTTAAAACACAAGAAAAAAATACAACTAATCTAACTCTTCATTCTGCCACAGCTAGGGAAGTGCAGTGCAACTCATGTTCAGTGCAGAGACTCAGAAAGAGGTTATATCCTCAGACAATTGGGCTTCTCAACTCAAACCTGAGTCACTCTGTTTTACTTAGCATACTTTGTACACGACATTACTCAATACGTTACTTTATCACTCAAATCATGTCAATGCTTTATCACATGAACTTTATTAATACTCTAAGTAAAATTTTCTCCCTTCTTGTGAACCGTTCTTTCCATCAGTGTTCCTATTTTCCTCCACTCTCATTTAATCTCCTTTCTGACTTCCTATCTTCTTCCTCTCTCCTCTTGTATCATCCATCCATCCATTTTCTGACCCGCTTAATCCCTTATGGGGTCGCCGGGGGTGCTGGTGCCTATCTCCAGCGTTCACTGGGCGAGGGGCGGGGTTCACCCTGGACAAGTCGCCAGTCTGTCGCAGGGCAACACAGAGACAAACAGGACAAACAACCATTCACGCACACACTCACACCTAAGGACAATTTAGAGAAGCCAATTGACCTAAAGGAAAAAGCATCCGCAAATTATGGTGTACCCATTGTGCCGCTTAGAAAACATCTCAGGAGGACTCTCCTGGTTGTGCTAGTAGCAGTGGAAGCCATCAGGGCAATCAAGGTTTTTTCCACCATTCCATGCCCCGTGTTTTTTTTACCCCATGAAATGTTCAAGCTAGCAACATTGTGCCATTGAAGGAGATGTGGCCTTTGAAAATAATTTTTGCTTTTGAAACACTTCCGTTGCAGATGCTGCCTGATGGTTATTGGGCTGCAGTCTGCCCTAGTAATGGCCTTAATTTGGGTTGTGGATTGTCCCATGCCAATCGGAGCTCAGGTCCAGTGACATTATTTTGGGTCTACTACTATATGTTTTTATTCCATAACCTTCAGGATCTTTTAATAACTTAAAATTATTGTTTAACTGCATCTAACCTCAACAGAAATGGCACAGGCACTGGCTAGGGGCCCGCTCCTCCTCCCGGCCTCAAACTCCAGGTGGCAATCGGAGAATAAGGGTGTGAAAAGACCCCAAGCCTGCCTCCACCTGCTCAAATGTTGTGTTGTTGCCTGTTGTTCTCAAGTACATTTAAAAAAGGGTATCTGTAGATTCTTGTTTTGTCACTATTTAGGTATCCTCTGTGTACCACAGCCTTATTTACTAGTCCCTTGTCATCCTGTTCCCTTGTCACCACTCTTGCTTTTACCTGTCTCTGATTTTCCTCATTGCCTTCACCTGTGTTCCAGATTTTTCCCGTTTGCTCTTTGTCAAGCTACCCTTCGTTCTGTCAGCCACCCGTTTATTCCCTGCTCCATTCCTGTTTGGTTTCTTTAAGTACTCTGTTTATTGTTAAATTACCATTGTTGCATTGAGCTGTGTCTCAGCTTAATGCATAAAATACAGCTCTGTATTTTATATTTATTTTTCAGTAAAATAAATTATTTTATTCTGCACCACTCTAGACATTTTTGAACTGAATTACTTTATTGTACCCCCTGTGGAAAAGTATATTTCAGTACAATCCATCCATACAAAGACACACAGACAGGTCACTGAGGCCTTGCTGCCTTTTCCAAGGTGCTGCCTTTTCCATAGTATATAAAAGGAATACACTGTGGGATTGAGGGGGAAAAAAAGGAGTGCATTTCTCGCACTGTCTCTTAGGGGGGACAGTAGGATAATACAGATAATAAAAACCCTCAGCACAAAAAAGCAACATACATACATGACTTACTCTTAGACTTTATTGTCATTTTGAATGTACAGAGTGCATACAGAACAAAATTTCGTTGCATACAGCGTATGACAGTGTAATGGAATTCAGGTGGAATAAGGCAGAATTATAATACAATGTAAAGTACAGCAGTGATCAGATGTAACAGTGCAGGAGAAAAACAGTGTGCAAGAACAGTGTGCAGAGAATGTTCAACCATTGTTTGTGTGCAAAAATAATGGTGCAAAAAGGCATTTGTATGCAAAAGTATCGTGCAGTGCAAATAATATGTGCAAAAAATGCAGTAAACGTTGAGTTGTGTACTATTTAAATGGATAATAAAAGTTTGGCAACATTGGTAGTGCCAAATAAAGATGTGATGCAGAGTCCAGTTTAGAGTTCAACAGTTTGATGGCAACAGGGAAAAAGCTGTTGTAGAACCTGGTGGACCTGCAGCGGATGCTGCGGAATCTCTTCCCAGAGGGCAGCAGGGAGAACTCTGATGATGTTACGAGCTCGGGACACACAGCACTGAGATGAAATGTCCTTAATGGAGGGGAGAGGAGCCCCAATGATCCTCTCTGCTGTCTTCACCACTCTCCTCGCGTTCTTCGAGTTGAAGGCGCTGCAGCCTCAACAAATGGAAGACATTGTGCTAACATGGCTAGTGCTTGATAGACGCTGTCCGAGGCTAGGTGCCTCATGACTCCACACCCCAGAGTGTAGAAACAATGGCAACGTCCTAGTAAAAAGCTTTTTCATAACTTGAATGTTTAGAGTATTTTTGAAGGTCTATTGTTCCTAGCCGTCAAAGTTCCTTTTAACCCAATTATAAATGACAGATTTGCATACAAAACTGTTTGGATTCTAATGCCTGGTGTGAACAGTTGTGCTCAAAGTTGGCTGGTGACATCTGAATCTACCAGCATGCATGTTAACACTACACCTGGACAGAGATGTTAAAGCAGTTACTGTGATTCATGTTTTTTTAAATATTTTTTTTCAGGATAACCCTAAGCTGCTCTACTAAAGAACGTATAAATCCCTCAACATGTTGCAAAGTATTTTCCACAGCAAATGAACCATCTTATGAATGTCTAGACAGCAGACAAAAGAACTGTGCAGAGGCTAAACCGCTATTGTATGACAGCGTAACAAGTGATTACTTTAAGCCTCCTTCATGAAAGAATAAAAAGCCAAGCAATATTGATACCTTTTTGCACCCTTTTCTTCAGAAGAAACTGCATTTTTCAGCTGTCCATACCAAAGCACAGGTTCATGAAATGAAAGCTACAATGTGGAAAAGATTCATACAGCAGAGGGACAAGGGCAAGATTTGTTGATGTACGAGAGCTATCAGCTTTGATGAAATCAGCCGTGCAGGGCAGGCAAGTCAGAACAGAGACAGGGTTACTGTAAAGACACAAGGACACACAGATGTACACAAACACACACAGCCAGCGAGATAATGGCATTTCCTAAATCCTATTCCAATGTACTCGTACGTTCTTCAAATACAGAGTATGCTCCCTAAATGGATTAAAGTGGTTCAGAAAAACTCTCTGTGTGTGTGGGACCCGTTAGCTCTATTAGATTGACTGAGATCACTATCTCTCACTTCTGTGGCATCTCAGAATAATCGTCTCTCTGGACTCTCACACAGACACACTAATACCCAACACTCCCTTGCACATGACCTACGGCCCGCGGGATGACAAGGACAAAGACAGGAAATACAAAAGGAGAGCAAAAAGGTGTGTGTACGTGTGTGTGTGTGTGTGTGTGTGTGTGTGTGTGTAGCAGGCTATTACAATTTATTTACCTTCAAATTACTTTAAAGTAGAAATAAAAATACATGTATTGTTTATTCTAGCTTTACATTTGCTTGCTTTCATTTTATTTGTTCTTTCATCTCACCCCAAACCTTGTTGTCTTTGATATGGTGTGTTTATCTGCCATGGTGTGAGCGTGTCAACATGTGGTTGTGTTGATAGCACAGTAATAGGTTTCAGTGAAGTGCTGAAGAGGGTTTTCACAGGGGGTCCGAAGGAATCGGCGAGGACAGGACAGACTGCTGATGTCAACGCACTGAGATGAGATAACGTCCGTTGAGCGGCAGTGGTATCAGCACAGTTCTGGACACACCGGAGAGGCTGCTGATGCCAAAGATAAAACTGGAAGCTCAAATCCCATCAGCATCAAGGCAACGCAGAACACCACTTGACAGGCTCCATGAGCAACCAGTCCTCACATCTGGCTGCCGGATTTCCTGAATATTAATGGGTGTACTGTGTTTGACCCACCCATGCATGGATTGCTTCACATCCAGGTGCGGGTGACTTTCAGCCAAAAAATGGAAATTACTAAGCAGTGCAGTTGGGAAATGTCAGGCTATTGTACTTTTCAGAAAATATATGGGTTCTGTGGTTCTACAGGTAAGTGGGTTTTGGTTACTAAAAACCCACTTAGTAGGAAAATGTTAATGTGGCTTCTTCCTCACTGAGTGGCTTTTTAGCACAGGACTTGTTTTGTTGTGGATAAGGACACTCTGTTATCACTTCAACCTAAATCTTCATAAGGTCTTTTAGCAATAGATGGATTTTCATAAAAAGTGCAGACATGGAGACAATCTTTATCTGTTGTAGGATAGCATCCCAAGCTTTCGTGCCATAGCTTTAGCTGAAAGATCTCTGTCCATAACAGTTTGTAAAACCTGGCAGAGGCACATGTCCCTTTGTGCTAGACCGAGTAGGCTGGTCATTTTCATAATTTTTAGGTAGTAAGGCAAACAAAGTTACACAATCAGGGATTTGAGGAATCTGAAAGTAGAATTTTAGACCATTATGTCATAAATAGTTTTCAAAAGTTAATGCCTAGGAGACAGACACATCAGTAAAGAAATGAGTCCAACCAAGGAGTCTACTGTGCATTTTGAAAGCCCTATTGTAGAGCCTAGATATTGGTTTTAAGATTTCAGTTGTGGGATGTGATCAAATAATGCAGACACACTTTTCATTTACCTCAACTTGCCAAATAACTCAAGTAGCCCCAATGGCAGGGAAATCTTGCCATTTTTCTGATTAATTCAGCTAACAACTATTTCACCTCTTGGTGGTACTCATAAGACTATAAATGAATCATTGAACTTTCAAACCCAGATGGTCAAGCAGTCATTTAGTGTGTAAAAAGAAAACTCTGCGAAACCATGGCAAAAGGTATGTTCCTCAGTCCTGATGCAAAAGCAAACTTTACATTTGACACCCTTTCTCGCAAAAAACGGACAACATACAAACCAGGGACACTTAGCAACACATGTGCATCCTAATCATGGAAGAGACTGATATGTCATAAGACGGTCATAATTGTTTGTGTTAAAGGTATATAGCCACATTATATGCTTAAACAAGATTAAATAGGGTTATATACACCAAGCCTCCATCCTGATAATGTTTTGATGGTCCTTTTTGTTGATAAATATAGCCCCAGTGCTGGGTGCAATTAGCAGATATAAAAAGATGTGGTGCCATCTAGCGACAGTATTGCAGAACTATCACACTGCAAAAACGGAACTAGAAACAAGTAAGATATTCTTTAAAATTAGTTTATTTGTCCTTGATTTGAGCAGGTAAATAAGATGATTTGCCAATGGAATAAGATTTTTGCACTTAAAATAGGAACAATTCATCCCCATCTGCTTATTTCAAGTGCAGGATGTCTTATTATCTTATTTTAGGGGTAGAAATACTCATTCCGTTGGCACATAATCTTATTTACCTGCTTAAATCAAGGATTAAAACACTAACTTTAAGAACATTTTACTTATTTTTAGATCTGTTTTTGCAGTGCATAATGCTGGTTTGCTTAATAATAAATCTAAATAATACCAGACCAAGTCTGACCCTCTGGAATGCCTCACAGCAAAGTGGCAGCTTGCCGTGTTAGAATGCCAAACGTTATTAATTAAGTAAAACGATCTAACAATAACTTTAAATGCCTCATATCAGAGCATTTACTCACGTCAGTCAACTCTCCAGTCACATCTGAGCCTCAGCAGGTTTAGCATCCGCTTCAGTGAACACCAAGAGTCAAACTGTATTTTTAGTGAGATTCCAAGTCTTTTCCCTCTTGGACTAACTTTTTTGCAGTTTTTTTTCACTGTTTCTTGGAGCATTCTACATTGTTTTGCTGGGAGATGCTAGTAGCCATTAGCCACTTCCTTGTTTTAACCGCTGCTGCAAATGTTGAAATCCTCTATTAAAATCGTAAATAAACATGGAAGGCTTTATTTACTAACAAATTTAGCAAAACCAAAGCATAGAATACCCAAAATAGCAACTATTGTGCCAGCAGGATGTGATAATCTTTCATAAAAACTTTGTGTGCAACAAGAGTGAGCTACTGACGTATAAATAATAAAAAAGTTAAATAATGTGGCTATGCACCTTTAAAACTTTTAAAAGGTGTTTATCAACGTGCCAATATAAAAAAGAAACTGTGACAGCTGCTCTAAATTTTCTGCCTGTTGTGTGGATGGAAATATTTTTGAAACAGAGGAAGGTTATTATAGTCACTGCTTAATTCACAGATCGAAATTTGTAATTAACTGTGAAACCTCTGAACTTGTGCTTCACAATTTTGAATAAAGAAATCATCCAAAATGATTGGTTCGGATACAAACAGTTGAAGCTGGTACAGGACAAGATGGATTCTCGCGGTGTTTGTGCATTCACAAACACCGCGAGAATTCATCTTACAGGCAAGGTTACTTATATTACACAACGTTTATGTAGATTGTGGTCCTATATCAGGTATGAAGAAGAAGATTGATAAAATTTGACAGATCGACCCCAAGTTAACCAAAATAGCTTCAAACAAACCCCTAAAAGTAGATTAATAAATTCACACACATTTCCTGATATTTCTTCACAGGAAAATTGTGGTAAATTATAGGAAATTGTAAAATCCCCAAAGTAATAGTGAGAGCGAAACATTTTTAAGTCGGATGTGAATTTATGCATAGTCAGTGCAAAACATCTGGTGGCATCAGTTATTCTTTGTAACAGAGTTGGGAATGAAAAGATCAACCTTTAGTGATCTTGGTCGCTAGCTTCTGAACGACAAAAGGACATTGGAAGACAATTCAGATCCCAACTGTCAGTTAAACATACAAGCATTCCTATTATATTGAAATACGGGGATACATTGATAATAGAAACAGCATTAGCAACATTTTAATCTATTTGTATGTTTTTGTAATCTTTTCTAAGATTGATAACATAAATATACCACTGTAAAGTGTCTTATTTACATGATCTCACCAAAAACAGTTACTCTCAGACACACTTCAGAACAGGGACAAAAGAGGGGCTGCGGAACAACAATAACAAGGAATTTAGACCAAAGCATTGCAGTTCCACTTTATATAGACAACTGAATGATTTAAATGTGAAAAAGAAGTACTTAAAAGTATGACATGTCCTCTTTAAGAACGCAGATATTAATGTGTGCCAAAAATCATGTAATGTTGTAATGATCCTGGCACTGGAGCTGACCATTCTCTCTATCAGCAGCTATTCATTCTTCACCCCTCTGCAATTAACCTTTAATGGCTCCACCTCTTTCCAGCTGCATAAAAGCCCAGTCAGTTTCATCCTCCAGTGCCAGATTGTCTCGAGCTTCACAGTAAGAACCTTCCAGCATTATTTGACTAAGCCTGTTTGTTATCAGACTCCGACCTGTTACCTGTTATTTGAGCCTGCCTGTTCCCAGCCTGTGTCTGTCTGCCTGATCCCCCATCTCCTGGAATCCCTACCCTTGGACTACCTTCTTGTGTACCGGATTTGGATTTGAACCTGGACCTCCCCCGCTCGGATTCTCCTCTCCCTGTGCTTCATTTGGATTGCTGGATTCCCCGTTACCGGACCTGGATTGCCCTTGGACAAACCCCTCTCGGAAAGCCCCATTCGGACTCACTGCCTTCCAGCCGCTCAACGGCTCCAGCCTTGCTCACCTGCGGACGGATCCAGCTCTCAGAGAAGCGTTTCCGAATTGCCCGGCTCTCCTTATTATAAGGTTAGTTACTCAGCAAGGTTTTCATCATTCACCTGTTGTGCTGAGTCTTAACCATTGCCTCTACCTTCAGGAGGTTCCCCAACGAGCGTGAGCCGCAAACCCTGAGAGCCGACGCCTGCGTCTCCTATTTTTAAATAAACTTTGTAAGAACGTCACTGACCTGTTGTGGTGAATCTTGGGTCCAGCTTCCGGTTCATTACAAATGTGATACATTTAGGTTTCTTTATTATTGTATTTAAACTTAGAAAACTAAAAGTAGAGTGTTTCTTTCTACATTAAGAGATAGTGTCAACCTGTCCAGGGTGTACCCCCCCCCCCCACCTGCCCAATGGCTGCTGGATTTAGGTAGGTATAGATGGATGGAAAAATAAAATCCAATATCAGTGGGCTTGCAAAGTCACAAACAGACCAGATGTCTTCAAAGTGTACAAATCTTTCTGTTCAGTTTTCTCACAAGGGCTTTCTTTTTAACAAGACCACTCTCCCTTTCATGCTTTCTAAAAAAATCAAAAGCTTTTTATAAATGCAATTTTGCTGACTGACTGATGGCCCAGCTGAATTACCTGCTGTTTAACCAACTGTAAAAGCAGTTGATCAAAATCCAAGGACAGAAGAATGAACTGCCCAGCTCAGGGACTGTTTACTGCTTATCAAAAGATGTGAAGGAAATTCCATTTTCTTTCTTTTCTGTGTCTGTCTGGTTATAGATTTAGATCAAGACAGAAAAATCAACAAAAACAGTATACAGCATCTAAATGGAATAGTTTGCAGAAAGTTCCTTTTTTGGATGCCATCTGTGATTATACAATACTTTGCATAGTTCTACAATCCATACTTGCCATTTCTACCTTTATGTCATTATACTCTCCACATTTCTTCATTCTGATATGCTGTCCTGCTTCCAGTTATCACTCTCCTATTTATCCTCTGTCCAGCACTCAGCATACCCCCTCAGTTTCTCCCTCTGGCTCCACCTTTCCCATTAATCTGTGTCTTTCATAGCAACCCCCACCTCCTGAAATACACTCTATTAGGCTTTGAGGTCTGTTGACTTTTGTGTTTTGAATTTGAACTGAAATCTACCTTCAAATGTCTTTAAGATACATACTGTTAAACCTAAGGACGTAAAGTCTGAGTTCAGGTTTGTGCTTATGAGGGATTATTCTCAGGGTGTTTATTTTGTTGAATTGAATTGCAACAAAATCAAGAGAGTTGATAAACAATACAAATCCTCTTAACGAAAATAAGAAAAATCAAGTTTTCTAATTATATTATTTTATTGTAAGAGGATAATTTATGCAATTAGCTTCTATTTTGGAAACATTATGTTGTCAGCTGATCAGCATATGTGGATTATGTTTCTATTCCAGGTTGACAGTTCAGTACTAGCAGTCTAATAGACATATCATATATTTATGTTGCGGCAGTTTGTTTAGCTAGAATGCACCTATGTACGGTAAAAAACAATTATATTTCTTCAGTTTTTTGTGTGACAAAACTATGTTTTGTCACACTTAAATATTTCAAATCATTAAAAATAGAATGTTAGACAAAGACAACCAAGTAAAAAAAATCCAGTTTTTCAAATAACTATTTTATTTGAAAAGTGCATTTTGATGCCTGTGACCATCTACAAAAGCTAAGTTCAGTTAATTAGTTTATTAAGATGGCCTGCAGAACTTGACAACATTCCAGGCCATCTTATGGCCTCAAAGTCCATAACACCAGAACTTGGCGTTATGGACTTTGAGCTTTCTGAGAGATCTTCTCACACTGTCAGGGCTTAGCTTCAACACCTGTTTGCTTGGAGTGGGAGGAGTCTTGTGCGCTGGAGTGCTGTTGTCTGTCTTGAAGTGGGCAAAAATTTGCTACGCTCTGTTATGCCATAAAACTGTTTGAATATGATTATTATTAGTAAATATAATTTGGTATTATAATTTTAACAATAGGTCATTCAAACTCAAATGGTAGCTATAACAAAATATGGTTCAAATGGTGGTGATCCCAGGGCTGTAAGCTTGTAATGATTAATACCAATAATGCATTTATTAATTAGCTGTTATGAACTCATTTATGCTGGGACAAGGGGGTTTGATCGGTTTTTGACTGGTTAGGTTTATCCAGCAAGCGTTGATATCTTAATTATAACTGCAATTAGAGTTTAATCCTTACTCCTTTATCACCAACCAATGAAAATGTCTCTGTATTAATCTCAGATGTTAACTCAAAAAGAGGTAACTCTGTCTCCTGAAAGACCATGCAAACTCTGGATCGAAATAAACACAAACAATTACTATTCCACACGTTATTATTTATTGAACCAAAACAACTTCCTGTCACAGTAATTATTCTAATTCAATAACCTAGGAACTCTACTCACTACTAAAATAAACATGCAAGTCAAAAATGGATTAAAATAAGAGGTAGCAAATCTTAGTTCAACTCAGTTGTTTAAACATCACATTTGAGACGTCGGCACTTGACGTAGCAGCATTGAAAGACAAAACTGCTTTGAGAATCCAGATTAACGCTTCTTTGTTTCTCTACAAGCTAGCTAACAGTTTAGCTACTCTGCACCTTCCCAAGATGGAAACTATGACAACACACAACCTACGACCTTGCATGATGCGTGAGGAGGAGGTCCTAATGACGTCTTTAACGCACAGCTAGTGTATAGGGCGAGCTTTGGAAAAGGGGCGGTCTTACTCCTAGACAAAGGATTCAAGGAAAGTGCGCAAACTGAAATTGGGATGCACAAAGAGACTGAAATTGAAGATAAAGAAAAAAAAAAAAGAAAAATATGGAAAGAGTGACGATCAGCTCTCGGCGGAGCCACTTATAAAACCACAAAACAAAACACAGACAAAATCACTTACAAAATGCATGCACATACATCAGAAATATCCAGCAATTAAAACAAACTATATCTTGGAGTAATTAAGCATTAAGCTAAATCCTAATAGGTTCTGCCCAGGCACAAAATATATCACCTTATGGGTGAAAAAGAGAAATAAAAGGGGGAAATCCCTTTTACTTGTGGCGTCTCCGTGAAACCCTCCCAGCTCCGGGTCTCTCTCTCTCTCTCTCTACGTCTTGCAGCTGCGGTGTCGGCGCGTCGGTGAGAGGCAGAAGGAGCGAGGGGGGGGGACCTTACAGTCCTCTGGGTGGTTCAGGTGCTTTGTTGGCAAAACGAAAGCGTGGTCCGACGATCACTGGGAGATAAGCGGCTCTCAGTCTTTGATCGAAGTGGATTTAGAGTACTTTTTAAAGTCGACCTCCTGCACATTAAAGCAGGGATGGGTAGCTTCAAAAATTATTGGTCCAGCGAGAAATCGAGCACGTGGCACATGGGGAAAACCCCAACGAACAGCTGTGGGAATCTTCCCAGTTGGGCGTTGGGCCAGTGAAGAAAGAAGAATGCAACGCGCGGCCGTGTTAAATACCTTTATCATAGCAACGTTATCTCGTTGCAACATGGCCATTTTGACCGTGTTGCATGATGGGAGTCGGTGGCCATTTCGACCACACTGCATCGTGGAAAATGTGGTCTGTCATGTCATGATAATGCATAACAGCTCATTCAGCAGAGAGGTGAAGTTATCACAGGCCCGCAGTAAGGGACTCTAGTCTGTGATGGTCTGAATCCTTCACCACAGCTTCGTGTTGTCCCTGCTATTGTGGAAGAGG
Organism: Fundulus heteroclitus; assembly: GCF_011125445.2. Taxonomy (NCBI): domain Eukaryota; kingdom Metazoa; phylum Chordata; class Actinopteri; order Cyprinodontiformes; family Fundulidae; genus Fundulus; species Fundulus heteroclitus. The sequence continues at coordinate 34,082,460 of NC_046383.1, read as the reverse complement.
TTGGCTATTCTCCAGGAATACTGCTTATTGGCCTTTCTAATGCCTTGTGGCAAGTTAACCAGCATTGTCATCAGGCTCTCCAAATTCTAAGCTCTATGGCAGCATTCTGGACTCTCAGAAGCCTGTGGACCTACAGGGGTTGGACAATGAAACTGAAACACCTCTCATTTTAGTGTGGGAGGTTTCATGGTTAAATTGGACCAGCCTGGTGGCCATTCTTCATTAATTGCACATTGAACCAATAACAGCAGAGTGTGAAGGTCCAATTAGCAGGGTAAGAGCACAGTTTTGCTCAAAATATTGCAATGCTGACAACATTATGGGTGACATACCAGAGTTCAAAAGAGGACAAATTGTTGGTGCATGTCTTGCTGGCGCATCTGTGACCAAGACAGCAAGTCTTTGTGATGTATCAAGAGCCATGGTATCCAGGGTAATGTCAGCATACCACCAAGAAGGAAGAACCACATTCAACAGGATTAACTGTGGACGCAAGAGGAAGCTGTCTGAAAGGGATGTTTGGGTGCTAATACGGATTCTGTCCAAAAAACATAAAACCACAGCTCCCCAAATCACGGCAGAATTAAATGTGCACCTCAACTCTCCTGTTTCCACCAAAACTGTCCGTCGGGAGCTCCACAGGGTCAATATCAATGGCCGGGCTGCCATAGCCAAACCTTTGGTCATTCGTGCCAATGCCAAACGTCGGTTTCAATGGTGCAAGGAGCGCAAATCTTAGGCTGTGGACAATTTGAAACATGTATTGTTCTCTGATGAGTCCACCTTTACTGTTTTCCCCACATCCGGGAGAGTTACGGTGTGGAGAAGCCCCAAAGAAGCGTACAACCCAGACTGTTGCATGCCCGGAGTGAAGCATGGGGTGGATCAGTGATGGTTTGGGCTGCCTTATCATGGCATTCCCTTGGCCCCATACTTGTGCTAGATGGGCGCGTCACTGCCAAGGACTACCGAACCATTCTGGAGGACCATGTGCATCCAATGGTTCAAACATTGTATCCTGAAGGAGGTACCGTGTATCAGGATAAAATGCACCAATACACACAGCAAGACTGGTGAAAGAGTGGTTTGATGAACATGAAAGTGAAGTTGAACATCTCCCATGGCCTAAATATTATTGAGCCACTTTAGGGTGTTTTGGAGGAGCGAGTCAGGAAACATTTTCCTCCACCAGCATTACGTCGTGACCTGGCCACTATCCTGCAAGAAGAATGGCTTAAAATCCCTCCAACCACTGTGCAGGTATATGTCATTTGTCTTGTATATGTCATTCCCAAGACAAATTGACACTGTATTGGCCGCAAAAGGAGGCCCTACACCATACTGATAAATGATTGTGGTCTAAAACCAGGTGTTTAAGTTTCATTCTCCAACCACTGTACATGTAATGTTTTTGATTGGCTTGAACAGTGATGGCTCTGGAGACCATGACATCATAGATTCACTTCCTCATGTAGGCAGGAAAGACCTCTGTATACCACTAGGCCCCATTTCACAAAGCCAGGTTAGTGGAAATCCATAAGCTTGGGGGTAAATTCCTGCTTATCCTGGCTTTTCCAATTCAAAATGCTTGAAAGCCGTTACCCTGACTCAAATTATGCCAGCAAATTTCTCTATGAAACATCCCTTCTCAGTAGCTTATCATTTCCAGGTTAATATTTTAGCACGCAAACGTTTTGTGCTGCAATGGGATTTATCTTAATATTCTCAGTCCATACATAGCTATATAAAACAACGAGGGGGCGCTCTCAGTTTTTAACAAATTTGTTGTGCTGCACTTTCGTTTTTATGCCTAGAACAGCTTTCTATATAGTGTAGGTGAAACAGAAAATCTTTCAGAGGCAACTGTATGTCAAGAATGTTACTGTTGCACTCAGTTATTGTAGAGTTTAGTGGTGTTCCCTAGTCACAAACTCACAAGGCCAACAAAAGAAGTACACAGAATTGCAGATAACAGTCCAAGCTCCAAGAATAAATCAGGAAGATGGCCTCAAGGGATGAAGCACTCAGTGAATGTCTTAGACAATGGTAACTGGAAGACAAGGAACTGAAGGAACCAGATAGCTGTAGTGACTGATATGACCAAATCCTACCAATGGCAAGAGAGGGCTAGATTGCAGGACAGCACTGAAGCACTGATCATGGCAGCACATGAGCAGGCCTTGAGCAAAAGAGTGATAGAGGCCCTGATCTATCATACCAGCCAAAATCTCAGATGCAGGCGATGCAAAGAGGCCCCAGGAACCATCCAGCATCTCATAGCAGCTTGTAAGATACTAGCAGGGAAGGAATACATGAAACACCATAACCACATGACTGGCATAGTTTAAAGAACCATCTGTTCAGAATACCAGCTGGAAACCCCCAGGTTTCTCCCAAGGTGATGGAGAATGCCAGAGCTAAGATCCTGTGGGACTTCCAGATACAAACAGACAAAAAGGTAATGCTCAACCAACCAGACATTGTGATCATTGATAATCATCAGAGTACAGCCGTTGTGGTCGATGTGGCCATCCCGAGTGATAGAAACATCAGGAAGAAAGAGAATGAGAAACTAGAGAAATACCAAACGCTCAGGAAAGCTTTAGAAAGAGCCTGGAAGGTGCCCTTGATCATCGGAGCACTCGGGGATGTAACCCCCACTGTGGAGGGATGGCTCCAACAGATACATGGAGAAACATCAGACATCTCAGTACAGAAGAGGGCAATGTTAGGAACAGCTAACATTGAACCCTCAAGAACCCTCAAGCTCCCAGGCCTCAGGGTGTATAATCAGTGTATCTCATAATCAAGGCACAAAACTGCCATTAAAATTCACAAATCCTTTATTACTGTATTTTTGGGTGCATCATGGATTTACGTGTCTATGTGTGTATTTGTCCAAATGTAAAACACACCGGATTATAAGCCGCATTAGATATTCTTCCCGAGTGTATAATGTCACTCCGCCCCTCCAGTAGGGTGACCAGATGTCCAAGATTTCCGGGGATAGATCCCATTTCGAATGACATGTCCCTGGCAAAAGCTGTCCCGGGAAACATCCCTGATTTCAGGGTATCATGATGGAGTAAACAAGAGTTTAGCACAACAGCAGGTATTTGCCCAGTCCTGCCGCTGTCCCGAAGTAATAGAGCTTGAGACCTTCCCCGCCCCCTGTCGGCGTTACAGTTCAGACAAAACAAACCAACCCCCAGTTAGAGATTCTCTGCTTAACAAAATTAGAGACGTCCCCAGTTTTCATCAGAGAAATCAAATCTGTTCACCTTAAGGAGGAAATACTCTGGCTGCGTAACGTAAGTGCCGCGGCGCGGCTTACGGACGTGTTTTTAAAAGTACACTTGTAGTTTTTTGGTAGCATTGTTTGTAGTTTTTTGGTAGCGTTTTAATGTTCTGAAAACCAATAAACACATCAGTTACACACAAAAGTAGAACGTATCCCCCAAACCAACACACTACTCTCAGCAGCATTAATTGTTGATAAAAGGTTGGATGAATCCATGCTCAAATGACCTGTGACATCTGATGTCAATAACACATTTTTGTCCGACCACAACTTCTGCTCAATGAATATTTTCATTATTTTGTAGCCTCAATAAATGACTGGGCATAAAAATCCCAGTAGATCAGCAATTTTTGAACTACTCAGATCGATCTGTCTGACACCAACAAATGTGAGACATTCAAACTCACTAAATTCCAATTCCCCATAATTTAAATGTCTATACATTGCAAGTCATCTTCACCATTTCTAGGCCTTAAAGCATCAAGCTGCTTCTGTCTTCTTAGCTGATTTGCTATTTGAGTTAAGGTACTATTAAAGATGTGTTCTTAGTAGACTGGTCAGTGTATAAATGTATAATTATATACAGTTTTATTGTTATATTGTATACTACTGCATATAACTATACATGCTGCTTTTATACCCTTCAATCTGATATCTTAACTATATTTCTCAGCCAGTTGATTATATACAGTATAATATACGGAGAACACAAGCCTTAAATATTTGTTCTTTTCTCAGTCTTCTAAGAAAGGGAACTTTTGTTCAACTCCGTAAATTGAACATGATGCAGTGGAGAGAACTACAGCAAAGTTCAACATGTCTAGTAGAGTGTGACTGTACGCTCTGCTGTGATAGAGCCTAGCATATGTCCCAGTGTTCTCGTGAACTTGGTTTGGCCAAAAGCCAAAGCCAAAGAGGGGGAAAAAAGGTGTTCTCACACCAATCATAAATGGCTGTAATACAAACCACAACAACAAAGTAAAATCTCTACCTAAACGCACACAGAAAATGAAAACTAACATGTGCACAGTCACACCATCATGCCGCCCTAAGCAAATCAGAAATGACGCCTCCGCCTGTGCATGCCAGGAACATGCAGAGAGCGTGCAGGAGAGCAAGAGAGAAGGGCTGACAGAGAGACATAGAGTCTCTATGAGCTGTGACATGCCTGCCAGAGTGTGCCAGGATCATACTGTCCCCAGTCCAAGTGCAATAACACATATACAAGAAAAATGGCATACAAGCAGTAGGAAGTCCAAGTGAGTGGGATACTGAGGCAAGATACATTTCCCACTGACACATACAAAGTAATACTTCGACAAGTGTAGGAGCTTGTTAATGTACACAAACTATGTCGCCATATCCTAACAGGCATATGTGTTCCCCCTGATATCCAGGAACTCTAAGCTAACATTATAATTCAGCTCAGGATCGTTTTACAGTCTCCTCTCAGAAGATAAATGCTTCCTTCTGTGTAGGAGGCAGTTAGTGGGTGAAGTCTGCTAGACAGAATTGTTCCCTGATAAAACTCAATAAAAGTAGTTTGGCAGATTTAATGCATGATTAAGACTACAATTTATACTACATGGCTCACTATTTAGGGTGTTTACTAACCTTTGTTGATTGGTTGGCACAAAACTTTGAATTCATTTTATATACATGTATTTGGGTCTGCTTTAAAGGAATTGAGATAAACATTCAATGACACTGTTTTGACTAGGGATGCTACCGATCACCAATTCCAATCACATGGATAGGCTGTAGATTTAGTTAAAAGTGCTACTGGCAACATGATCTGGGGATAAAACACTCATTAAATTATCTTAATTTGGACAAAATGCATCTTTTATATCACTGCATAATGTATTGGTTTCAGTATCAAATTCTGTTTCGGTTTCTTTTTTGTTTTTCTTTTGTTTATGAGATTTTCTTATTCTTTTAATTTTACTTGGCAGTGTAGTTGAATGTTAATTTTTTACTAAGCATTTCTTGATTAAAGTAATTTAAGATGAAATTGAAGTATTGTGTATTTTGCAAACAAGTTTTTGTATCATGATCCCTGGTCCTGGAGATCCTCTAGTTCTGTGTATGTTTTGCACCATTTAATATTGTTTATCTAAATATTTTTGTTTCTGTCACTTGTTAGCTTGCTGCTTGGTAGTTTATTCATATTCAATTTTATTTCTATTTTCTAGTTCAGTTAGATTATTCCCTCATGTCTGGTCATTCATCATGTCCCTGTTAGATTATATTCTTCTCCTGCCCCTGCCAGTTCATTGCCCTCCCTGTCATTTTGCCTACTTGCCTTCACTCTACTCACTTGTGTCAATTGCCACCTGTTGTTCCTTCCATGCCCTGCGACAGACTGGCGACCTGTCCAGGGTGTACCCTGCCTCTCGCCCAGTGAACGCTGGAGATAGGCACCAGCACCCCCCGCGACCCCATGAGGGATTAAGCGGTTTGGAAAATGGATGGATGGATGGATGTTCCTTCCATCTCCTCCTTATTTATTGTTAGGTCCTCTGCTAAGCTACCCTGGTTCTGGCCTCTGGCGTGCCTACCTCCTGGTTCCTGTTGGTCTCTGCCAATCTGTAAGACTTGCATTGATCTCAATAAATCATTCTTCACTTCAACATGCAACTCCTAAGTTCTAGGCTGTGCTTTGGTCCATGAACCCAAACCCAGAATTTTTGTGTTTATTTTGTATTTGTGAGTAGTGCTCGCCGTTTGAAAATGCCAGAGTGCAAATTCACTCGCTCTATTGTTCTAAAAAACAACAACACACACAACTCATAAGGCAAGGAGCTTGGGCAGGGATATATCTTTAAAATGTGTATGGCCTGGTAGCACATAGAAGAGCTCCATGTGCGAGAGCAGTTGCCGAACCACAATGTCTGCTACGACTGCTAAAAGCGGGTAATCTAACCCAATGAATTCAATAATTGTTTTGGTTCTATGCTTGGCCGTCTGACTACTCCGGGTGTTCTCTTTTCATTCTCTGCAATGAGTCGCGGAAACTCACCATACACTGCTTGTTCTTTAATGTAACGCGAGGTATTTTTCCGCTGCATGTGCTGCAAGATAAACCTTAAATCCCTCTCACAGGCAGTGTAAAAGTTCCACATGACAGACATTTTAGGATTTGCTGCCATGAGCTTACACAGCAAGAGGGAAATAGAGATATACAGCACACTGTCCACAGAGCCTCTGCACACTGCAAAGTTTTGTGATCAGTAAAAAAAAAAGACATTGATTGGCATACAATGATTAAATAACCTGCCATTTAATGCAAATTAGCAGATAGTGATCAGTGGCCGATTGATCAGAATACTACTAGTTGTGAGCAGGATCTTATGGATGGAGAGCAAAAACTGACTACTGAGGTACACAACCTGTAGTGGAGCTGTGGGGGCAGAGGGTGTGGATGCCTTAGGGCTTAGGCCCATGTTAATGAAGGGGCCCACGGTTAAGGCTGGTTCACACACCAGGATAATTAGCCCCAATTTTGCCTCGATCTTCCCCCTCCCCTTGGTAGAACATCGGGACGGCTCCGACTTCAAATCGGGGATATTCAACATTTTGGATTGTCTAGGCCCCGTGTGCCCCCAGGACACGCGAGCAGCTCAAGGACGACACACCCCAGGATCTCTATATAAGAAATGAAAGGATTGCTTCTGTTGTGGTGCACCCGGATGGGGGATTTGGTTGGGTTATAATGCAGCTCTTTACCACGTCTCGCAGACTTCAGTGGTGGGTGAAGATGCGGTGGTTCGCCCGGTCTGTGTGGGGTGGCTTTGCAGTAGCGGTCCTGCTTGGTTAAAGCAGGAAAGACTTTGCCTTGTCTGTAAGGGGGAGAACTCCTTTGTTTCTCCTTGGGTTTGTGCACTTCAAACCAATTAGAGTGCCAGAGCTCTTTTGTCAATCCTACAACAAAAGGTAAAGGTGATAAGCGGCTTTTGTCCAATGAAAACATTGATCACAGCTTCCACCGTGTTTTCAAGCACGGGTTCCCAGCTGAAATGGTTGGGGTCCTTTCTGCTACAGTGCAAACTGCAGGAAGAGAGTGTCTCGTCTGCACAATGTTTTTAACACCTCGGAGGTGGGATCACAAGCACCCTGGGATCAAGTAATGTTGCATGCTGGGAGCTGTAGTCCAGGTGGCCATATTGAATAACAGCACTGTTCCCCTACTAGGGCAAGCGTAGGTTCTCTTAGGGCAGTACGGCTTTTACATCCACAGTCCAAGAAACATGGTCAATTGCTCTTTCTAAATGATATTGTTTGCATGGCTGTTTATGTTATCATGCTATGTGACCCCTGTCCATTTAAGGGCTACACAGGGCACACCTTGTCTCTAACGGCTGTTCTATGAAAGGGCTGATTTTGGATAGAAACAGATTAATCTAGTCAGGCATGCATCTAATCAGATAGCTACGTGATGTCCTTGTGATAGAGATAAAATAAAGTAAAAAAAAAAAAAAAGGAATGTAATTTGTTACATCACTTTGCTCAAGTAACTGAAATAGCCTAACCTATTGCATTTTAAATTGAGGCCCTTTAGCAAGTTAGCTTTTCAAACTTACCCAATACTGGCCATCAAGTAACTTCGACATGCTGTAAAGTCGACTTTAAAAAAAAAAAAGAATAAAGTTGTCATCTGGGGAAAAGTGTTTTGTCAGATAATATCAAGAAAAAAAGTCTACCAACCTTCTCTAAAGGCAAGTCTAAATGTAGAACAATTGCGATCATAAGATTACAGTATTTTTAAAAAGATGGTAAATCCATCATGTCCCCATAGTATAACAGTCTGTTATTATATACAGTTGAAGCTGAACATTTTGTTCTTTTCGAGCAACATACATGGTGGAAACTCACTTACCCACTCTAGGAAGCTGCTCAGAGCAGCAAAACTTTAAAACCACTGTCTCCTGAGAAGCTGTAGCTGTGAAAAATGGGGGGGGGGGATGCTTGAATCTACTTTGATGGTATATACTGAGGAAAAGACAATTAAATTGTTAAAAAATTATCCAATTGGCACCAGAAGGTTTTGGGTCACAAATGCCTGTAGTCTAAAACCAAGCAGAACAACTCAGGGATGCAACCTCACGATGTCTTTGCAGGAAAAAACTTCCCAGTTTTGTAAAATAATTCATTGGACCTAGTGTTTTAGTGTGTCATTTTAGTTTCTTTGCTTTACTCTGCATTTGAATAAATTTTGTCAATGTATGAAGTCTCAAGTTTAAAATCATTATTAGGTTATAAAACAAAATCTTAAGCTTTGAACATCTCCAGAGCCCTCTTTCACAAAGCCGGGTAGTGACTATCCAGTGAAAGTTCTGGGGTAAATTCCTCCATACCTTGGCTTTTCCGGTTAAAAAAAATTCTCAAAAGACATTACCCTGAGTCAAATCATGACTTGGTGAAACAACCTTGCTCGATAGCTGTTTTTTCTTCTTTTTAGCTGAGATCAGCACAAGGAAGTGTCAGAAAAGGTGTCCTTTCTGGAGGAGCCTGTAGATGCTAGAGCACAAATACTCCACAGAAATCTCTTTTGGAAGAGGCTGATCAGACCATGATAAAATAATTTTTCTGGATTAAATTTGTTGTCGAGCATTACCGGTTTTCACCACAGTCAATTCATTTACAACTCATGTGGTCTTGCCCGCTTTGGGGACTTCATATTTCCCCATCTTGGAGTGAGACTCAACTGCTTTCACACTAAAGGTCCCTAACTTTATGGTATGCTTGCAAAGTTTACACCAAGCTTCTTATTGCTTGCTGGGGACCACTTACAACAGAGTAGGAAAATCTGAGCGTTTTTAATACTTTTAAGGCCTTACATTTAATAGCTCTGTAGTTTAGGCATGTTTAGCCATTTTAGGACTGTGCAAGAATGCTGTGTATATCTTCAGAACCAAATCATGAAGCATGTTTTAGATGTGGTAGGAACTTTAAAACACATTTTTTCAATCTAATGAGCCCATGTTGGAGGAACATCTTAGCGTGTCCAGTAGAAACTACATTACTTGGGGAAAATGCCTGTTGCTATTAAAATGGACCATTAACCATTAACCTTCATCTTCTTAGATTAGTCATGATTTGGGTATTATGTTTTTTGGACTGTTTAGACCAGGGGTGGCCAACTCCAGTCCTCGAGAGCCGGTGTCCTGCAACCTTTAGATGTGTCCCTGGTCTGACACGCCTGAGTCCAATAATCAGTTAATTAGCAGGACTCTGAAGAACCTGACTGCATACTGAGGAGCTAATTGTGCTATTTGATTCAGGTGTGTGGGGCCAGGGAAACCTCTAAAAGTTTCAGGACACCAGCTCTTGAGGACCGGAGCTTGACACCCCTGGTTTAGACTAATCACTCTCCACTCCATGCTCCACCCTTCCCAGTCAATGTTCACTTACTCACCATAATTAGTTCCACCTGCCGCAGCAGCTAATCAGACTCAATCCAGCTCACCTGTCACTCTGCCTATATAAACCTACCTCATTCTACCACTCTCTGCCAGAACGTCTTGTCTCCTGTATATGGTTTCCTGTCACTCAGCCTACTGATCCTTTGGACCTGTTTTTAGCCTGCCCTTGCTAGTTGGCTTTCTTGCGATGTGTGCATCGCTTACTTGAGGATTGTCATTAACTCAACCAAAGCTCTTTTCTCTACTCTTCACCAGCAGTAAGTTCTATATTAAACTTTTTCTGTGCCTTCCAATTAGAAAATATTACCATTAACCTATCCCCCTAGGGCTACCCTGGAATCCAGTTATAGAATCAATAAGAGCTTACTGGTGTAAACCTTTTCCAATAAAAAGCCCTCTTCCGGTGTCTGCAATTGTTGCTCATGTCGAGTCTCATTTTCTGACATAATCATTGATAATCAGATCCATTTGAGAAACCTACCTGAATTTTGTAGATTTGCCGGATCAGTACCTTCTTGACACCGAGATGTTTATTCTGTACCATTTGGAGTACTCAGATTGGATTATGTTTTCCAAACACTATGACAATATTACCTTTCAGAATAGAAGTAATCAAAACATAGGCAATACACAAACATTTAGGTGGGGGAGAGCTTGTTGTTAATGGGTTATGGAAGGACACGAAGGAAGGATTTTAATCTGAAAAGACTGATTATTTTTTTCTGTCAGCTGTTGACTATAGTGGGAGCACACACAGATGGATGTTCACACACCTTCCCACGCATGCACACACACACGCAGATCTGTACACTACCTGCACACAGAGAAAGAAACCCACAGTGTTCAGGGCACAGCTAATCAGCTGTCTAATCATCTGTCAGCTCCAATAATCATCATCACACTCTGGACATATGGCTCTGCTTTGATGTGAGGACTGGCTGCATGTTTTCATTGTGTTTTTTTTCTAATAAAAGAGCTTACAAATGGAAAGAGGATGTTTATATATATATATATATATATATATATATATATATATATATATATATATATATATATATATATATATATATATATATATATATATATATATATATATATATGTGTGTATGTATATATATGTGTGTGTGTGTATGTATGTATGTATGTATGTATATATATATATATATATATATATATATATATATATATATATATATATATATATAAGGGCTGGGCAACGATTAAAATATTTAATTGCGATTAATCGCATAATTTGCCTGATTAATCATGATTAATCGCATTGTATTTACAAACTCCAAGAATGAATTCAAAAGTACTGTAAAGAGCACTTTTATTTTAATGTTCTGCTGCCATATGAACAAAAGTGTTGTAACATTTGTTATGTTTTAATCTGATACCGTGATTGGCAAAAAACAAACTTTGGTAGGCATGCAATAGGTGTCGTTTCGCCAAATTAGCTCAGAGTTCTGCTGAAATTCTCTCCTTTCACCAAACAGAGTGAAATGGAGAAATCCTAGATTGTTAATGTGCTGAACTAGAGTGCTACACATTATCAATCTGGCAGGCCAGGTTACACCCTGACCACCGCAGCTACAAGCACTGCTTAAAAGCTCACTGCCCATTCGTGTCTCTTGGAACCATCCACTTTGGTGGCATCTTTCAAAATGTAGCTGGGGGCTTGGTCATGCCATTTACATCAGGGTGTGTTACACTTTAAGGTTAAACTTAAAAAACAAAACATTTTAAATTTTTTCTTTATAATTATTTTACAGTGATAGTATACATTACTAATCATCATGGCCAGACTTTGGGGGTCTGGAACCCTGCCTTACGTATATCATTATAAAATGTAAACCATATTATTTCTAATTTTTACACTAAATATGCATTAGAGACAGTATTCAGAGCTGGAACTTTGTCACATTTTGTGACATTAGAGACTTTATTTTATTGGAAAATTAAACGCTCTGCATAGTTTAAACATTTGTTAGTATGTCTTGCATATGAATTCAGTTACCTTCTAGTCTGAAACCCCTAAACAAATATATATTAGAGTTAATTGCCTTGAGAATTCACCTTACGAGAAAATAATGGCCACGTGTGGAATTTAATCTTGGTTTAAATCCAGCTGTTCTTTGAAGCCGTCAGAGGTTTGTCAGAGAACACTATCAAGAAAATGACATCATAAAAACAGGAAATTATTTTAAATACATCATCCAAAAATGGAAAGGGTACAATACAGCTGCTACCTTGCCAACACATACTCAACCACCTAAAACGAGAAACAATCCAGAGGCCCACATGAACTCTGGGGGAGCTACATAGGTACATAGCCCAAATGGGATCATATGTTGATGAGAGAGCAATCAATTGTGCACTGCACAAATGTCATGCTGGTAAAAAAAACAAAAAACAAACAAACATTAAAGCCATAAGAATTACTACGTAGTTATGTAGGGAACAGAGCATACATATGAAATGATGTGCTCTGGTCAGATGAGACCAAAATTAACCCGGCCTGAATTTATTTACAGTTATGTTTTGTAGTAAAGCAGTTGCTAAATTTCAGAGAACTGTTATTTTAACAGCATAACATGTGGGTATTTAGTATGCAGATTAGCAAATTAGGCATAAATTTGGCCCCTGGGGAGAGCAAACTGGTTTGAGTATGATCATTGCTATGTGTGGAGTAGACTTCATATACATACAGGGGTTGGACAATGAAACTGAAACACCTGGTTTTAGACCACAATAATTTATTAGTATGGTGTAGGGCCTCCTTTTGCGGCCAATACAGCGTCAATTCATCTTGGGAATGGCATACAAGTCCTGCACAGTGGTCAGAGGGATGTTAAGCCATTCTTCTTGCATCTTGCATCTTGATAGTGGCCAGGTCACGACGTGATGCTGGTGGAGGAAAATGTTAGTATGTAGATCTGGTGACTGTGCAGGCCATGGGTGATGTTCAACTTCACTTTCATGTTCATCAAACCAATCTTTCACCAGTCTTGCTGTGTGTATTGGTGCATTTTCATCCTGATACACGGTACCTCCTTCAGGATACAATGTTTGAACCATTGGATGCACACGGTCCTCCAGAATGGTTCGGTAGTTCTTGGCAGTGACGCGCCCATCTAGCACAAGTATGGGGCCAAGGGAATGCCATGATATGGCAGCCCAAACCATCACTGATCCACCCCCATGCTTCACTCCGGGCATGCAACAGTCTGGGTTGTACGCTTCTTTGGGGCTTCTCCACACCGTAACTCTCCCGGATGTGGGGAAAACAGTAAAAGTGGACTCATCAGAGAACAATACATGTTTCACATTGTTAACAGCCCAAGATTTGTGCTCCTTGCACCATTGAAACCGACGTTTGGCATTGGCACGAGTGACCAAAGGTTTGGCTATAGCAGCCCGGCCGTGTATATTGACCCTGTGGAGCTCCCGACGGACAGTTTTGGTGGAAACAGGAGAGTTGAGGTTACCTGACTCCGCCAGATAGATTTGCGCCGCATATCCATCTGGAAACCTTCCGTTGAAGTAACTTTGGGAAGGGGCGAAAATACTGGTTAGCTGATTGGCCTATGTTGGTGATAGACGGGCCAAATGAACCAATCAGATTCGTCGTCGCTCTGTTACGAGCGACGACGAAAACACAACCACAAGCCAAGCTGCTCTTGCTGCTGCAGGTAAAGGCTCGTTAGCTCAGCAGAGAAATACTCTGTAATTCCGATAAAACTTGCTCGATAGCCGCGCTAACGCTAGTTTCATCGGCTGAAGCCGCCATGTTCTTTAGACTGAACTGTCGCGCTTCCCGTTGCGTCACACCTCAACGCGCCTCAAAGCCAACGCTGATTGGACGTTCGTTTGGTGAACGGCTCCAAATTTTCTTTAACGGAGAGTAGCCAGACTGATCTGCGAGTGAAACCTTGAAAGCTCGCGAGATCAGGATGGTCTCACGAGGCTAGAGTTGAGGTGCACATTTAATTCTGCCGTGATTTGGGGAGCCGTGGTTTTATGTTTTTTGGATACAATCCGGGTTAGCACCCGAACATCCCTTTCAGACAGCTTCCTCTTGCGTCCACATTTAATCCTGTTGGATGTGGTTCCTCCTTCTTGGTGGTATGCTGACATTACCCTGGATACCGTGGCTCTTGATACATCACAAAGACTTGCTGTCTTGGTCACAGATGTGCCAGCAAGACGTGCACCAACAATTTGCCCTCTTTTGAACTCTGGTATGTCACCCATAATGTTGTGTGCATTGCAATAATTTGAGAAAAACTGTGCTTTTACCCTGCTAATTGGACCTTCACACTCTGCTCTTATTGGTTTAATGTGCAATTAATGAAGATTGGCCACCAGGCTGGTCCAATTTAGCCATTAAACCTCCCACACTAAAATGAGAGGTGTTTCAGTTTCATTGTCCAACCCTTGTATCTTTGTATTCTGTTTGGGTCATATTTTTTAAGCACTTCAGTTTTCTCTATACCCTATTATGTTTTTTTAATTTTATGTCACAGTATTTGCTGCAGAACTGCTACACAAGGTTATAGACTTCTAGCTTACCAATTTTGCAAATCCGCCGTTTTTATTCTCTTCACTGCGATTTTTGTAGTCCAAGCTGAAGGATGCCAAAGCTACAAGTGGATAAGTGGAAAGGTTCGGGTGTTGGGTATATTAACCCACACAATTCATTACACGATTCCCTAGCATACTACAAAAACGGCCGAACGGGCTGGAGTGGAACACTTTGGAACCTGGAGAGGTGTGAAACGCCTCATTTGCATTTAGTCCTCCTGTTGCCTTCAGGTCATAATGACCGGGAAAAGAGTTTAAAAGCAGGAAGAAAAAAAATTGATTTTGTTTTATTTTGAAATTTGATGAGTTTTCCTAGATTGACCCCAGCATTAGAAAAAGTTAAATGTTACCTTCTTTATTCATACTAAACCATATAAAAAAAGTGACTTCAGGTCATTTCGACCCAACACTCATTTTGCATTGAAATCACAATCAATTAGACACTACTGAATGTGAAAATGTTTTGGTTCTGTCTAAGATTTATCAGTAGCAGACAAAAGCATAAAAAATATGTGGTCTTCTGCAGTAGAATGCACTGCCTGTGCACTGCTTGGATTTGCCCGGCCAAGGGGGTGGCACTATAGCTGAAGGTGTCTAGAAATGTGGGAACATTTAAAATCTCATGATTGAAATGCAACAATATTTCCACTTGATCAGTATCTGTGCCATTTGCCATCTTACAGAGGGCAAAAAGAGTGGAAAATCAGTGTGGAAAAGTACAGGTTCTGGTGATAGATACCAATATCAATAGTGTTTGAGGTGCTGTAGATGACAGTACCCCGAATCCTCTCAGCTGCACCCATGACTGTACATTTCACTGTTGAACAGGTTTTGGAAAAGATTTTTACAAATCACCAGTAAGACAACTCTCATTCAGAAAAGGAAGGGGTATCAGAAGAAGATGGCACTGACAAATATTACATATTGAGATGAATAACTAATGATACTTGCTGCAAATTTCTGTCACTTTAGTCTATAGAAATACTATACAAATATTGTTCACATAATTCCTTGAACAAAAAATATTACAATTCACAGCGTCATAGAAGCGATGGTATTTCCTGAGTAAATGCAGTCTTTATGCCATGTGAAGAGGGAAACTTCAGGCATTCACTCAATTCTTGGTGAATGACAAGTTGTTCTGTCAGGCAAAATAGATTTGGTGTTTAAAATTAAATGAAACTGCTTTATAGACGCTGGGTCATTATGACCCAGAGGGCACGGGGTGTATACAGAATATGAGGACCACAGGAGGGTTAAAGAGAGGACACCAAAAGCCGTTGCTGTCAGTGAAACCTCAGAACAGGGGTAAATGAGGGGCTGTGGGGCAACAATAACGAAGAATTCAGACCAAAGCATTGTAGTTCCACTTTATATAGGGTCCGTCCCACTTCAAGGGCTGCACCCTTTGAAGGACCTGGTCTACATGGGCTGGGTTCTTCATGGACTGTGAAAAAGAGAAGACATATCGAATATCGGCTTCTTGAAGAGAAGATATCGGCTTGTGAGTTGGGACAGTCTTACCTCCAAGCCAAACAAACTGAATCCAAAGATTAATCCCATTGTCTCCTCTGCTTTGTAAATAACAGTAGGCCAACACAGTTTTTATTTTCCCCTTTATATATATTCATTATGACCCACAATCCATCCATCTATTCATTTTCTAACACGTCTATCCGTTGTGGGGTCGCGAGGGGTGCTGGTGCCTATCTCCAGCTGTCATCAATTAAAAAAAAATCATTGATGTCAAATACCATTGGTATAATTTAGTAAAACATTTTCCAACTTAAACAATAAATCATAACTTTCTGAGCAAAGCTTAAATCAGTTTATTTGTAGAGAATAATAATAATAATGAACAAACCAAACATGGAAATTAGCTTTTCACTCCCCTCTACCATTGCTGTTTCCGGTTAGGAAATTTTCTTCATCCCGCAATGAATCATGGGATAGGATTACCACTGAAGGATGCACCGGACCCATCCTTCAAATCAGGGAAAAGAAGGACACATTTGTCGGCCGCATTTGAAGGAGTCTTTGAAGGATTTGTGATTTGGGACAGCCTTCGTCGCTGCACTGTGACGTAATCGGCCTACAAATACGTCCTCAGAAGGATGCAGCCCCTGAATTGAGACACACCCATAGACCACAAATTAATGATTTAAATTTGAAAAGGAAGGCATTAAAAGCATGATATATCCCCGTTAAGATGGGAAGTGGTTAGAAATATTTTGGTGGCAATAGAAAGAGGTATCAAAAGTTTGGGATACTTGCAAAATGAATATCCATTCATCCATCCATCCATCCATCTATCCATTTTCCAAAACGCTTATCCCTGTTGGGGTTGTGAGGGGTGCTGGTGCCTATCTCCAGCATTCAGTGGGCGAGAGGAGGGGTACACCCCGGACAGGTCGCCAGTGTATCACAGGGCAACACAGAGACAACCGCAAAATGAATATGAGGAGAAAAATGAACACCGCACATTACCCCAAACATTCCATCTCCACAGTGAAATATATGAATGGCAGCATCATGCTGTGGGATTACTAGTCTTTTGCGGGGATAAGAAAATTTGTAAGAATTGATGAGAAGTTTGATGGAGCTAAATACACGATAATCCTTTAAGAATTTTGTTTAAAGCTGCACAAGAGCATGAGGTTAACTTTCTCGCATTGCACCAAGCCTTAAATTACAGTCAGCGCTACAAGGGATTAGTTTAGATGAACGCATATTAATGTTAGAATGGCCTAGTCAAAGCGCAGGCCAAATTCCAATAAATTAATCTTCAGCAAAACCTTGATGTTCACAGACTCTCTATCCAACCTGACAGCCTGAACTTTTTTGCAAAAAAAGATTGGGAAAACAATTTAATCTAGATGTGTTAAGTTGGCAATGAGCTGCAATGTTAATCTATCAATTAAGTACTTTGAAGATTGTTGTAGCATGATAAAAAAAAGAGTTTTCAAGGCACTAAATCTCCAACCTATCTTATAGTTTTGATACCGGATGTTCAAATTTTATTATTTTGAGTACAGACAAAAGCAGGATCACGTGGAGGCTAGCCAAAGCTCAGATCTCCCCAGATATTCTAGACTTCATGTTATCAGAATGTGAAGAATGGCAGGATGACAAATTCAGTTATTCAAAAAGCATTCATCAGTCTAGGGATTTCTTTCTATAAAGACTAGCTGTCAAGATGACTCAGACTCATCACAGGAAATGAAGTGTGAGCAACATCCAGCAGATGTTTCAAAGGATGATAAGAACAATCACTTATAGATCAGACAAACTTCCCTCTAAGGTTGAGAAATCTGAGGGATGCTGAGAGTGAAGCCATCGTTCCATCATTATAAGCCTTGGTTTAAGCCTCCTCCTATTGTGATAAATGATTGGCTTATGGAATACTGTTTTATATTGTTTCTTCTTTTTTATGTTTTAAATTTAGGAAAATTAAATTAATCCAAAGCCAATAGGGTAGAGGTGGAGCCCCCAGGAACCCGTTCTGGGGCCTTTTCACTAAAAACTGTGGGCTGTTCGACACCTGGTCGACAAATATGTTAGAGTGGTTAGAAGGCAAAGAACTCACATAGACACACCCACTCAACACAAACACAGTTACTTCTGCATATATGCTCACACATACACACACATTCACTGAAACACAATTTGAATGTTTGGAAGTCATACAGACACAGGTTAATATCGCAGCAACTGGCCTCCCTACTTTGAT
This sequence comes from Fundulus heteroclitus, assembly GCF_011125445.2. Lineage (NCBI taxonomy): Eukaryota > Metazoa > Chordata > Actinopteri > Cyprinodontiformes > Fundulidae > Fundulus > Fundulus heteroclitus. The sequence goes on along the minus strand of NC_046383.1, from coordinate 34,064,420 downwards.
GCTGAATGCTGTCTTTATTTAATAAAGTCAATCACACCATTACGATTCCATCTTGAGATATCCTTTTAGTAGGGCAAGACTGCCATGGCACATGTAATGTAGGGGACCAGCTTCATGCATACGATGTGCCTAAAATGGCAAAACGGGTCACAGGAAGAAAATATAATAAAAAAGCAAGAGACCATAATAGGAATTTTATGCAGAAAAGTCCCAATGTAGTCTGCGGGTTTTGTACATTTATAATAGTTTGGTCTGACATTAAGATAATTGAATCATAGAATGAGAAAGAAGATGTTATTAAACAAAGAGCATTTGGATCTCCTCTCTGTCTAAATGTTAATGAACAAATGAGCAACGGTGGATTTTGGTTGCCAAGTCAAATTTGTTGTGACATGCAGACACATTAGTATCTGCCCCTAAAGCAGTTTTTATAGACTGAAGCCTAATTTTTTTTCTTTAAGTGCACACTGGGTTAAGGCCAATCTTTTGTTCAAAAACTATAGCTGGTAATTTCCTACACTAAATACAACAATATACAGTACCATGCAAACATTTTCATACCTCTTCAACTTTTAACATTTTGTGACTTTACAGCCAGAATCAATTTCTAATAATTACAAAGTAGAAGGAAAATGATGCATGGTTTCCAACAATTTAAAAAAGAAATATCTTAAATAGTGTGTTATGCATTTGTATTCAGTCAATACTCAGAACTTCCTTTCAGAAATTTCCAAGATTGCTTTCTTGCAGTAACAGGGTGCAGCCATATCTCAAATCAATGGCGGAAGTCCAGGCTGGAAGTTAAATTGTCCTAAACGATCCACATTTTAAAATCTTTTTTGTTCAGTTATTTTGTTTTAACCATAGCCTAATGCAATTTAAATTCTTAATTTTTACTCAAATTTGAACCTATTTCTTTGATGTAAATTACCCCTGGCTGCTGTTTGGAGAAATGCTCTGCATACTGTTCTTTGTTCATTCAAAAAGTTCTGCAAGACACAAAATATGTGCTAACACTGAGCTCCAGAGGGATCCCTCTTGAAGCTTCTACATATTCCTCCTGGAAAAAGAGCTCAACTGCAGAAGGGATAAAGATGGTTTGTGACATCAATTTACAAATCTTGAGATAGATTCTTCTGTGGGCTTTGACTGTGCCATTCTATCACATGAACAGGCTTTGATAAAAAAAAAACATTCCACTGCAAACCTAGGCTGTATGTTGAGGGTCGTTGTCCTGCGGGGAGGTGAATCTCTGTCTTTGACATCCTCTAACAGGTATTCTTCTAGGATATCTGAAGGTTTTCATGTAATCTAATCAATGTGTGTGTAACGTGTTTACAATTCTGTAAAGAATGAGTTAAATTTCCTAAAAAGCCTGATTGCCAGTCACTGCAAAAGCTTAATGGCTATTGTTGCCATCAACGGTGGCACAAACTGTTGTTAGGTCAAGAGGGCAGTGACAGGTTTTAAACAGCTTTTTTTCCCATAATAAATCAAGCCATGATTTCAAAACCACATTTTGTACTTTGTCAGGTTGTCTTTGTGTGATATTAAAATTTGCTTGATCGTCTGAATCATTTAAGTATAAGAAAAAACAAAAACAAATCTGTGTGTGTGTATGTCTGGGGGGCGGATCACTACAATCCCTTTCTTTAATTATTTCCATGCATAAATAAAAGAAAGGTTATACCTATTTTTCACCTACACTTTCTCCTGTTGTGTTCCGCTGAAAGTGAGCTGTCACTCAGTTTGCTGAGTGCTGCCTGCTGGTTTATTTATGTCATGTCAATGAGTTGAAGAAAACCTGCCTCCAGCTGTATTTTTACACATCCAGCTGAACAGAATCCTGTAAAACATGTCTTGTAATGGCTCATCTCAGTGGGTTGCCTCTACAGCTGGGATAAACTGAGCACCTTGAAGGATGTGATAGATTATGCACAGTGTCGTACATCAACACGTGATGAGCACCCTTATGAGTGATGTAAATTTCTTTTTTTAAATGCTTGGCCTTCATGATCTTATTTTTAACATGATAAACCTTAACTGACCACGGCTCTCCCTAGAGTCAGTAGATGGCGCTCTATTCAGAAGTGATCATCTGTGCAATCAGAAAGTTTTAGAAAAAAACTTTTCTTCCTAATGCACATAAAAGTCAAAACAGAATCCTCTCAAAATTAATTTTGCATTTAAAAGGAAGCACATGAAAATCAGCTTTATCTTTGTTCCTGAAACATTAGGACCAAATGTTCCTGCAATAACCTTTTCTTATAGAGTGAAGCAGCTGAAGTAGGATTAAATAAAGGTTTATGCATATTTTAGAATTTAGAGGGTTTGTACACCTGCATGTATGGATCAATACAACCGAAGGGAACATTTTACGATCAGACTAATGGGTAAAGAATGTTCTTTTAGTTCAGTTTCACAAGTCAACCTACTGTATAATCTAGATATTGCTTAAATGAAACCTGTCTGACAACTTGAAATAGGTTACAGGATCTCAAAAAGAAACACGTCATATCCCCATGTGGAAAATTCAAGAACAAGTGGCAAAAAGAAGTCAGGAATATATCTGTTTGCAATGGGCTACAAAGACATTTCTAAGTATTTAGAACCTGAGGAACCACAGCAAAAACCATTATCCACACATGGACAAAATGGAACAGTTGGGAACCTAGCGGAGACTAGCCGGCGAACCAAAGCTGCTGCTTAATTAAATTCAAAGAAAATATTACTAATTCATTTTAGGAGGCATAATATATCTAACGCACAGTAGGCCTCACTTGCCTCATTATCTCAGGTATTTTGACAATCTCCAAGACTTTTTATATAATATTTAATGGACTGGTGAGACAAAAATGGAACTTTTTGGATGATGAGTGTCCCGTTGTGTCTGGACCAACTAATGCCGACTGTCAAGCATGGCAGCAATAGTGTAATGTTCTGGGACTACTTTGCCACTTCATGACTGAAAACACGCTGTCATCAATGGAATTGTGAATTTTGGTCTTGTGTAGATATTCTCTTTAAAGGTTTTCTACACATCAATTTCTCAAGCACATTATGGTAATGTTGTGGGACAATGGTCTGAAGCACATCGCAAATCCATCTGTGAATGACAAAAAAAGAAAAAAAACACCACAAAATTCTAGAGTAATTTGCGCTATAATAATAAAATTGAATTTAACTTTTTAACCCAGTTAAATTATCAATTAACCCAGCGAGAGATAAATCTAAAGTCACATAAAAAAGGAGACTGAAAAACTGATGTAGCAGTTTAGTCCAATATGCTGAAATGTCATTGCAGTAACTCAAAGTGAGTTTCAGTAGTTTGTAAGCCTGTAGTTTGCATGCCTGACACTGTTTGAGGGGCAAGCTGGTGGCGCTGGGTGGACCTAAACATGTCGAAGAGACGTTCCATTGGGTTTAGGTCAGGGAAGTGTGGATGCCAGTCAATGGTATTGATTCCCTCATCCCCCTGGAACTGGCTGCATACTGTTGCCGCATGAAGCTGGGCATAATCAGGCACCAGGAGGAACCCAGGACCCACTGCACCAGCGAGGGCTTTACCAATAGGTCTGGGGATTACATCCCAATACCTAATGGCAGTCAGGGTGCCATCATTTATAATTTATCCTGTACAGGTGCTTCCCTTCATGGAGATGCCTCCCCAGACCAACACTGACCGACCACTAAACTGATCATGTTGAACAATGTTGCAGACACCAGATAATTCACCACAGCTTTCATCTCTGTCACTTAGGCACAGAGGGAACCTGCTCTCTGCTGTCATAACAGAGTCCATTGCAGAAAATGCATATTCTAGTGCTCTCTGACAGATGCCAGTCGAGCTTCTTGGTGAGAACAGGACCTACTGGAGAACATCCGGCCCTTAGGTCCCGCTCATGAGGTCTGTTTCTAGTTTCACAGTCATACCAGTGGCCCACTGGAGGTCACTTTGTAGAGCTCCGGCAGAACTCATCCTGTTCCATTGTGCACAAAGGAGCATATATTGGTCCTGCTGATTGATTAAAGACCTCCAACGGCCCTGATCAGCTCTCCTCAAGTAACTGCTTTTCTCCTTTAATTACCTCTGTCCTCTTGAGACTGTGCTGGGAGACACAGCAAGTCTTCTGTTTCATTAACACCAAAACAGCCGACACTGATTAACAACCCCTCTACTACAGAACTGACCAGATTATTAATCCACAAGTTTAACTGACTTCATATTATGCTCTGATTAAACAGTGTTCCTTTGTTTTGAGCAGTGTCGATGAAAATCTTCATCACTTACCACTATCTCATTTAAGTCTGGACTCTGGGTGCTCCTAAATTTTAAAATTACTTTTACTCAGGGGGAACATATTGGTACAATAAAGATATTCCCCATTATAAACTTGTCAGGTATGTTATTGTTTTGGGCTGGACTGTAACTAAAGGTGGTGCAACACATACAAAACTCTTCCTTTATTGAAAGACAGATATTGAAAAATAAAAGATGAGCAGTGATTTTACGGTTTGATAGCAAAAAAACTGATTTGATGGTTAAAATGACTCCCCCTTTAATATAATAAGTTAACGTTTTTAAACCCCTTACACAGGCTGGGGCAACTGTGTTGCTCTGTTGGTAGTTGTCTTGATCCTGGGAGGTTGTGGAGTTTGATTCCAGCTCCCATCTGACATGAGTCCCTGGGCAAGGCACTTAAACCCAAGCTACCTAATGATCGGTGCAGTGGTGTCTACATATGTGCACGTTAGTTCGACTGGGTGGATGTGGCTGTTGACCATTTAAAATTGTTTTGAGTGGTCAGTATGACTAGAAAAGCACTACGTCATTTCGGCTCATTTACTGTTAGGCAATTTTCACACAAAATCTCCAAGACTGAATAAAAAGAACTTTAAAATTCAGAGCCTGTTTTCAAAACTGCAAACTAAAATATAAAAACTGTAAAAGGAAATAGAGAAAACATGTTCCTTTTGTCATGTACCATGTTGTTGTGGAAGGACCATTTTGCAGACAGGCGCTTGGGAGAGATATGACCAAAGGAGGAGGAAAGCAGAACCAATCCAAAGCATCATGAATGAACAGATTATGACTAAATAAACTCACTAACTTAAATGAAGACAGGCAGGCAGGAAAATAGATATCTAACTGGAACAAGACTAGCCAACTAAATAATAAAGAGTAGGATGTAAAATGAGCAGAGGAAAGAACCAAATCAGTTAAACAATGCTAAAAATGTGAAAACACAAACAGAACTGCTAGTAGCACAAGACACTTGGAAACTGATCTAAAAGGCACAATGTAAGTGTGCATATTTGTGTCCTTGACTACATATTCTTAAATTACAAAATTCAAATGTAATTTAATGTGTTTTGTCCTTAAACCCTACCATTTCATCCATTAATTTCGACCGCTTGGTGCATTATTTAGATTTGCCGGTTGTGACTGGTTGGTGTCATCCAATCAAATGTAGTATTTGCAAGGAATACTCTGACTGGATGTAATAGACGTGGTCGTGATTGGCCACAAATTATTGTTTGCTTGCATATATATATATATATATATATATATATATATATATATATATATATATATATATATATGCTCACATCAGTCTCACTGCGCTCAGGTTGGTGGCAGATCTAAGACCATAGCAGCCCAGGTGGAGAACATTGAGCACTGGGAACAAGTTTGACTTTGTGCCAAGAATGTAGACATGGTTGTTGTTGTTTTTTATGTGCATACAAAAAAAAAAAACTTAAAAAACAATGAATTAGCTCATATGTTCTCGGCACCCCTCTATGAAATACCTTAAAGCACAGCGTCACCCTAACCCCTCTTCCACAAAGCCCACGTGAGCAGGACAAGCAAATTCTACAGTGCTGCTTAGCAATTCTCTGAGGGTAAAGCTTTGGTTTTCACCCTGAAAAACATTCTTTACTTATTAAGAGAAATCATCAATTGAATACTGAACTTTGTTTTAAACCAAGGTTATATTCATCTTGTATTTAAATGTGCATTGTGATAAAACATCTAAAACAGAAGAAATCAGTTAGGGGCAAAGACATACATTTTTACATCCCTGTATACCATACAATATGTGAGACAATAGCAGAGCGCACTGTTGCTATTGTGATTACAATCATCATGAGAAACTTTCATTTCTCATTAGAAGTGCTTCTGCTGCTCTTTGCGACAAACTGCATCAATCATGATTTGGTTTTTCAATCTCTGTGTTTTGTTAATGTGTCTCACAAAAGCTAATTTTCCAAAGGATTAATGATGTCACAGACAATAAAGCCGAGCAGTGAACACCCCAGGAACATGGGCTTCTTCACGTGGGATATAAATTGGCTTGATGTTGGCCCGTGTGGGTTATGTTATTATTTGCTTTCCACGCAGTACATTCCCCCAATATTTATATTGATTTCAAAGGCTCAGAGGGAAATATCACAGATTCAGTTTAATTTTAAGTCTCAACCTCTAAAATACCACTGTTCGACGTTGCCTTCAGTGGAGAAATTAAACTTATCCCAGTTGGGTTTGTTTTAGAACGCAGTCTGACAAGGGGACTTTCAGATTTCTGCTAATCCATTCTCTAAAAAGAGTTTACAGCATTTAAACAAACTTTCAAATCAAATCCTGCTTTAGCTGAAACCTTAAAGGGACATATCATGCAAAATCCATGGAAGTAGTTGCATACTTGGAGTCTCTAGGGGTGCATTAAATTAGAATCATAGATATTTTTATATCCTTTTTGGCTCATATTTTTCAATCTGTTCAATTTTCTCTGTTCTTTATTAAATTTCGCGAACAATTACATCACAGTATTTGCTACAGAACTGCTCAGCAAGGTCATGGACCTCCAGCTTATCAATTTAATGAATCCGCCATTTTGTAGTCCAAGCTAAAGGATGTTGAAGCTACAAGTGCAGAATTCAAAATGTTCAGTTGTTGAGTGTTTTAACTCACACAATTCATTACATCGTCCCCCAGCAGACTAGAAAAATGGCTGAACTGGGAGGAGTGGAACGCTCTGCAACCTGAAGAAGGGTGTGAAGTGCCTCCTTTCCGTTTAAAGAGACTGCACCTAAACGGGTAGCTCTCAGAAGCACATCAGAACAGGGGGAAAAATGGGGGGTAAATTAAGGTGTAAGGTGTAATTCAGACAAAAGCATTGCAACCCTGCTCTATACAGACCACAACTGAACGATTTCACTGTGAAAAGGAAGAACTCTGCAGTCAATCTTTAGAGTGGGAGCAGGGAAACCTATTCAACACAAAGTTCATAAGCATCATAAAAATATAAGACAACCCATAAATTCAAACTCATAGATTATGAAAAGCACGGTTCAATCCGGTCACAAGACATTAACAAGAAACAACTACATTGTAACTGTCCACTTTTGGTGAGACTGTGTGAATTGTAGCCTTAGTTTCCTCTTTCATTTACAGGAGTGGAACATGGTGAAGTTCTTTGATGCAGCAGCCCATCTGCTTCAAAGTTCTACACATTGCACAGTGAAAAATGCCGTTCAGCATACTTCAAACCAGCGTTCATATTCTGCTGAGACATTTGATATTGACAGGGGATTTCCAGACTCACAACTGCTGCTAACTGGATTTTTTTTTTAGACCAGTCAAAATCAGTTCTTGTAAATCCCCATTCTTTCCAATTCTGATGCTCTGTGTTAAACGTTAGTAAGGATTGTAAAGGATAAAACAGGCTGGATCACACCCCTGCTGCAGGACTCAAAGGTTCCCCTGCTGTCCACCCAGAGAGCCCTCTCCAATGTTCACACCAAACACAACGCAGTGAATTAATTAAACTGCTGACAGGGGGGGAACAACGAATTCATTATACAACATTATTTCAAGGGAAACCAGTTCTCTCTAAACCCTCCCACTGAATCTATCTGAGCTGCAGGAGTTGATGCTGATTCAGACTGACTTGGACACACAAATGGGGAGCAAAAGAAAAAGATAGATGCATGTTTTAATATAAAAAAAAACAAGTGGTGCACAGTTGTGCCTGTTGAATCACGACTCAGCTCTCTCCTACTGGAAACACAGCTTCTTCTCTGCAAGCCATTTTGCTCACTCTGGGATTTCATCCAAATCATTTTTTTCTTCCGTGTACATCCTCCCTCAGGCAAAAGCAAATGGCATGCCAGCATCAGAACAGATAATAAAATGAAAACCAAATATCCCGACTCTGCAGTCTTCATTGAGGGCAACTGGAGGAATGAATTTCCCCTCCCTACACAGGAGAGGACACAAAATAGAGAGGGGTCCCTTGTGCAACATTTAAGGTTCATTCCTGTCTTCCTTTCAGGTCCTGTGTGGCTGTTTTTTAGGGCCCAGATGCTTCCAAGATATTGTTGCTGAAGGCAGACAGATACATCTACACTTAAGTTTGAAAGTAGGCCCAAGATATTGTTTAAGATTGCAAAGGCACCCTCCTTGCTGTGGAATGGATGTGTGTCAGAAGCCCGCTGGCAACTTTTAGTGAGCCTCAGTGCTGAGACCTGATTTTTCTGTGAGCCCACATTACAGCATCAGGTCACAATTTCAATTAACAGTTTTGCTGCTTCACTCTGTTTTTCAGTGAAAACCTTTTTTTTTTTTTTATAACCATATTCAATTCCTAAGTATTCCACAGATTTCTCTGTCAAAATTGTTCAATCAGCCCCTGGTTCTAAATCATGAGACTCATTTAATGTGGCATTTTTTTCATGTTTATAACATTTATCCACACAAAATAAAATTAAACAATTGTTTGAAAAATCTTTAAAACACGTGGCTAGTATTCACCAATGAAGAGTCGATCTGATTTAGAACCAAGAAGGCACGGATGCAATAATTTCCTAATTCAAAACATACAGTTCCAATCATATATTAATACATACACTGGATACAAAGAGACAGTTTGTTTCTTTTCACAGTCAGACATTAAATGAAACATTAAATAAAAGACTTCCTGCTAGACTCATGTCAGTGAGTTTGGGCCTAGCTATCCTCCTCCCTGTCTCTGGGCACTAGCTCCCCTCAAGGCTCCTCTTCTGCACACCTTGAACACAAATGACAGTATTTCCATCCATCAATCCAACTCCATAGGTCCTTTTCTGTTATACATGAAAAGCCCCAAAAGTTGCTAGTTTTTGGAAAAATCTTGAAATTTCCCAAATTCTAAGATTTTTCTCAGAACTTTACCTTGGTAAGAAAAAAGTTATTCACAAAGCATCCTCGTCCTTAAGACAGCTCCTAAAGTGAAAACAATGTTAGGAGTAGAGAGGAGGACATTTAGTAAACCTAAGAGTGTCTTAAGCAGGGAAGATGGAGGAAATAGAGAGAGCTGATTGGCCGATCCACCACTTAAACAGTGGAGAAAATGAGCACAACAATCATACAATTATCAATTTGTACATAAGATAAGCTTTATTATTCCCAATGATGAAAATTAAATGGTAAATGGACTGAACTTAAAGAGAGCTTTTCCAGTCATGCTGACCACCCAAAGCGCTGTACACTATAGCCACATTCACCCAGTCGCTCTCACTAACGCGCACACATTTATACACCGAGATGCAGCTTGGTAGGCAACTTGGGGTTAAGTGCCTTGCCCAAGGGCACATCGACATGTGGCAAGGGGAAGCTGGAATCGATTCGTTCAGACGTTGTCCAGATGACTAGTCAACCCATCAAGCCACAGTCGCCCCAACTGAAACTAATTAATTAATTTCAGTGCCCCGACAGGCTACGGAAGCAGTTTCAGTATCATCATTTTATTGAGGATAAATAAATAATAGGAAATAATGATGAATAAAAAGTGGGGACATTTACAATGAATATATATAAAAGAGGTGAGACAGTATTTTCTTTATTGTATATGTTGATGTCATTATCTTAAAGGTCATCTAGAAGTTTGCTTGTGTGATTGCTCCTCCTCGCTTTTGACTGCTGCACGGAGCGCTTCTTACTGGTGAGTAAAAGCACCAAGAGGCATGGAGAAAAAGATGCACCGATCTGCGGCAATATGCTTTAGAGCAGTGGTCCCCAATCCTGGTCCTCGAGGGCCGGTGTCCTGCAACTTTTATTTGTTACTCTGCTTCAACACACCTGAGTCAAATAATGGGTTCATTAGGAGGACTTTGGATAACTTAACAGCATACTGGGGAAGTAAGTCAGGTGTGTTGGATCAGGGACACATGTAAAACCTGCAGGGACACCGGCCCTCGAGGACCAGGATTGGGGACCACTGCTTTAGAGTCTGTGTATTTGTGCCGTGATTCAGGGGCCAATTTACCTTTCAACATTCTCCCAGAGCGATGTCGCCCAGTTTGGTTTACTCCACCGTTTTTTCTCCATTTCATGTTGGTCGTTTTGCCAAATACAATCGCTCTACACAAGCAGGCAATTCAAATAATATGCTGACAGGTGAGTGCACATTAATAAAGTAGTAAAATGACTGTTGAGTAAAACTAAATAAGCAAATCAAAGAAATGATGAGGATGTAAATAAGGTGTGTTCAGATATTTTCATGCTGTGTCAAAATCAATTAATATAATAATATTAATATAAGTTTCATCATCATGACACATTACGGAAACCACTCTAATCAGTTAATTTCCCTCCTTTGATTACTAGTAGTAATCAAAGGAGGGCATTTGAATTTTTTCCTTTCTTGCATTATCAACCAATTACAGCTCTTGAAAGACAGCCTCACACCTAGCAAAGGGGTCAACCACACCTCCTCACTAAGATAGAGGTTTCTGTCATTTCCTTACTCAGAATTGCTCTCAGCAGATATCTGAGTCACTCTTGAGCTAAGACTCCTTGGCAGGACGTTTTAGGCTGATATAGGACCTATGTGAGAGGACTCTGAAAATATTTTTTAATTAAAGAACAGGCTTTCGGAAAGCCCAGCGTGCATTTTATTACAAATTAACAGGGGATTTCAGATTCAGCGGGCTTTAGTTTCACTGGAAAAAGGTCCTGGTCTGAGGGTGAGACTTTTCAACAACCCTGGGGCACAGACTGAGTGACAGCCATTGGGACAGCAGCTAGTGTTTCTCTAATTTACTTATTTACTATTGGTTTAGTGGTAGTGAAAGTAATATATGTTTACTACTTTTGTGGAATATAAGTTAGCGAAGATAACTTCTTGGTTAGCTGTGCCCACCACTGATCATTCAATTTAGTTCAATGCAATTTTATTTATATGGGGCCAGTTCACAACACATGTCATCTTAAAGGGATCCACGATTAGTTGTAAAAATAGACTTTATTGAGAAATATCTATTTTAGATGTAAAAACAATACAGTAAAAATACTGTAATATGTTTAGTTTTTATACAATTTTTAAGTATTGTCACACAGGTATCACCATGTTGTTTACACTGCAATGGGTAAATGATGTATACTAAGTCCTTTAGCACTAGCTCCATCCATCCAAAACAGAAATGAGTAATGTTAAACCTTTTCAGTTTGAACCAGAGTACGTTGAAATTGATGACAAGAACAACAAGTACAGCTCGTAGGACTGTGGGATCTGGCAAGTAGTGCTCTATGTCAGGTGTCAGATCCAATAACATTTGCTTAGGATCTGATTGGTCTGTTAACATCTGTTTAGGGTCTGGTCTTCGGTCTGGTTTCGGGTCCGTGGTACCAGCGGTCCTTCAGAAATTGTCTTCTTCCAACGGCTTTTTCCCATTGTGCTTTTCTTTTGTTGTCACGTGGGAAGAAGACTCACCTCATTGTTTCTGTTGTTTTCTCTCTTTTTTTAAATTAAAGCCAATAACAACACTGTGTGGCATTGTTTAAATTTACACCAGTCAAGCTCAATAAAAAAAAGACTCTATGTTCCAGTCCAGTAGGACCTAACCGTGTCATTAACCCAGCATGCATTGCGCAGGTGAAACAATTGTGACCCCAACTGTTGAAAGATCTAAAAAAGAATATACCAGTATTTAAGTAATTATGAGTTTTTATGTGTCACAAACAGCTATTTTTATCCTAATAGGAAGATTTCTGCCTATTTAAACCAACATGGTCAACTAATTGTAGATCCCTATAAGGCAATTTTCTTCTTTTGTCCTTCTGTTGTGCCACTATATTGTGTTGTTACTAACTACATCTCAGTGTGGTATGTAGGGAGCACAGCAGCAGATAAACCGGTCCTGCAGAGGGCCATAAGCACAGCACAAAAGATCACCAGATGGCCCCAGCCCTCCCTGGACGAGATTATCAATTCAGATGCATCAGAAGAGACAAAAACATTGTCAAACACCCCCCCCCCCCCCCCCCCCCCCCCACACACACACACACACACACATACACACACACACACAGCTCATCATACATTTAGATGTATGGCTTCGTTTAATAATTACTGGTAAAGGAAAGAAAAATCTTGGTGTTATGTGTGAACAGGACATGTCATTTGAATTCCATATTAAACAGGTTTCCAGGGTTTCCTTTTTTCACCTAAAAGAATTACTGCCAAAATTAGAAATATTCTGTCCAGGAGTGATGCTGAAAAACTAGTCCATGCATTTGTTACTTCAAGGCTGGACTATTGTAATTCTTTACTATCAGGGAGTCCACAAAATGCAGTTTGAAGCCTTCAGCTGATCCAAAATGCTGCAACAAGAGTTCTGATGAAAATCAATAAGAGGGATCCAATTTTAGCTTCCCATCATTGACTCCCTGTTAATTCAAGAATAGCATTTACAATTCTCCTTCTCACATACACAGTCTTTACTAATCAAGCTCCATCATACATCAGAGACTTTACTACCCCATATGTTCCTAATAGAGCACTTCACTCTCAGACTGCAGGTCTATTGGTGGTTCCTAGAGTCTCTAATGGGAGGCAGATCTTGTAGTTATCAGGCTCTTGAGGAACCAGCTCCCAGTTTTGGTCTGTGCGACAGAGACCCTGTCAACTTTTAATACCAGGCTTTAAGGTATATAGCTATGTAATATGCTTATAAAAAAATACCAACCACTGTTTGATCAAGATAAAATAAAGTATTATACACCAATCCTCCATTTTGATAGTGTTTTGATTGTCCTTTTTGAGCCAAAAAATAATTCGTTCCCTGGCACAATTAATAAATATAAAAAGACGTGGTGACATCTACCGACAGTATCGCAGAACTATCATAATGCTGGTTTGCTTAATTAATTCACTTGTAAATAATGCCAGACCGAGCCTGACCCTCTGCAATACCTCGGAGTAAATCCGCAGCTCGGCGTGATCAAAGACCAACTGTTATTAATTAAAAAACTATCTACAAATGAGAACATTTATAATAGAATAGAATAGAACAGAACAGAATTCAACTTTATTGTCATTGCACTGTCACAAGTACAAAGCAACGAAATGTGGTTTGCATCTATCCAGAAGTAGTAATGTATAAGTAAAAAGTAATAGTAGGGGACTATAAAATGTTGTGTATAAATATAAATATGGGAGCTATATGCACAGATTATACAGAATATACAGGAATGTTAGGGAAAGGATTATATATGTATTAGCTGGTTTATAATACAAGATAAATAATGGCAGATAAGATTTACAGAATCTTTACAGATTGTGTACAAATTGTGTATGTGTGTGAGGGGAACAGTCCATGGTATGTGTGTGTGTGTGTGTGAGGACAGTCCATATGTTATTATTGTATGGGACGATGGGGGGTTACAGTCCTTATAGTTGTGTCAGGAGGCTTTCAGGAGCGTGACAGCTGTGGGAAAGAAGCTGTTCCGGTGCCCGGTGGTTCTGGTTCGTAAGTAATATATGTTTACTACTTAAGCTTCTGTAACGCCTCCCAGAGGGCAGGAGGGAGAAGAGTGTGTGTGCAGGGTGAGTGAAGTCCTTGGTGATTTTCCCGGCCCCTTTTAGACACCGTTTCCTAAAGATGTCCTTGATGGTAGGGAGCGGTGCCCCGGCGATGTGCTGGGCAGTTTTCACCACCCTCTGCAGCGCCTTCCAGGCCGGTGACAGAACAGTTCCCGTACCAAACTGTAATACAGTTGGTGAGGATGCGCTCAATGGTGCAGCGGTAGAAGTTCGTGAGGATCTCTGAGGACAGATGTTTCTTCCTCAGGGTCCTCATGAAGAACAGGCACTGGTGCTCCTTCTTGATGAGTTTGGAGCAGCTGGTCGTCCAGGTCAGGTCCTCGGAGATGTGGACTCCTAGGAACTTAAAGCTGTCCACATGCTCCACCGCTGTCCCCTTGATGTGGACCCTTGATAGGTCAGCGTTCCTCCTGAAGTCCACGATGAGTTCCTTGGTCTTCTTGGTGTTCAGCTGCAGGTTGTTTTTGTCGCACCACTCAGCCAGACGGTCCACCTCCTCCCTGTAGGCGGCCTCATCGTTGTCTCTGATGAGGCCAATCACGGTGGTATCGTCTGCAAAATTGATGATGGCGTTAGAGCCATGGACAGGTCTGCAGTCGTGGGTGAGGAGAGAGTAGAGGAAGGGACTCATCACACAACCTTGTGGCACTCCGGTGTTTATAATGATGGTGGATGACAAGTGGTTGTCCAGCTGAACATGTTGGGGTCGACCGGTCAGGAAGTCGAGCAGCATTCATTTACTCACATGTATCAACTCTGCAGTCACATCTGAGTCTCGGCAGGTTTAGCGTCCGCTTCAGTGGACACCGATGGTCATACTGTATTCCCAGCGATATTTTCCCTCTTAGAATGATATTTTTTGTGCTTTTTTTCATTGGATCTTGGACTATTCTTAATTGTTTCACTGGGAAATGCTAATAGCTGTTAGCCACTTCCTTGTTTTAACCCCTGCTGCAGATGCGCAGTACGTACTTCCGTAAAAAAATTGTAAATAAACACAAAAGGCTTTGCTTTTGCTCCATTTCTTAGTAAATAAAGCATAAAACACCAAAATAACAACTAATATGCCAGCAGAATGTGATAATCTTACATAAAAACTTGTGTGCAACCAGTATGCGATACTGAAATATAGATTAAAAAAAGTCAAATAACGTGGCTATGCCACATTTTATACACCTTTAACACTTTCCTTTTTTGAAAGATTGTGTTAATCTTTTTATGCAGTATGTCTAAGCATAAACAGCATGGGAATGTCCAGCCATCATATATGTCAGGAAGCAGAAGAGGTCTGTGACTCTGAGATCTACATGTTTTGATGAGATTTGTCAAAAGACCTTGGGAAGGTGCTTTTAGAACAGAGCATGTCATTATACACAGTGAAACTAGACCTGCAGGATCAGAGGCTGAAATGCCACTGAGATGGCAGGATTAAAGGAAGGCTGCTCATAAAGGCCAAATTACAGTTCTCACACATTCAGGGACAAATACTTAATTTTTGAAGACTTATCTTGAGGTCTAATGAACCTAAAATGAAAATGTTTAGCCATTAAGAAAATCGCTGCATTGAAATTTAAAAGGAGGAAGATTGCAAGCCTGGAAAGACCATCCTAGCTTTGAAGCACGCACAGAGGTGGAATCACATTGGGTGAGTGTTTTGCTGCAGGAGGAACTGAAACAGTCACTGCACTCATGACCAAGGTTATACCATTTCAAAGGCAATTTGACCCAATACTAAAGAAAAGTATGTAAACTTCTAAATTCATTTAATGTACAAAAACAACAAAACAAGTAAACGATTTTCCTTTGAAGAGAAATAACAGGAATTTTTACAACCTGACATGCACTGCAAAAAGGGAACTAAAAGTAGGCAAAATATTCTTTAAATGAATGTATTTGTCCTTGATTTGAGCAGGTAGATAAGATGATCTGCCAATAGAATGAGTATTTCGACCCCTAAGATAAGATAATTAGATATAATGCACTTGAAATAAGATGATGGAGATGAGTTGTTTGTATTTTAAGTGCAAAATTCTTATTCCATTGGCAGATAATCTTATTTATCTGCTCAAATCAAGGACAAATAAACTAATTTCAACATCATTTTACTTACTTTTAGTTCCCTTTTTGTTGCTGTGAAGGTGCTTCAGAACACATAAACGCAATAGTGCTTTCAGTAGAAACTATAAGGAGCATTTGTCTAAATCTGTGAAATACAACACTTTCACAATCATTCTGTGTGTATCCAGTCAGTGATGGACCAGGTGACCTGTCCAGAATGTGCCATGGCTCTCACCCAGTGACTGCTGGGATGGCCTCCAGCCCTTCAGCAACCTTGATCAGGATTAATTAGGTATAAAATAAGGCTGCTTGGATGAACAGTCACAGTTTAGATTCTGGTAGAAAAATAATTGTTTTACTTTACATTTGATAGTCATAGTACATAGTAAATATTTTGAAAAGCAGAACTGGAAAACTAAAAGCGCAAGTTTGAACATCATTATCTTACTTGAAAGTCAGAAATGTTTGTTTCCCCTACTAAATCCTTCCTAGCTTTATATAAGCAGCAAACACCAATGAATTACACAACATGCCTTATGCAATCTTAGAAACAGAGATAATATCCCCTATATTGATCATTGATCATTCCGATCACTATTGCTATCATCAGTATAGGGAGTTACAAATCTTGTGCCATTCACTGTCACAGCTTTTACACGATATGCCACTATATCATGATTAAAAGGCAGATTCTAAAATTATTTCAGTCTTCTGTTTGAAAAAAAAATGTTGTGGTCCTAGTTTGTTTCAGCAACTTATTGTTAGAGAACTACAACAAAGACAGGCATTTGGGGGGCAAAAAGTCCATAACAGCAATTAGATGCATCTGCATACCAACTGGCTGTTTGGGAGTGATGCTAAAAATTAAGCTTTTTGTTCTCCTATCAGTGATTTAAAGCATGGAGTTTAAATGGAACACTGTGTTTTGGTCAGATGAGAATAAGACTGAGCTTTTAAATAATAATCCAGGTAGGGTTGTTTTAAAACAAAGGATCTACAACAGAAGATCTGTGTAGAACTCTATGATTTCTCATTCTGTTTCTGTGCCAGTAAACTTTCAACAGGATACTTATCCAAAACATATAGCCAGATCAGCACAGAGGTGGCTTACCACACACATCTACTGTCTTTCATAGCCATTGCAGTCCCCAAGAACTAAATCTATAGAACACTTAGAATGGGAAGTTGAAGGTAGGCAGGTAAAAGAGTAGACCCATAATCCTGAACGACCTGGAGAATTTGTGTAGAGAGGAATGGTCCAAGGTACGACTCTCATTGTGCTCCAACTTCATGAAATTTCATTGGAGAAGACTAAAGCAGTCCCCCTATGCTGCTACCATCATAAGGGGATCAAAAATTTAATGCCAACAATGGCACCAATAATTGAACCCCACACTGCAAAAACAGATCTAAAAATAAGTAAAATATTCTTAAAGTTAGTGTATTTGTCCTTGATTTGAGCAGGTAAATAAGATTATCTGCCAATGGAATGAGTATTTTGACCCCTAAAATAAGATAATTAGATATCCTGCACTTGAAATAAGATGATGGAGATGAATTGTTCCTATTTTAAGTGCAAAAATCTTATCAGATCAGATCATCTCATTTACCTGCTCAACTCGAGGACAAATGCACTCATTTTAAGAACATTTTACTTATTTTTAGTTCTGTTTTTGCAATGCAGCAACTTTATTTTATATCGGTTAAGCCTAAACACTGTATGTTTCCTGCTGAATAAATGTACTCATAGTAAAGGAAGGATTTTCCAATGATATACAGTGTGGTATTGTGCTGCTTCAATAAAAGATATATCTATTTTGACCAGGGGTGCCAAGTCATTCCATCAACACTGTATGTGCCGAGGAGACTAACATTCCAGAAGGAAAAAAAAACAAAACAACAACAACAAACAAAACAAAAAAAATGAATAAAGGCACAGGCTCGGTACGGCACAACTCCCTTAGTTTTCACATGGTAATTTAGAATAACTTGAATTTCTCACTACAGGAAGAGCATTACAGTATTATCTTCTATTTCCCTGATTTGAGATGTTTTGTCATTATTTTTATTTGAGCAACTTTCTAATCAGCGATCACGTTTGAACTTCATTAAGAAAAGAGCCCCAGGCATTCCGGATGAGTATTCAATCTAATTCTGACATGGTACAGGGGGAAAACATCTGGCCCCGTTAGAATCTCAGATAAGTTATGAAGAAAAAAAAATCTCTTCAAATGATTCTTGAAGGCGGAGGGTGACCCTTCTGCTCTGGCTCCATTGGTATCCTATTTTACGACACTGGAACCTGCATGAAAAGAGTTTAAACTGAGACTGATGCATGAGAATGGCAGCACCTCATGAGGTTTCTGGAAATAAAGCCCGCTGAAACATGTGCAGCTTGTTCCTCTCCTGATGCTAAGTAGTAACTGAAATTTCCTCTCCCTGATTAAAGATATGTTACGTTTTTTTAGACTATGAATACATGTAGCTAATCAAGGCAGCTTTTTAGATCCAGTGCTAAATCACATTACGGTTTAAGTCTAAATACTGTAGATAAAAAGCACATTTTGACTTTGATACAAACTGTACTTTCTGGGTTACATAAACCATTGCTCTACAGAGAATATTTCTTGTTTAGACATCGCTGACTGACAGCATATTTTCTCTATCACCCAACTTAATATAGATTGTCTTCTCTTCCACAGACTAGAGGGACAAGGTCCAGATTATTTTCTGCACGACTGAGTGGTTTATTGGCTGTCTGCTGCCATCCACCTAGGAGCTGCATGACACCGGGGTGAAGGAAAGGGCAGCAAGGACTGCCAGTGATCCTAAACATCTAGCTGGCCATCTGTTCCACAGTCTTTCAGTTTGGTACAGTCCGCGATCTCCAAAAGTAACCTGTCAATACCAGTAACCTCCCAACAGAGCTCATAAGTCAAAATAGCCATCCTCTAAAAGATGGACAAAACAGACATTATTAGATTGCAATAAAATTGTCTTTCTGAATGTACACCATGCAAATGTGTAATGCATTTGTCTATCAATGCAGCTTAATGTCATACTGTTGAATTTTTCATAAAACTGAATAACAAGCTGGAAATCTGTATTTTATCAGTTCATCCCTTTCATTTATGACTTGAATTGATTCATAAACGTTAAACATTTCTTTTCACAGTTTGTCAGTTTATGGCAATGTTCAATGGACTATGTTTAGATTTTCTGCAACAGACAAACACAAAGGAGTGCATGTTTGTAAATCAGAAGGACAAGGACTCGTGGATACAAATTAAGAAGATGAAAATGTATCAAAGTTAAATGCTTTTTGCAAGTGCGTTCAGCCTTCTTTAACCTGATACCGCTAAAGAATCTGGTCTTTATACATCATTCATAACACATAGTCTGTGCGTAACTGTGTGGCTGTCCTTTGAAGGGCACCAAGTTTCCTAGAGAACTTTAGTGAACAAACAGAATCATGAGCATTAAACGTCTCACGGAGAACTGTTCAATCCATCATCTGAAAATCGAATCCAGTAAAAGTGGAAAGCCACTAAAACTGGGTTAGGAGTACATTAATCAGAGGATCAACCAATAGACTCAGAATAACTTTGGATGAGCTGCAAACATTTTCAGCTTAGGTGGCATAATTTGTCTAGAGAACGACTGTTAGTTGTGTACTCCCCAAAACTGGCCTTTATAGACAAAGACAGAGCCTGCAAGACAGCTATAAAAAAACTACAGTTTGTAGTTTACAATGGACATGTAGGGAGCACGTGCCTTTAGGGAAACTGTACAAGTGAAGGGAGCTGCTCTGTCAGATAAGTTGATGTGAAGATGGATTCAGAGGAGGTTCACTTCCCAGTAGGACAAGGACCCTAAATGGTTTAGAGCAAACTACTGCTGCAAAGATTTTCATATTTTGGAATTTGTAGCACTCTATTACATAAAAGTCCCATCGAAAATATGTTGTAGTGTTTGGTTATTATGTCACACCATGTTCAAAAGGTATACATACATTTTGAATGCCACTGTCCTGTTGTGAGATGCACAGCGCTGCAGTTGGTAGCGCTGTTGCCTTGAGGTAAGAAGGTCCTGAGTTTGACTCCTGGCTTGGACTCTTTCTCTACAGAGTTTGCATGTCCTCCCTATGCATACCTTGTTTCTCTCTGGGCTCCCTGGCTTCCTCCCACGGTCCAAACACCGACTGCCAGGTGAACTGCTCTATCTTAATAGACATTAGGTATGAGCATGGATGTGCCAGGTGTTTGATCCTGTTTGCCTCTGTGTCTCTGCCTCTCATCCAATGACTGCTGGGTATATACATATATCCCTATCCCCAGTACAGAGGATGATGTGTGGACTGTACTGCTGTTAAATATGCAATGTCACCTTTGTGTCATATCAATAAAGGCCAATGAGGAAGCTCCTTTCTCTCAATGCATATCTTCAACATGGAAGCTACTGTATATTAGGATTACTTGTGTTAATGGGTAAAATGGTAAGGCATGGTATAGCTTTATGCAGGATAAAATGGATGGTCAGAATCCAGTCGGCTCAATTCTGTGCGAAGGGTGTCAATGCAAACTGCCTACGGTGTGAAGAACTAAAACACAAGTCCAGAATAACTACAGCCCAAATGGATCAACCACACTCTGCCTCCTCCTGTTAGCCAACAGAAGTTTATAAAACCTCCTCTGTGATCTAGGAGGCAACTTTCTGTTCCAACTCACACTGCTGTGGCTTGCTGATTTTCAAAGTGGAATGGGATAAAATAGCAGAAATAAATCAGAAATAATGAGAGAACAAATAATGACAATATAAAGAGCGAAAACAAAATCCCCTGCGATGGATTCCATTACCAACTGTCTACAAAGCACTTACAGGTTAATATCAGGTTGGCGTCCTGCGTTAAAAGCCTGTTTCTGACAAAAATAAAGATTAGGCTTTTTTTGAGACACTCAGCAGTGGCTTGATTGGTCAGTGAGAGGGCATAATTATCTGAGAGAAAATGTCTTTTAACTCCCCAAACACTCAGCATGAAATCTGTTCACATTTAGGAATGGAAAAGAGCAGAGCCTGTCAGGGCTAAGGAGCCAAACTCTGCATTGTTGGTATTTTATTTAAGGACAAGTGTTCTGTCACGACTGAATCCCAACAATGTGCACCGCTGTTTTATTCCAAGAATCCACATTGCTTATTTTAACCATGTTCCCTGGGAGAGTTCCCCCTCAAACTAAATTTCTTAGACCCTTACAGCGATTTCAGATCAGAGAACAAGGAGGAGTTTGTTTTGGCTGAGCCACACACATACTAAATGACAGACAGACCGGGCCTGCCAGTAACATGTTTCAACATGGGTTGGGCTGTTCAGGGTGCATTATTGGCCTCTCGCTACCCATGTTGGCACAAAAGTCGAACTTTGGTCTCAACTGACCAGATCACCATATTCCACATGTTTGCTCTGTCCAGTTCACCTGTTTATGGTAAATGTTAAAGGGATTTTCAATATATTTCTTCCTGCCTTCTTTCCAGAATGGCCAGGTTGTTTTGTCAAGACAACACCTACGAGTCTCTGCGGGTCCTCCAGAGCCACCATGGTCCTCTTGGCTACTTCTCTGAATAACGCTGTCCTGGTTAATGCTGCCATTCAATTTTATTGGAGATTGATTGGAGAGAACTTTGTGAGATGTTCTCTGATAAATGTCTGAGGTGTTTACAGAACACCTAGATTTAGATTTGATGAAATAACACATGCTGGGGCTCTGTTTATTTACTAGGGAAGGAGAGAAAGTCAATAGCTTTACTGGAATTCATAAGGGGGTATCAGAGTAAAAGGGGACAAATACAAATGTACTCTCCTCGTCCAAATGTTATGTGTAAAAAAAGGGAAATAATTGTATAATTTTGCTTCTTCATTGCAATTATGGACACATGGATGTAGGGGTCTTATCACTCAAAATCCCAACAAAACGGTGAGTATGCCTGACACATGCAAAAAGGTTCAATAAGTATAATTTTCTTGCAAAGGCATAGTATTTACTTCTGATTTAATGCAAACTTTTTAATTCAAATACAATGAATTTATAACTCCCAGTTATAAATCTGATAAATATCCACAGAAATGTTCAGCTGTTTATATCAGTTCATTTTATGGCTTACAGTCAGTAAAAGCCTACAGTTTGCTTTCTCGTGACTTAATTATTACATACAAGTCCAATTGATATCTATTTTTAAAAAGTAACCCTACTAAAAAGTATCTATACTCAATAGTTGGAAGGTGCTCCTTTCGAAGGAATTACTGCATCAGTGCAGCGTGGTATGGAAGCAATCAGCGTGTGATTCTGCTTAAATGTTTAGAAAGCCCAGGTTGCTTTAATAGTGGCCTTTAGGTTGTCTCCTTCATTGAGTCTGATGTCTCTGATCTTTCTGTGGATTATAGCCCATAGATTCTCTGTGTTGTTCAGCTCAGGCTTGTTGCCTGGCCAATCAAGCAAGCACAACAACAACACAGCTATTAAAAAAAAAAAATGTTTTGGCCCTTCCGCCTTGTGGGCAGGTGCCATGTCCTGCAGCCAACTGTAATCCTCATCTCCATAAAGCTTGTCAGCATTTGGAAGCAGCGCCACTATTCCTCCAGACTTTGGGGCCGTACATACCAAATAAAAAAAATCCTAAATGTAAAAATCCTAAATGAAAAGAGGATTTAAATTATGTATATTTATAATATTATTTATGTAGTTCATTATTTTCACTGTGCCAACAGATTTACAGGTATTAATGCGTTTTCAATATTTCAATCATGAGACATTTCTAATGGCTCACATCACTTGCACTTCAACTTCAGCCTTTCTTTTCAACTTCTGGACAATTTCATTGCATGACCAAAAGGGGGCGACAAAGAGCATTAAAAGCGCTAGAAGCGGCAGCTACTGACTCTCCTTCACACACAGTGCTCTCTCTGTTATCTCCCCCGCTTTTCTTATCGCTCTCCTCTTTCCTACATTCTCTCTCTGTCCTAACTGATTTCCTCCATATGTTCCCGTCTTCAAACAGACAAAACAAAATAAACAAACAGCGTAGTTAAAGTGTATGAAGTCAGGAAATACAACCTGGACAGACAGATGGAAACTCACGCAGTTGAATAAAGAAAGTGTTCCAGGTTGTGTGCGGTGGTGCTGACGGAACAGCTCCCGCGTGGTGTGCGCTGAGAGCAGCGCAGGGACGCTGCTAGGTTCTTGACCCAGTCATCCCCGTTTCTGTCTGATCCCAGCTACAGCAACAGTTCTTGTCCGGGAGGCAAAGCGAACTAACCCACATCTGCTCTCAGGCTCACACTGAGCCGTGGAAGGTTATTTCCTTCGGTTTTATGCACCGTCTTTGCTCTTGCGGACTCCCTGGTAGCACTTTTAATACAATCTTCCGCTGAAGAAGGCAGGTTTGGAAAGAATTCGATTTCTCCTTCTGTTTCCAAAAAATACACTTTTGTCCTTTTTTTATTTCTGACTTTGCAGCTTGAAGGGACCCCCCCCCCCCCCCCACACACATACACACACGCACTCATTCTATCTCTCTCTCCCTCTCCCCTCCTTCTCCTGTCCTCCCATCGGTCTGTGTGGACAAGCCAAAAAGAAGCGGCTCCGCGCTTTGCGCATCTCCTTCCCCGTTCTGCGAGGAGGATTGCAGCTAGATTTATTTCAGGTGGACTTGTTTTTTTTTTTTTTTTTGGAAATCTTTGGTATTTTGTGGACAAAACGGGATAACATTCGGTGGAAAACAGGGGGAGGCTGAGTCCCCTCCTTGGTGACCCCCAAGGGAGGTATTGGAGGAGCAGAGAAGTCAAGAAAGGATGGAGAGTTCACTTTCAAGACATCTAAGTTATTGATAGCGTTCTACAGCTGGACTGAACTGTGTATGAATGATCTGATTGGTTGTTTGGATATCGGAAATTATCAGGAGGAGAACTTGGAAGGTTTCAGCCGAAACCTGCGCAGCAGCTTGCAGCAAACTCCACCTGCGCACCCGAACTGATTACCTGAGAAATGACCGACCCAAACCGATAACTGTCTCGGTGTTTGAGAAAGAATGACTCAAACTTCAAACACACGGTGTGTTTGACGTACTTTTCAGGTGATCGCCGCAGATTAAACAGTATAAAAAGATAGTTTCCCCATTCACTGGCTTCTGCTTGGAAATATTTTCCCACTTTAAACGGTTTCCGGGATTCCAGACTGGAGATTGGAAGTTATTTTTGGTCGCGCAAAGTAGAGCGACTCCTTCCACGCCACATCCCGGACAGGGACAGGAGGAGCGCAGAGGGAGCGCACAAGGTCGCTGACTCACGTCCTCCGTCCTGGAAGTGAGGAGCGGGACAGACGGAGGAGAGCGCAGCGGAGCGGAGGGGGGCGCGTAACTGCGGTTAACTGGAGCGGACTTCAGCGTCTCCGCATCTTGGAGGAAGAGCCATGATCTGATCCCGTCTGCAGCCACTGAGGCTGGTAACGTGTCACTGAGTCTAACTCGCATCATTTGGAAAAAGGGAGCAGAGGAAGAGAGAACCTTTTAAAAAAATATCAGTCAATGATGTTTTGCGACTAAAACCAGAGGACAGAGTCAGAGGTGGGATTATTTCTACACATTTTTCCTATCAGCACTGGGTCATCTGTTCCTCTTGGATTCAGGATTAGTTCCAGCGAAGCGTCAGGTAAGATGTGAAGGGGGGACCTACACTCCATCTGGGGGACACGTCCACTCCACTGGATGCTTGCATGTGATGCGGGGTGTTGGGGCGGGGGGAGGATGGGGGGGCAAACAAGAAGACACCGAGCGCATATTGGGATTGAGGGACATCGTTTGCGCGGTCGCCTGCTTGTTTTTCTTGCATTCTCTGTTAAAATTCCCACATTGACCAGGGGACATTTTGGGGTTATGTGCTCTGCTGGGGTGTTTACTTAGTTTATGGTTGCCATGTACTTGTAACTCTACTTTTCTGTCAGATCAGTCAAAGTCTCTTTACAAACTGTTTGTCACCCACGGGACGTAATGTTGCGGTCAGTTTTCTTATTTTTAAATTAATTAATTTATTTTGTTCATAGGTTTTTATGCTACAGTTTTCAATATTTGCGATAGCTTGCTGCCCAGAGCTGCAGGGCCCGGGGGGCGCGATAAAGAAAATGTTATCCATCAGTTGCACACCCTTTAATTTCTTACTTATGTCCATTACTTGATCATCAATTCTCCCCTGCAGTGTACCCATTGTAAGCACTGGAGGCTAATATTCCTGTATACCATGGGTGGCTGATGAAGCTAAAGTTAGTATCCGATTCCCATGTTTTGGTGCTATCTTAAAGGGTTATTTCATGTTTTTATGAAATAACAGTCTCGGCTGTATTCGAACATTTCTGTTCAGAAGAATATTTGTTTAAACCTCATTTGAATTATTTTATATATAACAGAGTAAATTAATATCATGTAGATAACCATTCTTTCTGCTTCGTAACATGTCTGATAGCTTACATAATAAAAAGCTCTTTTTTGTATAATGGGCTTTGTGGAGGGAGTGGGTATGTTTGTTTGCTGGTAGGGCTGCTGAAGGAAGAGGTTTTATCATCATGTAATATAGACAAAATCTGCTCTCCCAAGAATAGGCTTCAATGCTCCAATGGCTCTCAACATCAGAAAAGGCGTAAGGCATTTCAAGTTCTTTTGACTTCATGATGTGTATCATTCTTGATATATTTGCATATTTTAATCAAATTCCTCCAACATGTTTGAGCCACATGTGAGAAGACCTTGGGAATTCAGATAGACCATAAAGACCATAATGTGTGCTTGATGTGTTCCCACAAGACTATTTTAAAGTTCCAACAACTTTTCTACAAGCAGACAGAGCTAAAAGCCCCACTACACAAGCACCTGGAGAACAGCCTACACCATTGCCACTTATGCTGAAGTAGTGTGAGTAGAGACTGCACCCATTGCCCATGCAAACAGCATACGGCATTCACTGAAATGAATCAGGTGAAGAAATTAAAACAGGAATAAAAATGTATTTGCAACAGTTAAAGTTCTGAACACCGTCGTTGGCTTAGTCACAGTTGGCTTCCACCTGACCAACTACAGCAGTCCCCATAATGGCTTCTGACTCATCAAAAGCAAAGTGTGGCTCAGACGCTTTAAGGTTGAACCCTAACATCACTTGGGGCAAACTCAAATGCTTCAGAACCTTCATAGGAGTCCATCAGAAGTTGCTCGTCTGCTCTAATGTTTGGCAATACAACATGGCAGCCTCTTGTCAGAATCAGAATCAGAAATACTTTAGTGATGTCCTTCACCCAAAAGGTTAAAAAAAAACGTTGTATTTTGTGAAATCCTGCAGTGGAAATCTAAACTTCATCTACCAGCTTTTGTTTTTATCCCCAGTGTACATACAAAAAAAAAAAAAAAAAAGAATGACTCAAATCACTGAAAAGTTTCTTTACAGCAAGGGTTGAGATATACTAATGAAAGCAATGGAAATCAATACAATTATCCTAAGAAGAATACAAAAAAAACCATGATCATTGTGTGTGAATAATTGTGTTTTCACGATCTTGTGAGACGATCATTTTAAAGCTGTGGAAAACAAAGTTGAATACTTTTTTGTAATTCAGAGCACGGCCATTGGGCTTCCCCTTATTTATTCATCGGGCTGTGTGCATGCAGGAGAAAACATGAGTGTGCTAAAAGCCAGACATCATATGTGAAAACACACTTGCCTCAGGGTAGGAAAAGGGGAGACGGGACGAGAGAAGAAGCCTGGCATTGTGGCTTAAAGTTCCACCTGAAGAGATGCAGGACATGCGGAGTGATTGTACGGTTCGATCAGTTTGGATTTGCGCTTCCCTTCTGCCTTTCTGTCCTTTAATCATAGAAGTTATTATGAAACAAGAGGCTCCTGAGTACAGACATGAAAAAGGTTCCCCCGTGTTTCAGACAGAGAAGTGAGGCACCCACACACTCTCATGAGAAGAACTAAACTGCATTTTGAGTCATCTGTAGTCTCTCTGTATCTCTTCTATAGCCTCTTTGTGTCTTTTCTGTCTCCTTCTGTTTTCCTGTTTGGCTGTAGCGGATAAACCTATTTTGTTTGCTGCAGTTTTCTTTGCATGCCTGTCTGATATTGAGACAATTGTATTTGGTCACTTTGCATCCCCCTGTGGTCCTCTCAATTGTCTTTGTGATTATTTAACTTCTCTCAAGGTTTATGGGTGTAATTTATGCCACCCTTGAGTGCTGAGAAGTCGGCTAGAACTGAGGTTCATCACAGTTAAGTTCATCACATTCATTAGGTGAATTCGGAAGGTAATGGATTCCACTGAAATTTATTTAGCAGTAATAGTGAATGAGGTCGGGTAGAAATATATGCCAAATTCTGGGGATTTTTATTGGCAAAAGAATCACTGGAACCACATATCATTGTCCTTCCAGTCCACAATTACTTACTTTGTCTGGTTCATCACAAAGTCCCATCAAAGTATTTTATTTGTAGAAGCAGTGAAATGGTTGTGAATATTTTTACAAGGCGCTGCATTCTTAGTTTTTTTTTTCTCTGCTTAAATCGGTTTCTTCAGAATTACTTTTGCACTTCTTTCCAACGGTTCCACATCCTTTTGTTGCCATGTTAAACTTTGTTAGTTTTATCGACTTTTATCTATTTCTGCTCATTAACCTCACCTGAAATTCTGCTGAATGCCGTGTCCGAACACTTCAGCAAAAAAACCCCGTGCCCCTTCAGCTGCATGGCCGGGGTGATGCACCTTCAGCTGAAAGGCAACTGTTTAGGCTTCACTGTATAATTTTCCCATTTGTTCAAGTCTTCCGGAACACAGACGCCGTTTGTGCAAGTGCTTTACAGCACCAGCAGGTGCTTTCTCTCTCTCTCTCTCTCTCTCTCCGTCCCCCGCTCTCTCTCTTCTTCCTCTCCGTGTGAGCATCCACAGAGGAAGAGAGGTTTTGTGAGCGTGTGTGTGCCAGTGATCGGTGACAGAGAGTGAGGATTTATAGTGTTAGCATCGCGCTGAGGAGGAGGGAGTGAGACAGAGTGGACGTTTGTCTTCTGGTCCTCTGTGTGTATGGGGGTGCTACAATGCATCAGAAGAGTGTTCATACACACTTGCACACACTCATAAACAAAAGGGGAGCGAAGCACGGGGTTTAATTATCTCAGCCGTTTAGCGACAAGGTGAACATCAGTTGTCAGAATAGAGGGAGACAGAGGAGAGTGCTGCTCCTGCTGTGTGTGCGTGTGTTTATGATACAGAAATGGTGGCGTATAGATCTTACCATTGGGTGGATGAACCGGCATCAGAATGTCACGCTGACCAACAGCAGCCATTTATAACAAGGCCTGGGATCGGAGTGGATGGTTTATATCGGGGGATGCAGCCACGACAAGGAACATCAGTAACAGGGGGTAGTAATGTTGATATATGGAATTATTTTCAAGTCATGTAATGAGACTCTACATGTACTGAACAGTATCAACAAGAAAGGCACAGTCCTTTTGTCTGCTTTAGAAAACACAAAAGAGCCGGTCCCATCTGGTAGACCGGTGTACCGGGTTTTTGTTCAGGGTTGCCTTGTATTTAGCTCCTGTCATCTTTAACATATCAGCTTCAAAGACTCTGCAGACTGAATGCCTGCCCACAAAATGATGGTGTGTCTAGGATATGTGCTCTGTTAATTTGCCATTATTCTCAACGTTTTCCATCAACTCTAGTCAAAAAGTACTTTTGAAAATAACAATCTTTTTTTTCAGATATTAAAATACTTCTCCTTAAGCACACATATTTGTTTTAAAAATAATTTGATTTAGTGAATAAAACTGTATGTTGGCAAAAGCTTTTGGTCGTCTGCCTTCACACATATTTGAACTTGAGTGACATCCCAATCTTAGGCCGTAGGACTTGGGGCCCACCCTTTGCAGGTTTTTAACATCCTCAATTCTTCAGGAAAGGCTTTCAAAAAAATTTAGGGGTGTTTTAATGGAACTTTTAATCATTCTTAGAGCATCACATTCACGAGGTCATATGCTGATGTTGAAGGAAAAGGCTCAGAAACCCCACTCACGTGCACGCTGTTCCTGAGCTAATCCAGAGGCCGCATGAAGCTTGAAGGTCTGTGTCTACAAAGTGGAAATTTGACCCCTGTAAACCTGAGAAGTCACTGACCCAGTTCTTTCATTTTCTGTGACACAACCCTTTGTCGTAGCACCATAAAAGTTAAATGTGAAATATTTCGTAAAGAGGAAATTTCATGTCTGAAATATTGCACAGGTGGCATCTGGTCATTGACCCACACTGGAATTCATTGAGATGCTCTGATTAACCAATTTGTTCCCAAATGTTTCTAGAAGCAGTCTGCAGCTCTAGCTTCTTGAACCTATTCACCCTATAGCCCTCTGAGTGATTTAAACAGTCGAGTTCAATTATTTGGAGAGTTGAGTGAATACTTTTAATAAAATACCCTCCCTCCCCTGTTTTTCAGGTGAAAAATATATAACACAGTGAATATATGTCACATTCAAGGTGGAAAAACATTTGAAATTGTTTATTACTGTGTCAAAAGTCTTAATTATGTTACAAATTGGTATTCTTATACCCACTGGATGTCAGAGAATGGTGTAGAACAGGAACCAAATGTGGAGAAGAGGCTGACAGAACAATGTACAGTTTTACTTAATAAAAACTGAAGTCCAGAGCTCAATCCAAAATAATACATCGCAAGAGGGCCACAAAGAAAACATGCCGGTGTGATGAACAGGATGACGTGACCAAAAGAAGACTAATGTAGAGATATTTAAGCTGGAGAGCTGATTACAGAACAATGAGCAGATGGTTGATTAGAAATTGATGTTGATTACAAATAGGCGCACCATTCATATTATCTTACACCTAACTTTTCTGTATGTACATACATGCCACCAAATTCCTGACAAATTATGAATACTTATATGTACAATAAATATATTTATAATGTTTCTCTTTTATCTTCTGTTTTTACTCGGGGCCTCAGAACAAAATGTTGCTCAAATGTACGCCGTGAATGTGCAGTGGCATGCCAATTAACTCTAAGGCTAAGAAACTGGGTCCAGCTGTGAGGGAAGACATGCAACTGAAGCTGAACGAAGGAAATTGGAGAAACGGCTGATAGAACACACAGGGAGGAGGGGAGCAGTGTATAAAGACCAAAGCAAAGAACAACACAAAACTACAGTTCCAACCATCATGACACTCTATGTGTGCCCAGGGGCTAATTACAAAAATCCAACACACAAAAGGAGTGCTCAGAATCAGCCGAATCACACAAAAGCATCAAACACTCCAGGCATTTGCTAACAGTTTACAAAGAGCCACAGTGAAATAACCCAAGCGGCCCGGAGGAGAAATCACTCCTTGGACTTCTACAACAGCGAGGCAGAGGCATGTATAAGGTGTAGACGAATCCAAACCAAACTCGGCTATTTTGTTAGGAAATAGTTGACGGGACCCCAAGGGGGTTTCATGATAGATAGCCTTGCAGAGCCCAACACTGCGCTTGGGCAGGACCAATCCCAGGCTGCAGTAAAGTCATCCCTGAGAAACAGCGGGATGGTTGTTCTGTTGAAAACAGCAGAAAGACATGGATAAAAATTACTATTTGACAAGAAATGGTAGGAAATGCAAAACGCTTTTAAACAACTTGTGTAAGAGTAGGGGGATGAAAACAAATAAAAAGTGTGGTGCAAATTACAGAAAGTGCTTTAGATAATGCAGCAAATAAAATCCAAAAGTACAATGAATAAATGAAAAGAAAAGAAACAAAAGGGAAAGTGGATTCGCTGCTGGGAGGAAGAAGGAAGAAGACAAAAGGGAGAAGAGCTGAAAAAAAAAAGGAGAATTAAGTTGAGAGGAGGAGCGTAGCGGGACTTACTGCTGTTTATTGCAGTGTAATTGCTCTGTGGTAAAACAAATTCATTTTGTCCCTTGGTGCTCATGTGATATATTAAATTCCCGCGCAGCAAGTGAAATACAGCTAAAAAGAGCCCCGCAGTTTTCTCCAAGGCCGCTATCTACCATGTTTAGCTCAAAGAATGTAAATAATTGTTCATAAAATACTTGTTTGGATTTAAGAAAAATCCAAAGAGGCAAACAGAAAAAGAAAAACAGGAAGTATTATGGGAGGATAGGAAGGATAGTAAAGGTTTTTAAAAAGGCAAGGGGGATTTAGTGTGAGAATATCTATAAACTGTGAAAATGA
Source organism: Fundulus heteroclitus (assembly GCF_011125445.2). Taxonomy (NCBI): domain Eukaryota; kingdom Metazoa; phylum Chordata; class Actinopteri; order Cyprinodontiformes; family Fundulidae; genus Fundulus; species Fundulus heteroclitus. The sequence continues at coordinate 34,033,224 of NC_046383.1, read as the reverse complement.
TGACAGGGATCAGAGTCAAAAGACAGGAGAGCACGAGCTCAGACGGTCGACATGGAAAGATGCTTCAAAAGACTAATAAGCCGCATTGCACATTCACAATTTTGTTGCTTTTAACCCTTGTTATCTGTTTTTGGTTTTACTCTCATCAAGCTGTTTCCTGAAAATCCTTGTAGATCTCAGATGATTCCCAACCTAACCTAATTCTAAGTGGTTACCTAACCGCCAGTGAAGTGACCCTTTCCTCAGGGACATGCCGGCTCACCAGTGTTACTTCCTGATGGTTGACCACCCTTACTCTTGCATGAAGCATCACATCCACAATCTCCACACATGATAAAACCAAATGTGTTCAGTTAACTGACTGCCACCACTGGCTCTTCATTCAAATTGCCAGCCGCGAGCCTTAGCTTAAACCTTAAAAACAAACTGGTGGACACAGTAGTTTTATCACAGGCTCAGTGTTGTACCATTTCCCATCATTCTGCAGGACCTTCAGCAGCACGTGGACTCAAAACATGCGGAAACAAGTTGTTCGTTAGTGAACAAGAAGTGATAAATATTGTTTTGAGTAAATTAGGATTTGCTGCTGATTTGTCTCATTTAAATAATAATTTTGCTCTGTCTGCAATCTCCCTTCATGCCACCTTCGCTTATAATAATTATTAATCAGTGCAGCGCGTGACCCTAAAATGTTGCACGTCTTCCCTGTTTTAATGGTGCGATGGCATTCATTATGAATAATCCTCAGGCTGAAACTGCTCTGGGGATCCCAGGAGTTTAGAAACTAGAGTTGACAACTTTCATTTCTAGATAGAGCCATGATCGAATAAGTCCTATAACATAAGAAAATAAGACACCCTAACCATACACGCTGAACAATGATGCCATTTTAACATTGAACATGATGTCCTCATGCAAATGGGACTCAATATTAAGTCCACACATGAGCCTAATTTACACTTCATTCTTTTTAAGTTTTAAACTGCCTTTAGGGAAAGCGTTTAAACCCTTAGAACTTCAATAACATGTTGAATACACATGACCGAAAATCATTAAGAAGCCCAACCCAAGTGTGCCAATTAAGCTTCACACACCACAAATGGAAACTGAATGCAGAATTTATTCTTAAACTATTTACACTCTCTTGAGCGTTTAATATCATCATGAGTAAAAGTAGTCAGTGTGTTTGTTCCCTTGACATAGTGAGGAACCCACATGAAGACTCAGACACACTATAGTAGAGAGATGTTGCTTTAAGGACTTCCTTAGTTCTTCATGCATTGATCCAAAAAGATGTCAGAGACATTGTTCTAGAGGTTTTGGTCTATTTTTATTCAATACTATCTGCTGCACATCTATGTTGTGAATTTCCTATTCCACCCCATGGTAAAGGTGCTCTTTTAGACTGTTGGGTGCCATGGGAGTCCAGTAAACTATTTTATCAATTCAAGAAATGCCTGTGAGATGATTATAGCTTTGTGACATTTCCCTGCTGGAAGCAGCCATCAGAAAATCACAATGGAATAGACATAGCCAGCAATTATACTCAGGTAGACTGTGGTGTTTTATTAATATGTGATGTTGGCCAAGAAAATGTCCCCCACACTACTATACCACCACCCTCAACCTGAACTGCTGAGCCAAGGCTGGGTGGGTCCCTGCTTTCATGTTGTTTACACCAAACATCTGAAAGTTGGGGCTGGAGTTGAGATTCATTGGCCCAGGCGTCGTTTTTCTAATCTGTAATTGTCCAGTTTTAGTGAACATGTGTGAATTATAGCCACAGTTTCCTGTTCTTAGCTGACAGGAGTAGCACTTTTTGTGGATTTCTGCTGCCATAGCCCATCTGCTACAAGGTTGGACAAGTTGGGAATTCGTAGATGGTGATTCCACATGCCTTGGTTGTAACAACTGGTCATTTGTGCAACTGTTACCCTTTTATCATCCTACTGTAGTTGCCATTCATTGGACATTGCTTCTGTTTTTTGAACCATTCTCTGTGAACCAGAGTGATGGCTGTGTTCGAAAATCTCAGCAGATCAGCAGTCTCTGAAATACTCAGATCAGCCTGTCTGGCACCAACAACCATGCCATATTCAATGCTGCTTATATCCCCTTTCCACCATTCTGTTGCTCACTTTGTAGTTAAGCAACTTGTCTTTACCATGTCTAGATGCCTGGAGTTATTGCCATGTGATTGGGTAATTCACTGCTTGCGATCACAAGTATTTGAAGATGCCTTATAAAGTTATCGGGACATATATTAGCAGGGTCCTGATTAGAGATAATAAACATGTAGTGTAATCCAAACTGCCACCAAACATCACCATCTACAGGTTATGCACTGACAAGATGACTCCTGGATATCCTTAGCAAAAGAGGAGAATTCATATTTTTTTAAGGTGTCAGTTGTTCAGTAGGAAATATAATTTCCAGCAAGAGCTGACAACATGCCTGCTACTGCAGAACCACAAGTATCCTTAGGGGTTAAATGCTGGATGTAACGTAAATGATACATGATGTACATTTAATGTTTAAGATGTGTTCCTGGGAACTCATATAAAGCCGATATGTACCGGGTAAAGAATCTAATATATACTAGGTTAAAGGTTAGGAAATATACAGCATGCTACAGGAAAAATGCAGTATGTGTTTCAGTAAGGCAAGGCAAGTTTATCTCTATAGCATATTTCAGTAACAGGAAAAACAGTGCTGTACATGAAGATAAGAAAAGTAAACATACAAAGGAAAGTAGATTGCAGTAGAATCAAGAGAAGTTTGACTACAAACTTAATCTAACAATATTTAAGTGAACTACATCTGATTAAATTGAACATTAACATTTAAAGGCAACTCTAAACAAAAATGGTTTTAGTCATGATTTAAAGGAACTGAGAGATCCCATAACACTTTTACAGTCTTCTGGAAGTTTGTTCCAGATAAGTGGAGCATAAGACCTAAATGCTACTTCCCATCTAGTTCAGGTTCTGGGTATGCAGAGTAGACTTCAACCAGAAAACGTGAGTACTCTGGAGGGTTGATAAACGGATTACACATTACAGAAATAACATTTATGTAATGTATTTAGGTTCTAAGCCATTCAGGGATTTATAGACTAACAGAGTTATTTTAAAGTCTATTCTCTGAGATACAGGGAGCCAGTGTAAGGACTTTAGAACTGGGGTTATGTGCTCTACTTTCTTAGTCTTAGTGAGGACGCAGGCGGCAGCGTTCTGGATCAGCTGCAACTGTCTGATTGACTTTATTTGCAGACCTGTGAAAACACCATTGAAATAACGATTTGACTAAAAATAAACACATGGATTAGTTTTTTGAGATCCTACAGAGACAATATTAATTTAATCCTGGAAATGTTCTTCAGCGGATAGAAGGCCTACTTAGTAATTGTCTTTAGATGCATTTACAGGTTCAGGTCTAAGTCCATCACTACATCCAGATTTCGGGCCTGATCAGTGGTTGTTAGTGTTTGCCAACTCTTGATCGCTCCTCTATTAGTCCAAAAATGATTAGTTCAGTTTTGTTTTTATTCAGCTAAAGAAAATTTTGGCATATCCATGTACTGATTTCGTCCAAGCATTTACTCAGCACTTGAATGGCTTCATAGTCACCTGGTGACATGGTGATGTAGAGCTGTGTGTCGTCTGCATAGTTATGGTAACTGACGTAATAGTTTTTTATGATCTGAGCTTGAGGGAGCATGTAGATATTGAATAGGATTGGGACCCAAGATTGAACCTTTGGAAAACCCACAGATGATTTTTGTCATCTCACATGTAAAGTTACTTACTGACAAAAAAGTCCTTGTCCTTTAAGTAGGATTTAAACCAGTCGAGTGCTGTATCAAGTGTAGTACCATGGTGGTATGGTCTCTTCCTTATAGTGAGTATAGCTTTACCTGAGACACAGTGTCTGAGATCTGTCTTATTCTGAGGGCATTTTTTATAGAATCTTCATCATCGGACATAGAGGGTTTACTTAGTGTAGCATGAGATTAGGTTCCAGTTTTTACTACTAAGTGAGATTCTGTGAAGTTATCGGTTTTGCCATCCATAGTACTTACTGTCTTCTGGTTTCAGCTGTCAGTAACAGTCTTACTGTAAAAAGATGCCATATTCCCAAACTATTTTTTTAAAAAAGTGAAGAAACCCTGTGAGAAAGGCTGTCAGCTATTCAGATTGGGGCCGTATGTGACATAATATCCACCATATTAGGATTTTAATCATGTCCACCTTTGCAAGATAATGTTAAGTTTGTTACTGTTTTCTAAGCTCAATGACATTTGTGCGGTGAAGTTATGTCGGTAGAAGATGTATTAACCCACCTGACCAAATAAATTACTCTTAGGTTTTCCAAGAGTGGAAAACCAAATTTCGTAAATTGGTGTGGTAACGCTATGTGTGCAAGGGTATCAGATACATTAAGTTAGAAAGCTGTGACCCTAATCACAAAGAGCCATGTATATTAATGTAGACAAAGGAGGCAGATCTAAAAAAGTGAGATGATGTGTAATTTTGAATCTTTCGTCAGGCACATCTTCAGCCCTTTTGCAAACCAGTGCTTTTCTGTTTTCTTTTGTCATGCTTAGGAAGAGTACACCTTTTTCCTCTCTTTGCTTATTTGTAGCTTCTCAAAATGAGTCACATGGATAAGAATAAAGTGTCCAGTTTAAAACACAAAAGAAAAAGCCAGGTTAACAATTCAGGCTGAAAAGAACTACACAAGGTACGCCAACCATACAGTAGTTTTGTGTTCAAAGTCATGTGAAAATAATTTATCCTGCAGAAACTACAAAAATATCCATAAGGACTTAACTATTTTGCCAAGGCTAAGAGTTAAATAATAGAAGATACTTCTTTAGAGCAGAAAAACAGGATTCTCAGGAGCTCTTAGGTTGTGTTTGTGCTATATGATTAGTTGTATGCAACATCGGATGTGTGATGTTATTATGACTTGTGTATTGCAAAGTTTCAAAGAGCAATTTTGATCAAAGTGATGTCATACAATGTAGAGATCTTCACATTTCTTTGAAACTCCAGGGTAATTTGATGTCATGCATGCTAAAAAGATCAAAGACCTGTATTTTTGTCATAGGAAAGAAACTGCCACAATGGCATTATAGCAAGAAAAGCAAAAAATAATTCAACCTGCAGTATGACTGCATATGCCTCATACAAAAGGAGAAAGCAGACTTTAATGAGACTGTCTAGAAATAGCAAGGCCATTCAGGGTCACTTTTAATTTATACCTAAATTGACTTTACCACAAGTGTGTGACCCAGGGTACCTCAAAAGAGGAATTATCCTACCATAGGTCATTTTATAATTTGATTTTCATCTGTACGTTTTAAGATGGAGCTTTCTGTATTTAAATTAGTCTTTGTGGGACCTTTATATGCATGGGTTTGATGATTAGTGTCAATTGATGCACTTCTAAATCTGGTGGTCATCAAAATTGTCCAATGCTGAATCTGTCCATTACACTCGTGTCAGTTTGGATATGTATTTATTTATTTACAAAGAGAAAATGCATATTAATGAACACAAGATAAATATGCATTTTCTAGTCTCCAGTCTTTAGGGAGGCAGAGTCACCCTCAATACATTGGAAAAACAAACAACACAACACAGTACACCAAGAACAACAGACAATAATAAGATACAAAATAAATAAATGCAACATTACCTCAGACCATGTAACAAAAAACATTGCTGCCCTTAAAAATTAAAGAAAAATAATGCTAGAATTCATTGTAAATTCTTATTTCCTTAAAATAAAGAATGTTTTTTCTTTAAAATCTCTTCTCTTCCCCTCTTTGCTCCTGTTATGCCTACATTTCGATACAACTACAAACAATAAATGACAGCATTACCATCCCAACTGACTATTTTTAATACCCAAAGTTGTCTTTTTGTGTGATTAATTTTTGGTTACATTGTAGATGATAAGGTCTCAAAACGAAAAAAAAAAAAACAAAACAAAAAAACTTTAATGACAGTTCAAAGCTACACAATTTTTGTCAAAACATCTGCAACACAAAAGGCAACGTTTGCAATTTATTCAACTAACTGAATGTTGACCTACTGTATTTTACGGACTAAAAGGCGTACTTAAAATCTTTAAATTTTCCACAATATTTGATAGTGTGCCCTATAGTCCAGTGCACTTTATATATGATTACCGTTGTGCTTAGTGACCAATTTTATGTGGTACAATGTGCTCAAAAATCTGTTAAAATGTGTAAGCACAACTTTGGTTAGCAACAAAGCCGCTCTGCTCAATGGCTATTCGGAGCATTACGGTACACTGTGTCGGTACCTGATTAGACCCCTGAGCTGTCTACAACACTGCCTGACTGTAATCTCTAAACTAAAAGTGCATTCATCTAAGGCAGCCGCACCTGGAGTACGTGCTAGTAGCAATAAACCAAGTAAGTTAATTCAGTAAACCAGTGAAGTTTATTACAATCAAAAATGCAAATTAAGTTTGAGCTAAAGAAAATGCTGCAGCATCTAAAAAAACGAAACAAATACATTACCGTACTTACTGCTGTTAAAGTAAGTGTAATGGATACAGCACTGTTACATTTCTACAATGAAACCTATAATCGTAATCAGTTACAATTTTTACGTTTAGTGTTGGGGAACTACCCAACTCTGCTGACAGCCACACGCTGTGGCGTGGGCACTGTTACTACTGTTTTTAGCATCAGTGTGGTGTTTAAATGAATAAAGAGAAGGTAAAGAAACATAACAGACAATGGAAGACGTTGTCTTCCAGCTTTAAGAGAGAGAGATCCACTTCTGTACATAGCTACCAGCAAAATGCATCTAGTATGGCGTTCTGCTTGAACTAGCTGCATCAATCCCTCTACTGCTTCTACTTCTTGTAACCCACTTTGTTATTGAGCTCTTACCTTGCCTCTGGGTCAGTTCTTATCCTTGCGGATGTCAGCCATTGCTTAGATTTGAGCCCCGCAGCTCATAGGGATTCAGTGATTCAGAGTCTTGCTTATAGTCAGTATAGTGCAAGCCAGCTGACATGAGGGCTTGATGTAGGATTATTTGGATGAATGATGGTGTAAGCACCAGGATGACCTCAAGCGGCAGTGTTTGTGTGTGGTCTATCATTTTGTTATGGTTAACTCCACAAGTTTTTTTTCCCAACAAGTGTTTAATAAATTAGATTGGCTTTGGTTTTAGACTTTCTACCAACTTTGGTTTTGAGTGAATATGTAGGAGGCTGTAGGGGGGGGGGGGGGGGGGGGGGGATATCCTTTACAGTTTTTTCCCCCAGCATCATGAAAAAGAAAGCTAAATGTCCTGCACATCACAGCATCTGCTCTCACAGACCTGTTACACATGGTTTGGCCACTTTGAATGATGGCTAGACAATAAAGACTATTTGCATTTAAAACCAACTGGATTTCACATTGCAGCAATTTTCCTGCTTGTTTTGGGGGAAAAAAACTTGAAAGTATTGCATTTTGCAGTAAATCCCACTGTCTAAACACAACTTCTGATTCCAGGCTTCCCGCTGCCAGTTTTACATCTTGAGCTATTTGTCCACATTGTATCAAGATTTTACAAAGTGATCAGATGCATGTGTTTATTCTTTTAGAAAAGCTCTTCATTAGCTTGAAAAGTTTACTTTTAACAAACCACCATTTTTTGACTGTATTTTTACCTTGACACAAGTGGTTCAGCTATTATCATGTAATTATAGTCATAAAGGCACAGTTGAATCTGATTCCAGCTGCAATCAGTTGATCCTTAATGGTATAAGTAAGGAGTATTTTTGATAGGCCAGCCACTCTTGGGAGATTCACCACTGTTTTATCAATTTGATGATAGCAGCTCTCACTGTGGGGCGTGAAGTCCCAAAACCTTTTAAACCTCTCCACGCTGATAGACGTCAATGCAATTGCTTTTCTTGTCCAATCTGTTTTTGAAGTTGCTTTACATCTGGGCATGACAATTTGTTTTTGAGATATTTAAGCCTGCTTCATGTTGTCAGAGTCAAGTCAAAGTCAGCTTTATTGTCAATATGCAGTGCGTACAAGTACATAGAAAATTCGATTCTCTCTGACCAAAATGATAAATGATAAAAAAAACAAAGTAAGGCACAGGTCCTATTGTAGTGATCTGATTTCTTATGTCTGTCAGTAATTACCCCTGGCATGGCCCATGATACTGAACTCAACTTTTCAGAAAATGTGGTTAATCACAATTATTGCATGATTTAACAAAGCAGGGCAGGGTCAGGTTGGTTTAGACAGCTTTTTTTTCCACCACTGAGTGCAATCATAATTAGAAAACTGTGTTTTTTATTTACTCAGATCATCTTTGTGTGATATTAACATTTGTTTGATGATCTGAAACATTTAGGTATAATAAAATATTGAAAATCAGAACAAATGGAAAGAAGGTTTAAATCCTATTAAATGAGAAACATCAGCCAACAAAATATGGAACATTTCTGCTAGGTCCATGATTCCCTTTATACACATTACATAATTCCCCTTGTCTTACCACTCTGGGCATTGCTAATTAGTTAGGCTATGATGAAATGTGTGTGTCTTTAAAAATTCTATGATTAATGATTTGAGTACATTATTTGGCATCTTTCTACATTTAAAAGTGATCTGTTGGTGTTAAACAGCGCAGCTGGGTAACACTACCCACCCACGTTTGCAGCTGTATTTCGCACTATTTATTTACTGTCTGCTGTCTGTGTTCGTGGGATTGTGTGCGTGCCGTTAGCGGGAGTTCAGTGGCGGGGCATCCAAGGGGAATTCAGCCCCAATCATTTAGAAACACACATTAGTGTTGATGTGTCCTGGCCAGTCCTGTGCCTGTAAGGAACACGTCGCAACTAAGCTAATTTGGAGTCAATAGAGGCCACACACACATACACACTTAAAAGGGCAATGGCCATCCGATGAGAAAAATGCAGACAAAAATATTAGAGGTAAACATTTTCAGACATGTTAAAGCTGTTTTATTATTAATAGATTAGTTCTTACAACAATCATTTCCTGATGATTACATGTCAACAGAATGCTCTGACGACGTTTTTTTCTCACGTTCAGGTCAAAGCTTTATGATGCTATTATTCTGCAGCACATACTGGCTGTATGGGGTTGCCCTCTATATACACCCGGATGCAAATACTATCAGGTTTTAATGATGAAAGGAAAGTTACTCATACAGCAGCATGGGCTACATAAGGTCTTTTAACTACAATGGATCACACAAGAATAACTGGTATGCATAAATGACTGTTGGCCATAAATGACTCTGCTGCCACTTTTCCATGTTTTGGCCAGATTTTGTGAGATCTAATAAGAATAGATTAGAAGCATCACATTGGATCAAGAATCTGTATTGTCATTAGGTGTTACTATAATGACACTTTGGTAGCTCAGAATTCACACAGATTACGTATAACACACAGACACAACAATATATATATATATTTTTACTTAACCTTTATTTAACCAGGAAAAAATCCCATTGAGATTAAAAAACTCTTTTTCAAGGGAGTCCTGGCCAAGAGGCAGCAAAGTTACATACGGAACAGAGATACATTACATTAAATGACAGGTACATAAAAAAAAAACATATCAAGTAAAACAATTACAGATAATTGAGGCTGTCTCAAATTCTTTCATTTTCAACTTAAAAGCATTTAAGGATAAAAACTCAGTCAACGTCTAGTCTTCTAGTCTCTCATGGCATACTTACTTTTCTGTGTAAGCAAGGTACAAATGTTAGAGGGGTGTAATCCAAGAAGGGCCTTGTAAATAAAAGTGTACCAATGACACTGCCTCCTTGTAGAGAGGGAAGGCCAACCCACCCAAGAGATGTTTTCAAACTTTTATTCATTTAATTTTTCCAAGAAATTGGTCGATTGCACCAGCAACCCTTCCTGAGAAGCAATAGTCCTTAGCGGCTTATGAGATTCTGTTAAGACTGATGGGCAGCTGTGAAGATGCGCATCACAATCTGGCCCTTGTCAGTGTCTCTCAGTGCTTCCCTGATGTCAATTGCTTGCTTTGCATTAGTTGTAATGGGTGAAAGGTGTCATATTAATTTTACATCAAGTTTTGGAAAGACCAAATAGTGACAGGAATCTAGAAGTTGGTATACAGGTGAAACTTAATCATTTGCTTTATTCTGTTGATAGTTTTCTTAGTCAGTTTTTACATGAGATGTTTCCATCAAATGTTGAAAACGGTACATGGGTAGCCACAAACTTTAGTACAGTTTGCTCAGGATAAATTACTGTAACCTAATTGATTATTTCATAATAATCCACGTACAAAATCAAGATAAATAATGATGTCAAAGCTCCTGTTACACTGTTATCTACCTCGCTACACATTTTGAAGTTTCTGACAATGGTTTGATGTGTGTCTGAAGAAATTTGTGGGGCCCTTTTTGATGCAAACCTGTTTATAAAAAAACAACATTGTGCATTCAACCTGTCTACGTACTACTGTCAGAAATCCTTCTCAGTTGGTTAAGTATATAGCACATTCACAATGTGCTGTCTCTTTTAAATAAGTCACATTTTACACAGTGCATATGCACTGGACTGAAAGAGTCAACATTTACAGTGTTGTGCCAAGACGGGATATGCAACCTCTGCCTCAAAACTGTACCGGACAGACATAAAAGAAATAAAAAAAGAAATCAAACACAACCTTTATCACACTGCATGATGCCAGACTACTTGATGCAGCCACAGAATCTATTCAGACAGATCTGACTAAAGTACTGGTTCATCAATAAATGAAAAGCAAATTACTGAAAAGAGTGTGAGGGGCATGAGAGAGAAGACAGGGTAGTGGAAGCAGTGGCAGCAATCATCCTGCACACTTTCCCCAGAAAACTTCTGACACTGGTATTTGTGGTGGCTCATCTTTGGCTGGGAAAGAGCTGAATCAGCAGCATCTGAGCCTGTCACACAGAACAATCACAGACCACCGATTCAAGCTTACACATGATCCTGGCTATGTGGGCCCATAATAGCTCAGTGTGACCTTTCACAAATTGGCCAACAATATGGAGACAGATGATTACGATATGACTTATTTTTATAGAAAGAAAAAGAATTATGGTGTGAATTGTGGTTTATTGTGGATAGGGAGAAATTGACCAATATTTTCTTTTACAGTCAAACAAACTGACCATATGTTTGGAACTGTGACTTTTACTGTCAGTGGTGTGCATGTTTGCTGATACAGTGGCACTACATAATAAATGGTGTGCTGAAGTGGTCTAATGGGCAACTTTTAGAATTTTAGAATAATAAATAGCTCTCGTGAAGTTCTGGGTGTATTCAGTGAAGGATATATTACAAAAATGTAAAAACTTTTATATTCAGTTTTATCAATATCAAAAGAAAGATCTTAGAAATAGATTCAAAATTAAGTGGAGATTGTTAAATTTAAACAGTCTAAATCGATGTAAATGTAGGTGTTTAATGTGCACATTAGCTAGAATAGGCATAGCTGGGCATGAGTCCTACCAGGAGATGTGGCAGAGTACTTCCAACAAGATCCTTGGTGTGTGATGAATATGCATAAAAAGGTATTGGTGGTATACATTTTCCACCTTTGCTGTTTGGAGCTGGAAGTGAATTCCCTGCAACAATCTATTGTCTGGGTGCAATTCTGCCTGCTGCACCCTGAACCTTTTCAGCACCTTCCATCTTCCACCAAGCTCTGTCTCCACTCCACTAATCATCCACACCTGTTCAGCCTTCAATCATCCTGGGGTCCGTTCTTCGTACGTCGCTAACTCAGTTAGATGGATTTCATTGTTGACGATTTGGCATGATCTTGGATCGTTTGGTTCTTCGAAAGACATCCTGCACTTGTTGTCATAGCAACATGTGCGCCAGCTTAAGCCTGCTCGAGAGCAGGCTTATTTCATGTAAACAAGATTAGATCACGGCTGTATTAGCGGAGGAGATAGGGTAGTCTGCCGTAGCCATGTCCATTTTTACGACTACAACCTGTTGCGGAAGGTGCAAGAATAATTTGCAGAGTTTTTCGAATTAATCACGTATTGCGCAATAGACAGGATCCTTTAGCGCAGCGCGACAGTGTAATTATAGAGAGATTTTCTTGGTGGCTGTTATAAACAGACAAACACATCATTTAACAGTGGCTTTTAAAGAGGAAAAAGTGGTGTTGGAGCCATAAATCTAAAATATTTAAGTTATTTGTATGATGATTGGCTTTTTATTTTTATCCTATTCCGTAAGAAGATTTGTTCTGGCCATTTTATTGTGAAGTTTAGTTTTACTTTGAAAGGCTTGCTTCCTGTTGAGCCGTATATTGTATTAGAAAGAAAACTATGTATGGATTATCTAGACACGGAGCAATACAGTTTTACCGTGTAAACTGTGGATGATTGGAAAATGAAAATTTTCATTTATTATGGATAAAGATTTTTTTTGTTAAAATTCCCAGTTTGCACGTGTCCTTTACTTCCCGTGTCTAAAGAATGACACTGGAATTTGGATCTCTTGACATAACAAGTGCATTTTTAAAATAAAGTATAATAATTAAAGGCTACCATTTTGTAGAATATTCTTGTATTTCACTTTTACTTGTCCCCATGTTCTAGTGTGTCCCGTGGAGGCTCTGATATAAAAGAACAAAGTCAATATGAGATTATTAAAATGCAAAAATTCATACTGTAGAAAGTGATAGAAACATCTACCATGGACAGCATTTACGCATTAATTTGTCTGCTACTTTCTGCCAGCCCTCTCTCCTGGCTTTAACTGATTTTTAGGTGTTTTAATTAATGACTCAAATTCGGCATAACCTTCCAAGCTCTTGTTCTGCTTGGGAGAAAAACTGTGGGCGTTCTTTGGCCATGCTGAACAGCCAATAGCAGCGCTGCTGATCATTGTTTCTACTATCGATACATTTCCCCTTTTAAACAAACGCATGAACGCGCAGTTGTCTCAGATAACTCAATCAAGCCATACTAATCATAAACAACAGGTGTGTTCGAAGAACCCAATTAGCCGGATCATGATTAGCCGGATGAAATTATCTTGGATGTGTCATTTGATCTCGGATGTTTTAAGCAACGTACGAAGAACATACCCCTGGACTCATTCCACCTGCAAGCCTCCCTATATAAACTCTCTCCAGTCAGCTCCTCACCACCGGTCCATTTCCAATGCCCTCAGTCAGAGATTCTCCCACATCTGGCTGAGCATCAATTCTCCTTAGTATGGCAACCAGAGATTTTCCCGTCTGGTCACCAGAGCTTCCCGCGCCTGTCTGCACCTCCAAGTGATCTCTCAACTGTGCTGCCGGTTTCCCCTGTTACTCCAGCGTTCCAGTGCTCCAAGTAAGCTCTATACTGCCCTGCTGAATCTTCTGCAGCCCCCTTGTCTCAAGAACTTTCTCTCTGCCATGCTGCTGGATTACCACAGCCCCTGTGTCCAAGAACTCTCTCTGCTGAGCTGCTGATTCTTGGCGCTGCAGCTCTCCAGCTTTCTCCAGTCCTTCAGCACCTCCAGTCGTATGGCTCCTGCATTCACTTTCCACCTGCTCCATTCTGGTATAGATTCTGGTTCTCCTCCCTCCACAACCCATCCTTCCTTCAAACAAACACTCAGAACTAAGCTCTGTGTGTGTGTGTGTTCGGGTTCATCAGGACAAATCCTGACATCTATAAGGACTAAATGTTTTTTTTATTTATTTTGTTTGTTTCTTTTTACATTCAGGTATCCATTGAACCTCTAGGAATGAAAGTTCAATGCTGTATGAGTATTTGATCAGTTGGGGCCACTCATGATTACTTGACACATTCAGGTCACCGCTGCAACATCTCATTAGCACTTGTGCTGCTTTAGAAACAGCCACGCAAATGGCCAGTGAATGGTGTCTCAAAGGTATGACAATCATGACAAGGAATTTTGGACAGGTTCAAATAATCCATACCTGTCTGTGGAAGATTATATTAGGTATGCTACAGTATCAAACACCAAGAAAGATTAATGTTTATAGTGCTGTTGATCGATTAATAAAAATTAACAAACTAATCTGTTAAATAATTAATTGAGATTAATCACATTTCAAGTCAGCTTATAATAAAAATAATTTAAATCAATTAAGTCCTCAGTTCAACAAAAATGGCAGTAGATGGGCTGTGTTTGACAAAACCAACAGTTTTTCGACATTTGGTTAAAACAGCATCATCCACTGTCACCCGATTACAGTGATTGCTCACTGTAAACTGTGTATAGAGAAGAGTAAGGCAGATGTTCATATAGAAGGACTCTGGCAGCTTCTGTAATGTTTCTTCCGTTCTTGTGCGACAGCCTGGATGGGCAGCTTCTGCATAGTGGCGCTCAGTAAGCTTACTTAGTTAATGCGAAGGAGCATAGACACCAGTTAATAAAGTGATGATCACACAATAGCGCGACAGCTGAATGGCGTGTTTTCTAACAGGCTTCGCTTCGTTGCTTTTTTGTTTCCGTACGTCTCCTCTATTCTGGACTTTATCATTTACCTGCATGACAAACTAATCAGTCTTGTTTTCTATCCCTAGCTTGACTGACAAAACGGAAGTGTACGGCAAGGCAAAGGGGTGACTTTTCAAATTAATTGTTGTTAATTTATTTTATTGTGTCAAAGTGTAAAAAAAAAAATATGCAAAAAGTCAACACAATCACTTGAACAGCCTTAGTCATTTATATAGTCATCTTTATTTAAATGCTACTGACATGCAAGGTAAGATATGCAATTGTGTGATGAGGATATAAATCAGACACAAGCTTTCTTTAGCCAAGTAACGTCATTTTACAGACTTGGGTCTCTGCTCACATTTCTTTGTTTTTTTTCACCCTCCCTCCTCTTCTTCTTTTCCATCCTGGCAGCATCATTTTCTGTCTGAGTCACTCTGCATTCCTACAGTCCCCTTTCCTCTATACTGAAACTCTGCATTGCTGTCAAATGTCTCAGTTCCGTTGAATATAAACTCTGCATCCTACATTTGAAAGTGAAACAAAATGAAGCATATAGAAAAGCAGGGCAGTTTTATACTCCAATCGTATCCCCCAAGCTCCACAGGCCTTGTCCGGCTCCTCCTGTTCATCTCTGTGAGCAGCCTATTCCCTCTCAGCACATCTACTAGTGTGTGTAGCCTCTTCTTCGTTGACTTAACGTGGTCTGACAGAGCAATCCCTATGGATTCTGATCAAATAGAGCAGTAGTGTACACAGCAGCAACAGCGCAGCCCCAGTCTGCTAAAACAGCAGCCGTAATATGGCAAAGATCAGCGTCCTGCGGAACTGATTCAACACGTTTATCTGCTGATTCTACGTTGTCGGGCAAAATCATTTCAGTGATGGAAGGATAGTGTTAAACTTATGGCAGGAGGATAGTTTAGCAAACCATGCTGCTTCTTTTAAACACGATTACTCAGTACACTTTTCATTGTACGCTGTGCAACCATTTTATAATACCCTGCATTTCTTAATGTTTTGCTTCCCAGGAGTCAGGCTTTTTTTGTTTAGGAACTTTCAAAGTCTGAAGAGATCTTTTAAACTGGTCTTGATCAATAGGTTTTGAATCTTTCCAAAGTTTTACCTATTTTTTCTCTTGTTTCGCAGAGTAAGATTTAAAACTGAGGAAAGTGAACTATTGAAGGACAAAGATTCCAGGCCTAACAACTAACAGTTGATCAACAGTATCTGAAACTCCGATCTTTAAAGATCCACAAAGGACCAGACAGCTGATCACTGACTGTGTGCCAAGTTTTCAGCTATTGTTGATGATACAATACAGTTTTGTCCATGAATATACTGTGTAATCTATGGTATCCAACCAAATAAATGTAATCCAATTATCTAGTAGCAAAGTACTAAAGATTAATATCTGTCCTTTGCTTAAAGTGGAAACTCTACACTGCTTCATTGTATGGTCTTCGACAGATTTCTTCTGTTTTTGCTTAAATGTCAGTTCATATAAAAAAACAATTATCTGACAACAATAACCTGAGCGAATACAGAACAAATAATTTAAAAAAATAGTT